>NC_089515.1:3601340-3928840 GCF_036850995.1 Saccopteryx leptura
GACCCCGGGAACACATAGCGCACGCATCTTTGATCTCCAGCATCACATTAAGTAACAAAGACCAGAGGACAGCAGATATGTACCAGACCGGCTGTGTTTGATCCCCGTAAAAGGCTGTGCCCCAATCTGGACGATGGATTGCATCATTGACTTTTCTACCCCTCCTTTTCCACTTCCCCGCATCCCCCCTCCCACCCCCCCCCAAAGAAGGGACTCTTTTAAGTAGGTCTGATTCTTTTCCCGAGATCATTACTGCTATTGTAATGTCTGCTCCAGTGTAATCTCTTATGAATAGCACGGGGCTTTTTAACAGGAGTTGTTGTGCTTGCCCCGGGTATCATCTGGGAAAAGACTCTCAAATAGTTAAGTCGGAATGAGAAATATGGCTGCTTTCACACACGCACGCACACACACGCGCACGCACACTCAAGCACACGCAAATTGTCTGTGATCACTTTTGGAAAACTCCAGGCAGCGGGCTCACGGGTGAGCTGATACACACACTGTATTATGCATGTAAATGCACGCGGTCCGCAGAGAGAAACTTGGAGTGAGCTTCTGTCCGCGTTTTGCAGACACAGGAAAGTTTTTTTTTTTTCTTTTTGTGGACTGCCACGGTTTGAAAGATGTGAAGGGAAATAATGCTGAAATCTGCTGCACGTCACCGAGACCTCTCCCTTTCTCTGTGGCCGACGGTCTGACTTGTCCTTTTCCGTTGGTCCCTCCCTTCGCCTGCAACCACGAGGCTCCCTCTTCCTCCCCGCGTGTGCTCTGTATTATGCACTCTCACCTTGGTTTGATGAATCTGGGCCGTCTGTGGGGTTGGCAGTGGTCAATTGGCTGCCCAGTGACATATTCGGAACGCTCTGTGAATGTGCAGAGACGTCTGGGAGGGCTCCCGGCGCACGGGGCTCCGTGCCTTCAGCAGCCACTTCAAGACGGCGACGTGTTTCCCAGGGCAGCTGCACGTTTTTTTGCTGCTGATGTTGTTTATTTTTTATTTATTTTTTTAAATCACGGCCACCAATTTCAAATGAATAACCATTAAAGAAGGTGAATACATCACATGATCATTTCCAAAGACAATCATTCGTATAATTGATTTCTTCACATGCCACATTTATGATGTGAGTGATGGTGAAAAGCACGATTTCCTTGTCTCTAATGAGGGGACAGAGCCGTTTTATTCAGTGGGGGGGCACTTCAACACTTCAGCTCAGGCAACGGAGCACGTAGGAAAGACTGTTCTTCGCGTGTGCAGCGTCACTTCCGTGGCCGTGCCTCTTAAAGTATGCTAAATAATAAATAACTTATTAAAACATGTTCAATGTAATAATGGCCTTTTTCATGAATTGTTGTAAAAGACAGATTAAAAAAGGAGGCAAGCAGCCTTCGGGGGGAAATAACGGGAATTCCTAGCAGTAGAGTTGGGTAATGGTTCTATATTTTTTAAAACGTGCCTGCACTCCATTCAGAGTCATTTAAGTGCTTAAATAAGCACAATAAATGTAAATAATTTACTGCTTTGCAAACAGAAAATTGGGCAGAAAAGTAATTTTGAAGAGCGCGCGGGGCTTGCAGCCTTCGATGATTTGGGCCCCTGTAAAACACTCCTGACGAGGCTGTTCATTAAGCACAGGGCCACTGAGCCTTCCTCCCATTCATTAGCGATTAACTCAGACAGATATCTCACTTAATAAGGTAAGCAAGTAAACAAAAAGATCGCTTTCTGTGCCTTCAGGTTCTTAGGCCCCTAATTGCTTTGGTGCACTAATTATCAAGATTAACACCTTATTCTTTTGCCCACTCTGTTTTGCTTTGCAAAAAAAAAGAAAGAAAAAAAGAAAAGAAAAGAAAAGAAAAGAAAGGAAAAAAGAAATGCCACCAGGGTCTTTCAAAGCTTATTTTAAGTGAGAAGTGAGAAAGGGTTAAGACTTTCCCTTCCGAAGACAAAATGACCACCCACCAAAACGAGAGACTCGGGCTAAGTTGTACGTGGATTTTTTTCTTCTTCAAACGTTCGCTGTGCGGAGGACCCACACCCGCCCACATACATCTGCGCAGAGAGGACAGAGCTGGAATGCAATGCTGAGCCAGGAAACGGAGCCTGTCACTCGGATAAATCAGACCTGGAGGAGCACGGGGCTGTGTCCCGGCTCCCTGCTCGGGCCTTGGGCTGCAATCCGGAAGCAGCAGCGTGAGGCCGACTCATTGTGTAGCTGTTACATTTAGAAGTTGATAGGGACTCGAAGATCCTGTGTGGCTCCCAACACTTTGTAATTAGTGGAGAGCCTGTTGCAGGTTCTTTGATATTTACCATAATAATATTATTCATAATGGAGTCATTTGGTATTCATGCGGATATAACACGTAATTCCATTGTAATTTAGCATTAATTAATGTCCACTATGGCACATATTATAGTATCGGAAACAATTTCTGATAAGAGACACCAGTGTAATTTAAGGACGGATCTGATTGTAATTTGAATAATGATATGCATTGCTTCTTGTCTCCATACCCCTGTCCCAACCCCCACCCTCTGCTCTCGCCTGTGAGCCCGGAGGACTCACACACACACACCGTTTGCACACACACACACGTGCACATGCACACACACTCATTGTGTATGTGGAGCTGAATAGGTATTTGTAAAGTAAACATTACTTTAAAGTGTTTGGAATCCCTTCCTAGGACTTACTTGCAAACACTCAAGTTTGTCACTTTAGAGCTTTGAATCACCCTGTGACACCCACTCAAATTGCTGATTTATTCTCTCTCCTAAAAACTACATTGTTGTGAAACAGTTGTCCTTTCATACAGAGGACGATTTAAAGTGACAGTTACAAAGGTATTTTTAAAAGCAAGTTATCTATCTATCTATCTCATCTTTTTTGCTACCCGCCTATTAGGAACAAAACTGAAAACCTAAGTGGGGAAGATGCTTAACTTGGAATTGGTGGAGGGGCTGGCTGACTGCTGGGCGCCTGAAATAACTCCTCCAGCTTCAGATTGCTAATTGCTACTTGCTGGTTTTGTAAAAAGCCATGAAACCCTCTACCAGCACTCCGACTTGAACTTGATACCATGTTTCACTAGTTCTTGTAGCATTCGGGGATTTAAAGCCTCCTTTCCCTTTAATTCTTTTCTTTTCTTTAATGGGCGACTGGATGAATTCGGCGGTGGATTTTTGTGACACGGAAACAGCAGATAAGTCTATGATGCACTCTTGCTATGTGGTTTAGAAGTCCCTCACCATATGTTTTCTCACCGGAATGCTCGTCTTGCAGAATTACAGGAACCGAAGCTTAAAAACACAATGAGGCAGTTTAAAATGAAGTATTAAAGAAATACCGCATCTATTCAGATGCCTGCAATGTTTTCTCTCCCTTGCTCCATTTCTTTTTTTGGGAGGGGGGGTTGTTTTGTTCTTGCAGTATTCAAAAAGCTTCGACTGTATTTGATTTTTTTATACTAATTTGCCCCATATTTTTTGGATTATGTTATATAGGCTGTGGTTAAATTATAAATGAAAGAGTGAACTACCAGACTTCTTGTCATAACAGCAGCTTTTATGTTGTTATAGAATGTAACAGAAGAAGAAGAAGAAGAAGAAGAAGAAGAAGAAGAAGAAGAAGAAGAAGAAGAAGAAGAAGAGGAAGAAGGAGAAGAAAAAGAAGAAGAAGAGGAGGAAGGGGAAGAAGAAAGAAGAGAAAGAAAGAGACATTCTGCGTTATGTGTCCTCTCACTTCTTCTGTAGAGAGGCAGGCAAGCAAAGCAATTTACAGAAATGTAATTTTTTTTAAAAGTATTTTGAAATTACAGCACTCTCTCCATCCTCTTGGGGAGGGGGGAAGAAAGCAAACTACAAACACAGTGCATAAATATAGCTGCATTGTAACAATGCTCCTCTTTCTCCTGCTCTACCCACTCCTTCCACGAAACACACACAAACCCTGCTTCAAGTCCAATCTCCTCCCCAAGTTACAAGCCAAATAAGCAATTTCACGTGGTGGCAACTTAAATGCCATCTCCCACAATTCCAAGGGCGCCTTCTTTATCAGGTTTTTTGGAAAAAAAAAAAAAGGCCAGGGCAAAACAACAACAACAAAAACCCAGCATGAGCAGAATGTGAGAAAAAGGAGGAGAGCAAACGTCTCGTAATCGCTCTATGTTGTTGTTTTCCCATCCAACTGATTTCAAGTTCACTATCCATGAAAACACAGCAAAACTATTTATGGACGTCTTGTGTCATACTCCTCCGAGCCCCTTGACTCGAAGGCCACTTTATGTCCTGACCCTTGAGGACTGGAGTTTTTAAGATATAATTTATACTCAGCAAATTGGGATAGTTCGTTTACAGACTGCGGCGTGTTAGGTTCGTTGTAACCCCATCACTTAAAAGCTTCTACCGTGGTGCAGGCATGAACAAGAATTTTCTGCATTAAATCTACGCCAAGCTTCGCTGTTTTCTGTATAGTGTGTCCCCCAGATTTGCCCACTGGAATGTGGGTGGGGGGGAGGGCAAGAGGTCAGGGAAGCCCCAGGAGCCGGAGTGGATGACCTCGTGGCACAGAGTCCGAGTTGGGTGGAGGCTTCTTCTAGGGGAGGGCGCGACTTCACAGCCTCTCCACCGGTGCTGGCTGCTGGGGCTTCCCAGAGAGGCCGGCTCCCACACAGGGATCGATAGCGGAGCTGATGCCCCTCATTTGTAGATAAGTGTATTCCTGAATGTCTGAAAGAATATTTGATGTAGAACTTAAAACAGCACGGGGAAAATATCTTTGCCTTAATTGCCTGTCTCTCTGCAGTGATGTGAGCCACTCGGTGGAGGCGGTGGGGACCCAGAGAGCACCGGCCCGGCTCTGGCAGGATCCTTGTGGGGCTCGGCCAGGGCTGCTGGAGCCAGCCTTAAGGACTGTGTGTGAGTGTGTGTGTGCGAGTGTGTGTGAGTGTGTGTGTGAGTGTCTGAGTGTGTGTGAGTGTGTGTGAATGTGAGTGTGTGTGTAAGTGTGTGAGTGTGTGTGTGTGTGAATGTGAGTGTGTGTGTAAGTGTGTGAGTGTGTGTGAGTGTGTGTGTGTGAGTGAGTGTGTGTGTGAGTGTGTGTAAGTGTGTGAGTGAGTGTGTGTGAGCGTGTGTGTGAGTGTGTGTGTGAGTGAGTGAATGTGTGTGAGTGTGTGTGTGCGAGTGTGTGTGAGCGTGTGTGTGAGTGTGTGTGTGTGAGTGAATGTGTGTGAGTGTGTGTGTGCGAGTGTGTGTGTGAGTGTGTGTGAGTGTGTGTGGATGTGAGAGTGAGTGTGTGTAAGTGTGTGTAAGTGTGTGTGTGTGTGAGTGTGTGTGAGTGAGTGAGTGTGTGTGTGAGTGTGTGTGTGAGTGTGTGTGAGTGTGTGTGTCTTTTTTTTGGCTTCTTTGGATGAACTGTCTCCCCGAGATAACAAACCTTCTCCTGCAGCACTTGGTTGGATTTGGTTAGGGGCTACCTCTGAGCAACATGAACTTGGCCTTGCTGGTGTCTGAGGCGGCTCCCTCGCTCCTGTTAAGAATCAGGGTGCTCGGGAAACAGCCCGCAGCCATACAGCTGATTAGTTTGCCAAATTTGCATCTTTTCAACAGTAATGGGGATGGATTCCACAAATTCTCTCAGGCTCTAAATAGATGTTAAGTGGTTGTTTCTAGTTCTTTCCAGCTCCTGTCCCCAAGGACCACTTGCCCATCCCACCCCCTCCAGTGGAGCCAGGCCTTGTCCCAGCCTGGCCTGCCTGTCCCCAAGGCCGGCAGCAGGCTAGCCAGGCTTGTCCTCCTGCCTGGGGTCCATCTGAGAAGCCAGGGCCCTGGGGCTGCTGCGTGACTGTGTGCACCCCACACCCGGGTGGCAGGAAGGGTGCCCGGCGAGTCCTGGTGCTGGGCCACCGCACACACCCGGGGCCTGCAGCGTCCCCCAGCGGGGCGCCGGCCTCCCACCGCACGGGCAGTCCTGGCAGGGAAATAGGGCTTGAAGACCGATGGGGTGGAGAGAGAGACACAGGCCTGGGCCTGGAGGTCCCAGAGTAGCCGTCGGTGATGACGAGGGGCGGAGCGAGGGCAGCAGACTCAGGGAGGGGCCTCCAGGAGACACTCCCAGAGCCAGGGTCCCACTGGTGACCAGGGAGCTAGACCAGAGCTGGGGTAGGGGGCAGGGGCGAGCTGTCCCAGAGCAAATAGTTTTTTCTAATGTGGTTTTGATTAAAGGTGGGATAAAGTTTTGTGTTTCTGAAATTGTAACAAATATTTGTTCTAATTTTTTGACACCCTTCTGCCTGTCCCTGGGTCAGCATGTTCTGCTGTAACGGTGTGGCATCCAGTGGGTGAGACCTGATGGGCTTTGCCTAGGGCCAGGACTTGTTTGTTGAGGGGGTAGAACAGACTGCAGCCCTTGGCCCCTAGAGACTCCTGGTGGGGGTGTGGCGGGGGAGGAGGACAGACTGCAGCCCCTGGCCCCTAGGGACTCCTGGTGGGGGTGGGTGGGGGAGACTTCCAGGGAAGAATGTCTTGGCAGGTCTGGTCCACTCTCTATAGCTGCTTGGGAGATTGGAGGAGCAAAGCGTCCATCAGCAGCCCCAACTTCTCCAGCTCATGGGAGAGGCTGGAAAGAACCAAGGAGGCCCGACTCCCCTCCCCCAGGGCCGGCCCAGGTCTGTAAAAGCTTGTCAAGTGTCTGAGGGTCCGACCCTATGGGGACCCCATCAGCATCAGCCAGCCCTGCGGGTGGGAGGAAGGTTAGGACCAACGGGGCGTTCGGGCAGCCAGATCCCAGAGCCTGGGAAGTGTCCTCTGGACACGACTTTGCGCTTTCCTGAGAACAGTCTTCCGAGAAAGTTCAGGGGTAAGGGCTGGTGTGAACCTGCTGGCTCCAGCTCTACCCTGGGAAGCCACAGAAAGTTCTTTCTGGATCATGCCTGCAAAAGTGCATTTTTTTTTAATTGACATAAACAATAGCACTTGAGTTTCTTTCCTCTGAAAAAGCCCTCCGCCCAGGGCAGCAATTCTGCTCCCTAATGGATTAAAGGCTGCAAGCGTCTGAGTTTTCCTGCAGAGCTGATTTTAACAAAATCCATTCTCTCAAAATACAACTTTTTTCATCTCTTCGGTATGTTTGAGTGTCTATACTTTAGATTTTGAAAATCAGCTCAATAAAATCGGCTCTATTTTCCCTTCCTTGTCCACTCGGGTCCAAACCAAGGACAGCGGTCACCGGTTCAAAAGAATTGACAAATGAAAAACCCCGTCGATCTCTCCCAAATCTCACGTTTGTGGCGTAATACTCAAAAATGTCGCTGGCGCCTTCCAGCGCAGAACACTCCGGAGTTAGCTGCTGCTCTCAGAGTCCTCTCTGGAAGGCGTGTCTTACGCAGGTGCTCTGTCTCCTCATTGACACAGAGGAGAGAAGGAAGGAAAAATAGAATGAGACCGTTAAAACAACAAAGGGTCAAAGTGAGGAGAACATCAGGGAAGACCAAGAGTCTTTGCAAAACCCCCAGTCCTGTGAGGAGCCAAGCCGTGCCTGCTGGGTGCCGTACCCACCCTGGAAGGTTCCTAGAAAGTGGGGGGAAGCGTGAACCTTGGGGACCAGGGTGACTCTTAGGTCTCACGTCCCATCACAGTCACAGAAAGAATTCTTCCCTCTGGAAAAAAAAATACAACATACTCACCACCTTTCCGTGGACTACTCTGGGGCGTAGTAGCTGTGCCTGGACTTGCCTACAGTTTGATTGCTTGTGAACGAGGAAGTGAATTTCTTTTCTTAACTAGGCATTGCATAAAAAGCTAATAATCTTTAGCTTTCATCTGGAAATTGTGAGTGCACCTCCCCCACTTCCAAAACAGGCTGGGCTGCCCTGGACCAGCCAGACCTTCCTGGGGCTCCTGGCTGTCTGGGCTTCCTTACCCATCTCTGGTTGACTCCACAACCAGTCCCCTTCAATCACCTTGAACAAAATATTATGCACAAAATTTAATAGCTTCAGGACAGATCCTTTCATATGTGTCTTAAAACTCTCCTTTCATTTTATGCGTCAGGGTATTTCCTCGTACCAGAATAAAAACCGCGTCAGCAGAAATGAACTAAAATTAGCAAAAAAAAAACAAAAACAAAAAAAACAACAACCCCAAAACATCTATTCTTCTCCTTAATAACAGGGTAAGGTGATTAGTAACTTCCTTATTTAGAAAGTGGATTTTACTTTAACATAGGACTAAAAAAATCAAACATAAACAAATTAGGAATTTATTTCTTGATTGAGTTCATTTTAAGAAAGCTGTCTATATATTTTTTTTTATTTGTCATATGTTATTCTTTGTTGTTGTTTTTTTCGTTGTTTATGCTTCTGTGAATCATATATTAAATAAGACGTGGTCTATTTAACACTAGGCAGATATCAGGACAGTTCTGTTTATTTGTGTGTGTGGTTATATGTAACAAGAGAGAGATACTATTGTATCAGGAAAGCTTCCAGTGTTCCGGGAAGATCTGTTAGACATTTTATTTATGTGGATTTGCGCCCTCTCCGCAATGCTCACTTAGGTTGGAGTGTTTGGCTGACACTTCGCCAGCACCAGTAAACGGCTCTGGGAACGCCATTCCTTTGTCCACACTGGGGCTCTGACCCATGTTACTTGGAAATTTTCGAGATGAAATCATTGCTGGTTCGAGTTACTGGCAAGATGTGAACTCGTCCAGCTGGGCTGGCTCAGCTGCAGGCCCTGCGCTGGGCCCTGACAGTCACCCTCCGGGAGACACAGGACAGGAAGGAAAGGCTTGTGGGGAGGGATCAGCGTGCTCACAGGTCACACGCGGGTCCTTGCAAGCATGGCCACGGAGGAGGAGATGCACTCCTCAAGCCCTGCAAATCTTCCCGGAAAGCACCTTTTTTTTTTTTTTTTTTTTTAATTCATTTTAGAAAGGAGAGAGAGAGAGAGAAGGGGGGAGGAGCAGGAAGCATCAACTCCCATATGTGCCTTGACCAGGCAAGCCCAGGGTTTCGAACCAGCGACCTCAGCATTTCCAGGTCGACGCTTTATCCACTGCGCTACCACAGGTCAGGCCTAGCACCTTTCTTTAATAGCAGAATTTTACTGAAAGGTCCTGGGACGCGATCAGTTCCTGTACGGTGGAGTAAACAATAAAACATACAAAATGCATGCAACTATGTTTATGTGCACCATGTGAACGGGCCTCTGGCTCCGAGGCCCGAAAGGCAGCCCCTCTGCTGGAAGGTGTTGTGTTGACAGTTGCTGCAGAACGAGAGGTCCACACTCACAACCGTCGTGCAGCAGTTTGTGCTTGGCAGGAATTCAGGGCCCTGGCTGTTAGCACGGAGCAGAGCTGCGGGTGGGGAGGAGAAGCGCCCCCTCCCTCCCCCAGGTTCAGTGTGTCCCCTGACCTCTCCACCCCCTCAATTACCACATAACATCCAGATGTCCAGAAACATTTTTTTTGAGAACTCTATGAAATTTGATAGAATGTGAAATGTGATAGGATATGAACTCAGTGACATAAGTTGTAAAACAGCCCGAAGTTCTATATGTAAAAATATGTCTCCCTTGGAGGCTTGCCCTGCCAGAGCTGTCCTGGGGGGTCTCATGTGGCCCCCTGCCCGGCCCTCCTCCTGGGTCCTCCTTGCTTTTTCTCCAAAGCGCTTTTTCCCTTCACGGAGCTGCCTCTGCTCCCAAACGCTTCCTGGAAAGGGCATTTATTACTCTTTACTAGGAAAACTGAGGCACCCCGGGACTTATCCACGGACATGGAATTCACAAGTGGCAGGCACATTTCTCAAAGATTTCTGCCTCTCCGACAAACGGTTTTCATGCTGCACAGGACGTGTCCCCGTGGCCCACACACCTGTCCGCTCTCACCTGAGCTCACGCTCCCCTGCCGGGAGGGATGGGGGGAGGCAGCAGAGAGGAAAGGATTGGTCATTCCTCCCCAGGTCTGTGTCCCGTCCAAGGCAGGGAACTCCTGGAGGGCAGGCCTAAGACCCTGCGCCATGTTGTTCTTGTTTTTTTTTTTGTTTGTTTTGTTTTTTGTCCCATATCAACTGTTGAGCTAACTTTTGCTGAAAACCTGCAGATAGATATTCATATTCAGAGAAGTTTAAAAATCCAATGAACGTCAAAGTTTGGGGTGATGTTGTTCTTTGATGTTATAGAGCAATCTCTTTCGTGACAGTGGATAGACATGTGACTCACAGGTATTTGGGGAGAGAGAGCCTGGTGCTGTCAGGGTCCCCAGGGATAGGGATACCGGAGGACAGGACTGACACACAAGGGTTCAGAGCAGCCAGGTAGAATTCATTCCTTGTCCTCATGGGGGTGGGATCCAGGCAAGAGTCTGGGAGGGCAGCTGGGACTTGGATTAAAGTGACGATGGCCCTGGGGTCCAGTGCCACCCACAGTGACCAGCTGTGAACCACGAGTATCCCCATCCTGTGTCTCAGTTTCCTCACATGTTAACAGGAGATGTTAAACTAAGACAGGTCTTTGCAGTTGAAAGGTCTTTGATTCCTACGTTGTTTATGAAAGAAAAGACTGCCTGTTGAACACCTTTAAACCTTGACAGCGACAGAGCTTTTTTTCTTTGCCTGTTACATTAAAAATAGAATTATTCCTCTTTAAAAAAAATTATGTTCCAAGAGAGATAGGTGCCTCTTGTGGAACTTTTTTGAAAGCACAGGTTACTTTAAAAATTGGAACAGGCCATATATCCAGCTCCTTTTGTTCACCTTTTGGTAATCTAGCCTTTTTTTCTGGATCTTATTAAACTGATATTGTTCTGTGCGTATAACTGTGTGTACCGTCCTTAGCACTATTCTGTCAGGAACCTTTTTTCTGTTCTGCATCCAAACATCGTCATAAATGTCTATTATCACGGTGCGTGTTCTTGCGGGTGGATTGAGCGTCATTGACACAGCTTCCATTTAACATAAACATTTAACATAATTCCTTATTAATGGGTATTTGGGTTTTTTTTTTTTCCCTTTGCCATGAAATACAACCCTGAGCACATTTGTGTATACAGCTTGTCCCCCGCCCCCCCGCGACTGTTTCTTTGGGGTCGATTTCAGAAGACGTTATTTCTGAATGAGGGACTCTGGTGAAGGTGGCTTCCGGGAGAATTTGTCGGATTCACTCTCCCATCCAGGGTGGATTGTGGAAGGTAGCAGGGACCTGCAGGTTAAGACCCGTTGCTTTGATTTAAAAGCTGTTTGTTCGTTGTGGCATCAGCTATTGTCTCCTGCGACGCTGAACCCTATGCTTGTTCTGTGTTGAGAGAAGGGGTCTGTTAGAGATCCCAGGCCTCGGCATACACGCCTTGGCTCCCTAACAGAATGCTGGAGAAACAGCATTCTACTGGCCAGGTGGTATCGTTTGAGTTGCAAAAGTTGTCACTTGAAAAAAGAAAAACTCGGCAGAACTAAAAAAGCATCAAGCAAACATTTCTCCTTTTCCCCTGCTTTTCTCTCTTTTATTTTTCCCAGCTTTTTGATTCCACCGAATTGCTTCTGTCTCTTCAGCTTTTGCAAAAAGCATTAAGAATACATCAGCGCCCCTTATGACTCCGCAGGCGGAGTGCAGAGGAGCAATATCACCCCCATTTTGCCAAACAAATATCCCCACTTTCCCACCATGGGCCAGCTTCCTGATGATCATTAAAATGTTAACATCATTTAACCACTTTACCACCAGACCCCGTGGAAGCTGACGGACAGTCTGAACCCTTGGCGACAGTGGAGACTATAAAACTGAGGATCGTCTCTGGCACTTCGAACCGGTGTCACTGCGGAGTGAGACTTCACGTTTAAGCTCTGAGGACTGTGACTCAGGGAATTAAGGCCACCCTTCTGAGGTGGTTTAAAAAACAATGGTGAAAGTGATACCGCTTATGTTGCCGGTTAGGAACAGGACTTAGACTTCTGTAATGGCACTTGGGAGTTCGCTGGGGGTGTTTATAGGATCTGTAACAGTGACCCATTCTAAAACGCTTATCTTGAGATAATTATCTTTGATATCATCATATCATCCAATGATACAAAATATATTTTCAAGGCAGAAATAAAATAGCTTTTGCTTTTTTTTTTTTTTTTTTAAAGTTCCTCTTCAGTCTCTGCCCAGACCTCGGTATTCTCAGGAGCAGACATCAGTTTCAAAGGCTGTTTCTCGGCTTAGTGAGAAAGACCAGAGTTACCATCCATCGTCCAGATTTACTATTTTCCTAGGACCGAGATATCTACATAAGGAATTAAAATGTAATTATGGTCGAATTGAGAACATAAATAACCTTTTTTTTTTTTTCTGTAGCTGTCAGAGTTTCAGGAGACATCCCAGCTGACCTTGACGTTGCTTGAAGTAGCGAATGAGAAACCGAATAAAGCAGGCATTTAAAGGGTTGGAACTCAAGGTTACACTGTGTTTCAAGAGCCATTTCCATTTGGCCGCTCTTTTCTGGTACCTTCTATTATTCTCTCCAGTCTGAGAGATGAAGAGAAACGGGAAGTCGGGGAGGCAAGAGATAAATGCCAATTAGCTGAGTGCACGGGTATCTCGAACATCTTAAATTTCTCACCGAGAGTGAGTCATGTGGTTCATAAGTCTTATTGGGCCTCAGAAGACCCAAATTGGCACCTATAAAGGGAACACTTCTGGTTCCCATATTATCCCATCCTAAGCAACATGCAATTATTGTCATTTTAATTTGGGGTTTTGGACATAAGTCTGTGAAGTGTCTCATGCAGATGAAGTTTGCCGCTGAATAATAAATAAATGAGTTGCCAATAACTTCGGAACGGCATAACAACACCTCCTTTCTAATGTCAATCATTTTTAGCACAAACTTCTGTGGTTGGAGTGTCATAATGAGTACAGACCGACCGCGTGGAAAGCTTGAAGTTCTTGCAGTGGAATCATAAATGAGAAGGGACCCATTTCAGGTGTTACATTGAAGAGTCCTTGGCTTAGCAAACTGATCGTTTCGTAAGCTGCATGCACACGCGCGCACACACTCACACACACACACACTCGTACACCCTTCATACACACACCAAGACCCAAAGGCAAGAAGATACACAAGTACAAAGTATAATGCCAACTATCTGCACAACCGGTATACTGAAGTGACATTTTAAATATATTTATTTTAAATATATTTATAGAAAACATTTTAAGGATCAGTGATCCCCATGAATGCTTCATGGCCTTTATTTCAGCTGTGAATCTGATAAGTGACCTTGTTCATTTAAAGCCTTTCATTTTAATATACATGTTAAAACTAATGATTCACCCTCCGCGCTCCCACGCATTACCCCCCTCCCCACGTTGTCTTCTTGCAGGTTTGAGGAAAGCTGCTTCCTGCTGCTCCACGCACGCTGCCGTCTCTCTTCCTGGGAGTCTCTCACTCTTCCCTAATTATGGGGCTGCAAATTATTTACTCAGGTATTAAATTAAAAAAAAAAAGAAGAAGCAAACAAGCAATTTATCCAGAGGCAAAAGAGCAGTTCCAACTTCAGGAGGAAAAAAAAATGAGTAGGTGTGTGTTTCATTCCTCCTTCGGCTCTCGGCCGCCCAGCCCCTGTGGTGGAGGGGCTGGGACAGAAGCCCCCAGCCCCCACCTCACTCCACCTCACTCCGGTGTAATGCAATTTAGCTTCATTAAATTACTGCAGGGCCAGTTACTTAAGCAGAATATTGATTTTCAGTCTGGCCCGTGTTTAACATAATTCTGCGTAGGCAAACAGCTAATTCTGCATTTGAATCTAACTTCCTAATAGAATTATAAGATGCCGCTCTCGACACCTTGGGCAGCCTCTCCAAGAGACCCGGGGGCTGAGTCTCCTCATCACCCTCCCCGAGACGAGGGGTCTCTGGCTTCCGACCCCCCCCCCCCAGGCAGCTCTGTTCTCCTACTGAGGAGTAGGCTTAGGGGGCGTGGAAAGCCCTTGAGGGGCATCATGCCCGTCTCCTGTGTTCGGCCTGAATCCATCCTCGTGAGTGAGAGCCATGGACTTGGTGAGCTCGTCTCGGTGCCTCTGATATCGAGAAAGGAGACCGCTCTTCCAACAACACCATCTGCCTTCAAACACGCCTTAGACTTCCACATTTTTTGGGGGGGGGTGAAAGTTTTTAGGTGAGTATCGCACATTGCTTAGCTGCAAACATTGTTGGTAAGGACAAACACAGGAAAAAATAATAAAAAATGTAATCCGGATGATTATTTTATTATTGGGAGATGACAGGTTCAAAAGAAAGATCCTTTTTCCCCCTGAAATAATAGAAATTGAAATTCATGGGATTTTACATTGTCTTCTCAGCCCAGGGACGGAGCTTACTGGTCAGAAGGACCTTATCAAACGCAGGATCGTACTGTCTCTGTGGGAGGAGAGTGACTGGGCGGAGTATCAACACAGGGAGGGACCACAGGGCAAGGCCCCCACAGCGAGCCACTGGGACGGAGGCTTGGTGCTCCTGTTCCCAGTGTAAGGGAGGAAAGGACCTTGGGTCAGGGACGGTGCCAGGATGCACCACGTCACCCTGCATGTCACCCTGGGTGGGCTCGCTCTGGAATTCCTACATCTCAACCTGGAGCATTCTACCACAAATTCTTCAGACCACAGAAGGGCACATTGTAGAGCTGACATGGCTGGAGGGGAGAAGGAGGGACACTGTTCGGGTGACCGTGTGTGGACGGAGGGCTGTCCACTGAGGGTGTGTTTGACACTGGCTATAGGGAGGCTGAGCGGGGTGCTCCCCGAGCCGGGCTGAGAGGGCTGCAGGGGGCTGGAGAGTGGCCTGTTGCTTTGGACAGTGTGTCTGACCAATGTCCATCTGTCTCAGATCCGAGGTGACCAAAAGTCCCTTCTCCAGGATTTTGTTCCGCTCAACCAGACACAGAGGTTTTCCAGGAGTGTATGTGGTTCTGCACAACATGTGTGTCTGAGTGTGAGCCTTTGCTAACTGACAAGATTTTCCCTGGCTTGGGAATGTCAGGTGTCCATCCGGTTCTTGACCACAACGGTGGAACCAGTGTGCTCACTGGAGTCATAGTAGGCAGGTGGCCCCACAGAGGACACTTGGGAGTTTTTCTCTAAAGCCCTGCATTTTTGAGGGGCTTTAAAGCTTAGTGACCCACCTTCCTTCCCAGAGACTGACCAATCAGGCTACCTCCTGTCACCCCACCTCCATGGCTGCAGGTGCCTGTTTGCTGGGCTGAGTCCCTCTCTTCCCTGGGACTGAGAGTTCTGTGCGAGGTGAGAGGAAGGTCAAAGCAGGGCAGATGCCTCCCCTTTATTTGGGATGTAACCTGAGGGGACACGAAGGCTGCAGCAACAGGGACCCAGGAGGACAGACTCAAACGCAGAACAGTTGCTTCTCAGAGACGGACAGGGAGGAGGTGTGTGAGCTCTTCCTTCTCAGATGTCTCAGGGATGGAGCCTAACAAATCTCTGTCTCTGCTTAAGTTCAAGCTGGGGTTCTATACTTGAAATCAACTAAGTCCCGACAGAAACACCTCCCATCTGCCTCGCAGAGTGATCACATGTACGTGGAAACTCACTGCTGCTCCCTGGATCCTCACGAGGTTCATACCCGCTTCCAGGGTGAGTGTAGAAATCAACAATCAAACAGCGACAGGCAAACACCACAAAACCAAGCATAGAGGGCTGTGATGAGCAATTCCTTCCTCTTTCTGAGGCCCTTTCGTCGTTAGTTACATGTAAAGAAGGCTGGATGATTCATCAACATCCTCATTTTATCCTTAAAACAACTCTCCCTATGTGGTCGGTGTTTTAGTTTAGAGATGATAGCGTTTCACTGAAACAAGAAGCTGTAGAGCTAGTCGGTCAGCCCAGAGCTGGGACTCCAGCGAAACGTACCTCTCGGCTGATTCAGTGCTCTGCCTCTGGTCCCCACAAGCCTTGTCTGTTCCTGTAGAATCCCATCTACTCCTGTTGGGTTCATTTTAACCAGACCTAGATGAGGTGTAAGTTTCACCTCTCCTAAACATTCTCCATCAGGGCCACAAGGTCATCGACGTTGTATTTATTTATTTATTTACTTAGTTATTTATTTATGCAAGAGAGACAGAGAGAGGGACAGACAGGGACAGACAGACAGGAAGGGAGAGAGATGAGAAGCATCCATTCTTCATTGTGGCTCCTCAGTTGTTCATTGATTGCTTTCTCGTATGTGCCTTGACTGGAGGGTAGGGGGACTTCAGCCGAGCCAGTGACCCCTTGCTCAAGCCAGTGACCTTAGACTCAAGCCAGTGACCTTTGGGCTCCAGCCAGCGATCATGGGGTCATGTCTATGATCGCACACTCAAGCCAGGGAGGGACCTTGAGCTCAGGCTGATGCTCCCGCGCTCAAGCCAGCAAATTGGGGTTTTGAGCCTGGATCCCCTGAGTCCCCGGTCGATGCTCTAGCCACTGCACCACGACGTGATCAGATGACATTGTAATTAATTTATTTCAGTCTGTTCAGGCTGTTCTAACAAAACATCACCAACTGGGGAGCTTATATAAACAGGTATTTATTTCTCACGGTGCTGGAGGCTGAGAAGTCTAAGATGTGACTGGCGGCATGGTTGGGTTTTGGAGAGGAACCTTTTTCTGGTTCATAGGTGGCACCTCCTTGTGTCCTCAAAAGAGGCCAGGAAGCCCTGTAGGGTCTCTCTCTCTTTTTAAAAGCACTAATCCCACTCATGAGGGTCTTACCCCATGGCCTAAGCACCTCCCAAATGCCATCCTCTTTGAGGGTTAGGGTCTCTGGCCTTCTGTTCCAGCAGCTCAGGTGTATTGACCGCTGGCCCACAGTGAACCCAGGTGTCTACTGGCCCTGGAGCTGCCAGCAGCTCCCGCAGCCACGGATTGGAACAGCAGTTGCCATGGTGAGCTGGAGGCCAGCTAGGTGTCATTCCAGGACCCCCTGTACCCAAGAAGAAGAATACGTTTGAATCAATTCACAAAATCTCGGTATCAATGTACCATTTCCCTCCCTCATCAACTCTCCATTTCCCAAGGATGATGTGTCCTTTCAAAAGAAGACAAATTCTATGGAGGAAAAAAATTGGTAAGCGATTTTTTGAATGTGTATTTAAATACAGTCTGTTTTTTTTCCACACTGAATCTTTCATATCTTATAGTCTTAAAAAGAGACTTGCCACCTTGTTGTTATCTTTGATTCATAAATATTTAATTATGTGTAGGTCCTCTATACATAATCTGTGTGCTCTAGTGCCATTTTTTTTTTTAAAAAAATTGGGTGTTTTTTTTGGCTTTTGTTTGTTTTTATTTTGTAAAATTGATGATGCCTCTCTGTGTGTTAAGAATTTAAAAAAAAAAAAAAAAGGATTTGTCCTTAGACCAGCTACAGGTAGAAATGCAGTTTAAAAAAAAAAGCCCTTGTGGTTGACTAACTTTAAGAAAGTTTGAACTGATATTTGCAAAATATCCCAGAGAATTCACACTAGGAACTAGTATATACAAAATATTCATCCTAAATGTCACTATCCTACATAGCATTGAATGATAAACGTGATGAAGAATTTGCAGGATGTCGATTTGACCCTAGACATCAAAATAACGTTTTCCGTTTTCCTGTTTTGTTTTCTTCCCACCGAGCCCACGTGAAACAGGGAGTCGCAGAGGGAGCGCGAATTTAATCTTTCATCTTTTCTGAGTCGCTGTTTCTAAAATACCATGGGTGTGAGTACCCAGGCCAGCGCGGTGTTAGATCTCCACCCCCTTCTCTTCTCCTTCCCGTGGAATTAGTCCACAACTTTAAGTAGTTTTTGAAAACCCAAACAGCGCGATTAACCATTTTTCCCCATGAAAAGTATGTCTTGAAGACCCGCCCACCTTTTCTCAACCTCTCTTTTCTCCCACTTCTCCGCCTTGTCAGCTGGTCTTTTCCTTTATACAGGCAACTTCATAGTTTTGGAACCTGATATGGATTCAGTTTAGGCTTCGGTGAATTTTATCTTTATGTGGGTATTTCAAGGCTTCAGAATCAATGAAAATCATGTATCGTGCTATGATTTTGGAACCTGTATTAACTGCAGAAATAGGTGCACGGCTAAAAGGATGTCCCCTCTCCCGAGTGTCCCACTGGGCGTGACTGCTGTGTGACATGTTCTCAACCCTAAGTTAAAATTTAGCCTCTTCGTTTACCTTTGATAAACTCTCAACTTATATTCAAGCTCTCATACATAATCTTACCTACATTTTTTTTTTTCATAGAGACCTCTTAAAGCTTGTATTCTAATTTGTACTAGGCGGTTTTCCAACCCATGGTGCAGATGTCATGTTTGATTTGTATTTTTTGCTCTCCTGGGTTGATCTGTTAACTGCTGGTCTTTCTTATTGAAGCTGGGTTCTCATATTATTCTGTGTCTCAGAAATTCTTTATTCTGCCTTCATATTTGAATGATAGTTTGACTGGACAGAGAACTGACGTTTGAAAATAGGAATTCCAATCTTTGAAGACATTGTTCCATTGACTTCTAACAAGCATTGGTGCTGCTGAGAAGTCTGGCGGCCATCTGATTTTTTCTCTTGCCTGCAAACTTCTTTTATATGTGTAGCAATTGCTATCTCTTTCCTTCTTATTGGAGTCCTGATTTCATGATGATGGTTCTCGTATCTTATAAAAATGATTGTGGTTGTGATGCTTTTGATCTTAAGAGATTGACTTCAGTTTCGGAGAGCTGTCTTCCATTATTGTGTTCCTCGTCTGTTTTTGGTATTCTTTCTTTCAGAAAACAATAGTAGTTGGAAATTACATTAATTTTATCTTATTCCTTTCTCTTAATTTATTTTCTCTGCCAAATTATTTTTTTTAGAAAAATATTCTCAAATTTACATTTCAATCTATTGCTTTAAAATTGTAGTCATTGGCTCAGCGGTAGAGCATCGGCCTGGCGTGCGGGGGACCCGGGTTCGATTCCCAGCCAGGGCACATAGGAGAGGCGCCCATTTGCTTCTCCACCCCCCCCCCTCCTTCCTCTCTGTCTCTCTCTTCCCTTCCCGCAGCCAAGGCTCCATTAGAGCAAAGATGGCCTGGGCGCTGGGGATGGCTCCTTGGCCTCTGCCCCAGGCACTAGAGTGGCTCTGGTAGCAGGAGAGCGATGCCCCGGAGGGGCAGAGCATCGCCCCCTGGTGGGCGTGCCGGGTGGATCCAGGTCGGGCGCATGCGGGAGTCTGTCTGACTGTCTCTCCCCATTTCCAGCTTCAGAAAAATACCAAAAAAAAATTGTAAGTATATTACTTTTAACTTTCTAGAAATCTTTCTTGTTCTTTGTTCTTACCTCATCCTACTCTGTCCCTGTTATGTGAATACAAGATCTACTGCCTTCTGGGAATACTGATTAATGTCTCTATACATTTTCTCTTTTTTTTCCTGGAAATGTGTATGCTTTTTTCTGGAATCATGGTTTCTGCTTTTCTTGGTTTACTTCTTTGTATTGTATTGAGTGGTTTCCTCTGTGGTTGTGTGTATTATATTAAGTTGAAGAATCATCTGTCTGACAACTCTGGAGTGTATCATCATATTCTAGAACAGGATGTAGCAAAATTGATGAGTAGTAGCTCATTATTTGTTACCTGGCAAGCTTGTAATTTAAAAAAAAAAAAATTAATTGGGTGAGAGGTCAGTGACTGAGTGGAAGAACACATAGCAAAATACAAGGGCTTATTGGGGCGACTAGCACCTGCCCATGGGCTTGTTTTTCCTAAATTGTTCATTTTTATTCCTTAGAGGCACATCCTTATATGTTAGCAGATGTCGACCTGCTTGCTTGGTCTTCTGTTCTTAGAGGCAGGTGTTCGTCTGAAACAAACCCTTTGTTTGTCAGGCCCAGCGGTGACACATGCTTTTTACACCCCTCTGTTCTCTCTTTGCCTGTTAGAGCTCAGATGGTCCGTCCATCCCTCCTGGCTGATGCACTCACTATGTATTTCCTGAGATTTGTCTTTTCTCAGCTTTGCCAACAACCACTTCTGATTTCCAGAAATCTGTTGAAATCTTCTATTTGTTGATGGTCTCCTTATATTGCCTTTTACTGTGAGCATCAATTAAAAAAATTAATTCCATCTCAGGAAGGAGAATAAAAAATTGCACATGCCAACATTTTGAATTGGAAACTCCCAATTCTTCTTTTTTATAGTGTCATTATTTATGCAAGATTGTCACTGTTGTTGACTTGCACTTATGAGTGAAAGCAAATCTGAGATATGCTGTCACAAAACTGGGCATGTACACTGTGGGAGAATCTATCTGGCAAGCCAAATGGGAGACTTGATAGATAAATCCTACTGCCCTCAAAATGGGAAATGCTAGTATCCATTCTGGAGACATGGGCTCAGTGCTCATGCGCGGCTTTCCCATAAGAGGGCCAAGGAGGATCCTGATCTTTGTGGTTCAGAGTTGTAATGTCCTGAGGATCGGGGTTCTTCTGGGGAATCATGGGGCTCAGAAGGTATCATTATCTTGTGATTCAAATTATAAAGAGGAATACAGCTTCTGGGGGATTTGTGTCCAAGACTTTTGGGCCAGCTTATTCCTGCCTGACACTCGTCCTGTGGGATGTGGGGGAAGGGGTTTCCTTACCCATCTCTAAGACGTTTCAAGTCATACTCCATGCTAGGTCCTGCTCATTTCTCTATAGCCTGGGTCTGCTGTCCTGGACTACAGTCTTATGCTTTATTCCCATTTCTCAGTCCCTACAGTTGGTTGTCTGTAATCTTTTGCAGCCTCTGATTGTGAATTGATGCAGTTGAACAGCCCCCAGGGAGGGTGGGCCTGTCTTGTCCTCCAAATATTTTTCAAGTTTCCACTTAGGATTGATCACTTTTGTTTCTCCTCCTGTTTTATGGCATACAGAAAGCAAACAGAAAGGTCACCTACACCCGATAGGTGGTTAGCGTCTGATAGAGCTGGTTGCATCAGGAGGTCTGGTGCTCACCATTTCATGTTGGGTCATGTCTGTCCTCCCATTCTCTGTCTTGCTCTCCCCTTCCTGCATCTCCTAGGGGATCAAACCTCATTGTATGAATCACCAGGAAAGTGCAGGTGATGAGCAGGAATGCAATATGCAAAGTGGGTTTGTCTTGGGGAGCCAGTGACTGGCTTCCGGCCCCTCCCTTGGCCTCTTTCAGAGCTGCTATGTCTGGTGATGGATAACTGGGCCTATTCTCAAGACACAGAGCACTACACCTTCCCTATCCTGTCAGCAATGTTTGGGCCAGAGACTTTTGTCATTTGAGGCACGTGGCTTTGATTTTCTGGAATCTTGTCAGGATCATGATCTTATGTGTAAAATCATGAAAATCTCAGAGATACTGCCAATCCAAAACTGCGACAGGTAGATGGCAGACTTTAGGGTACCCGCTCAATAGATAAAGATTTAGTAACTACAAAAATTCTTTTAACAGTTGCACATCCTTGTCATCTTTTAGTTATATGATAAAAAAAATGTACACATTTTGTGCCTTAAATTAGTTGAAAATTATTGCTGGTTCAGCAAGAAAAAATAGAGAGACGTCATGTTCATGGAATTAATTGTGCCTAAGAGAGTCAGTACTAGGCATGAGGACCGAGTAAGGTCAGAGTCCCACAACGAGGCTCCCACTCTTTGAGTCACCTAGGAAAATAATGCAACATGTATTTTCAACGCTGACAACATGGCAGTTTCTCAAAATACCACTGAACGAATAACTCCTCAAATCTCTCATTATTTAACAATAAAAATAAATATATTCAAATACATAAAAGTGAAGATATCTGGAAATAAGCTGACATCAGATCAGATGACAGATCAACGAAATTTCTAAGGACCATGTGTTTTAAAAGATACGATGATAGCAGTAATTGCACATTTCCAGCGGAACTGTCAACCCAGTCCACCACGTGGAGCGATGAGCCACTCCCAGAGGTGACCGGTGATGCCGAACAGGCCAAACCCAATATGGAGGACCTGGGAGTGCAGACAGGGGCGTAGAAACTGTGCAATGGAGAACAGGAGTGGTAGGGGCTTGTGTTCACACACAGCTTGTTGAGAGAGAGTTGCTACAGCTTGGGTGAGCATCAAGCAATCTACCTGGTCATCTTCTTTCTTGAACGTGAACTTCGATAACATGAGATAGGCCCATGAAAAAAAATAAGAAATATCAGTTTGAGTCAATGTAGTGGAAAGACAGGTTGGGACAGTGTGTCTTCACTGCAGATCACAAAGTCTGCCTCAGACCTCATGGGACTGGCCTTTAAGCTTGTGTGGCACCATCAGAGACTATGTTGAAAAGGATTTTACTTACATAAGGGTGTGGCCCTTTGAGGGACCCCTTTATTCTATAGAGTCTTAACCAAGGGTCTGGTATCAAACACTACCCCTCCGGTCAGAGGAACGTCACCCTTGGCCAAAAAGTCCCATTCTTTTGTTAGCCTTCTCTATCACCTTTGGCCCTCACTCTAGTGGCATTTCCTCCAGGGGTCCTTGAGAGGGTGGGCCAGGCTGTCATGCCAGAGCAAGTCAGCCAGGAGTGGCCCTACCAAAGAAAAGACAGAGACCCCTAAAAATGATCACACTCCCGCCCATGGGACCCTCAGCTGAGAAGTGCTTGCGTCTGCTGTTAGGAGAAGTGTTTCTTCAGGGAAGAAAGAGCTGGGTGTGCCCTGCCAAACTAACCCCCTAACCCTGCTGAACTCTGAGTCAGCATGAGGGCCGAGAACCTGAAGGCTAAGGGGTCCGGAGCTCCGTATTAACATCAAACCGAGAGGTGAAGGTCTCTGAAATACAACCTGGAGATAAGCCTATTTGCTGGTGATAAGAACAGACTCTTGTCTGGTGGCCCACCCGTATCTTCTCTCTTGTTGTTCTTGCTGGGCTAACATTCTGTTAGGTGCTCCCTCTATCCGGTGTGGCCATCAGCTTAATCCACACTGTTCAGGGATCTGAGCTCACCACTGCCAGGCGTGGGATTCCTCCTTAAAACCAGGGGACGCCTGCCTGCGTTGGCTCCCGGAGCCATGCATTTCTGCCCTTCCTCCTCTCTTGGTTGTGATCCATTGCCTACATCTGTCTGTATGCCCAGTGACCTTGTCTTCGACCCTGTGAGGCCGTGGACTTCTTTGCTCTGCCTTAGAATTGGCCAATCCCTGAGATTTAACAATAAAACAGAATGAGAGGAACTCTTCTGTACAAACACACGAGACAACGTATTAGGCTCGGGAGGATGGATTTGAGATATCTCGGTGGTGATGACCTACATTGCTTGTGTAACAGTAACTTCCTAGATCAGAGACCCCTGGCACTGACAGTCAGCTGGGTCACTGCTCCCGTTAGTTTGGAGCCCTGGAGGCTAATTCCAGGCGAACAGCTGCTCCATGCTGGGGTCCAGCTTTGATCGCAAAAGGTTCGCAACTGCAATCGAGGGTGGAAAGGAAGGCGAGGGACTCCACAGGCTGACGTGGAGTGGGGCTGCCTAGTGACCTGACAAGTGAGGTGTGGAGACCGCCGTTGGGTTTGTGCTGACGTCTCAGCGGGGTGCCTCGCCAGGGTGGTATCCTAAATGCATTTTGGTGACAACCCTCAAAACACCACAGGGTGTTTCCAAAAATTGGACAGGTTTTGATATCAGAGTCTCATTATTTATTGTTCAAAAGAAAGATCATTTGATGAATAGAAACTCACCAAGCTCTATCAAGACTTGTTCGTATACGACTTCCATTTGTTATGGTTTAACATGGCCGATAATAGCAACTTATAATCAATGAAAACAAGCATCTGATTTAATGAACAGGGAGTGGATTCTGTGTGCCTGGCACTGTGCCAAGCCCTTGGAGTATGAGTGTGAATGAAAGCCAGTCTGTTACCCCCTGGAGGTGAGGCCCCAGGGAAGGAGGTCCCTGTATGCACCCGGGGGGTGGGGGGCACACCAGGAGACAGAAATGGGGTCAGGGCCACCAACCAGGTTCTCCTTGGGGAGCTGCTTCCAAATCTTTGTAAACATCTTTGGTGTGGAAGAATACCACGCACTGTAAGAATTTCAAAGAACAAAGCCTTCTGACTTTCCCATCTCTTACCTATTCACTTCATAAGAAAAAAGTCATATGAAACAAAGATTTTATGTTGTTTGTTTTTGTTTTTTCTGTCCAGTGCCCTTCTTTCTTCTTCCAGTTATGAGATCAAGTCCCACGTGGTGGAAAAGTGGTCCCGTATCTCTTCCCTTCACCCCACAGGTCCCCACACACCTGTCATGTGTGTGCTTTGATTTGTTATTGTCCTTTTAATTGCTGACCACCCCTTAGACTGGAAGCTGCTCCAGACAGAGACTTTTTCCGTCTTGCTCATGCCCACGTCCCTGCCCCTTCAACAACGACCGCTGTGTCAGGGGTGTACACAGCCACGGTTGTCAAAGTGAGTGGCCGTGTTGACTTCTTGATTGTACCAATGCATGGACATGTGGCCCCAAACTGAGAATTTCCCTCAAACTCTTCTGACAGCCTTTCGACAAGAGGTCTCTCTTTCTAGTGGTCACAAAGTTGCAAGGGAAGTAACCCAGAGCTTCTGGTGTCTACCCCCCACCACCACCCTACTCCAACTACTTTGAGGGGGAAAAGCCAGCAAAACAGGAGAGAGAGCAAAGGTGCTGGCAGATGGTGGGGGGAGTGTCCCTTGCTCCAGCTGCCCCCAGGCTTAGCAGCACCCCTGTTCCCACCAGTAACATGAGCCACAAAGTCCCTCTTTGGGATTTATACTCTTTGTCACATGCAACTACGGAAACCTGATCGTTCCCCTGTCCGTCAGGGACAAAAGGACCAATACTCAGATTTTTCTGGCAAACGTAATAGCCACCTTCATTAAGACGACTTAGAAAAGATCAAATTACATGACGTGGTGCCCAGGCTGTGCCAACTCTCGTCTCCGGTGAGTGCAGCTTGCTGTGTTTTGCTCGGAGCCCTGAGAACGATCAGGAAGTTGAACCGATGTCTACCTTCCTCTGAGCAGTCAGGGCGTTTGGGAAAGATGGCCGCTTTGGTCAGCCAGTGCCTCCTGCCGGCCCCCTCACACCCTGTCCCCTGACTTCCCCCTCTTCTTGCGTCAGTGCTGTCCTCCAATCATGCGAACC
This sequence comes from Saccopteryx leptura, assembly GCF_036850995.1. Taxonomy (NCBI): domain Eukaryota; kingdom Metazoa; phylum Chordata; class Mammalia; order Chiroptera; family Emballonuridae; genus Saccopteryx; species Saccopteryx leptura. The sequence continues at coordinate 3,626,490 of NC_089515.1, forward strand.
GGAGGGAGGCTCTGCCTCTCTGTCCGCCTGGCCTGTGTCATCCACGTGGTCCCTGGGTCCTCCTTGATCCTTCTTGGATGTTCTCCCACATGTCCCTCCTCACTCTTCCCAGGGCTCAGGGTCAGAGCTCCACGTGGTACATGGACGGCCTCGCCGCCCTCCCCAGGCCCCACACTTCTCTCGGACCCCTCACTCAGGCACAGTCCTCTGTCCGCGACTCCTCGTCGACTCTTCGCGGCCTGCGGCCTGCGGTGCCCACAACCAAGCACCCAAGCAGCCGTTTAGAATTAAATGCTCATTTTGCGTTCACCGGTCCTGAGGTCCTGGGGTCTTCAGAAAGCGGCGGCACCTGCAGCTGGGGCATCGAGTCAAACCTTTCTTTCTTTCTGGTGAAACCTGAGCCACGCCCTGCCGGGCTGGGACCGAGGCACTTCCCGGGGAGGGGGGCTGGGACACGCGAGGTCCTCGCCATTAATTGCATGGAACCAACTGCAGGCCCTCATTTTTTTTTCTTTATACAATAACTAATATGTAAACTATGATTGCACTTGGAAATTACTTCCACTTAAATTCTATTATGGAAGCCCAGCACGGGAGAGCTATAACCACTTCATTAACAGACCGGCCACGCCGGGCGGGCACGGGGCCGACAGCCCCTCTCTCAATGAGTCACGCTGGCAGATGTGACATGTCGCTGGGCTGGTGGCGAGGCAGGGGGATCGGAACAATGGTGAGTGTATAATTAAGTGGAAAATTCAATTCTGGCCCACTGGAGAAAAGTAGAACTTTCTGACGGTAATAATAACAATTTTCCTACCCATAAAGATACCCCCGATTGATCCTGTATAATAGTATCAATGATCGTGAACATACTTGGGGGTGGGGGGGGTAATGACTTCCATTTTCTTTCCCTGGATGGATATGCACACGTGTCTTCTGCTCAAGTTCATGAATGTTTTCACTTTGGTGGACTCACCGGACCATAGGACGAGGTCCGGAGTGGGCGGCGGACGAGGCTGCTCAAAGCCACAAGCCCGGAGACAGAGCTGGTTTTTCGTGTTCCTTCATCAGCTTTCCCATAGTGACGTCCCCTGGCCTGTCTCCAGCGCTGTGGAGTGACCACGACGGAAAGGCCATGAGTTCCGAGAGGGCCTGGCCAGTGTCAGGAGAATGCCCCCCCACTAGCACACGGAATGGGGCAAGAGTCACCTCCCCCACCCAGAGCCCTGCTCTGAAGGCGCATCCGACTTGAGCGTGGTCAGGGTTCAGCCGTCCACAGTGGGTGTCCTGCCAGCTCCTGCAGCCCCTGCCTCTTCTGCACGGCTGACCAGCCTTCCGCTGGAAGGGGGGTGTCTGAGGGGGGTGACCTCCCGTTCTGCTTCCGCGTCAGCTGCCCCGCTGCCAGCCGGACACTCACAACTGCCTCTGGGTGTTGAGAAGCAGAAAGTAAGTGCCCGTGCTCGTTGGTGGACGTGTGACTGGTGACAGGGGGCTCTGGGTGGCTGCGGGCTCATGGCCCAGGGTCTGCCTCCTACCACAGTCCCCAAGGATGGGGGTCCCCTCCGCCTTCCCTGACTTTGGCTCCCATCACTAGAGCTCTGACTTCCAGCCAGCAGCCACATGGCCACCGTCCCCTGGCTACCGGTGACCCCCCCGGAAGGCCCAGGGCTGCTGTCAGATTCCAGTGTGGATCCCGAGACCGGGGGATGCCGGCATCTCTGCGGGCTCACTCCCCGACGCAGGGCTCCCTGTCGGCCTCGCGGTCACCCACCATGGAGGCTGCAGTCACCATGCATCTGTCTTGCCCTGATCTGCCAGCGTGGCACCGTGTGCCCTGTGGACAGGAGCCCGATGCGCATCCTCATCAGGAGCTGCCCTGTGGCCAAGTCTGAGGGCAGAGGCCACCTGACCAGCAGCCCACGGCTCCTGCGGCCGGATGCTCTGGGCAGTGGCGTGGGCATGAGTTTCCGGGAAAGAATCTCCTCCCTGCAGCCCCTTGGATTGCATGCCCTCCCCAGGCAGTCGGTGCTGCTGCTGCCACACTCTGGGCACCTATGCCACACCCAGGGAAGTGCTGTATTCCTTCTCCAGCTCCAGGTGACCGCCGAGAGAGCAGGGGCGACCTCCCCCTCGCCTCCCTGAAGGGCTCAAGCGGACCTGGAGCCCCACACTCTGGACGGTGGAGGAGCAGTGGACACGCACCCTTGGACCTGAAATGCCGCTCCCAGAGCCCTCTTCCTTCTCACGCCAGAGCGGGAATGTCCTAAACGTTGTCACGGAAGCACCCAGAACGCTGTGGGGTGTGGGCAGGGCACAAGCTGCTCAGTGCCCCTGACCTACACGGGCAAGGGCTGGTCCCAGGTTCAGAGCGTCCTGGGTCCTAGAGACAGTGCCTGCACGGGGTCTACTGTCCACACGCTCCCCACTGGGGGGCCCCCACCCTGGGGTCACTTGAGAAGCTGACCAGGGACAGTGCTCCCTTTCTAGAAGGGATGGAGGCCACTTTGGAGCCTGGAGGTGCTGCAGGGAGGTTCCCGTGGCATCTGGAGGACGAGTGGCCGCTGGGAGGGGCCTTCAGGAAGCGGCGCCTCGACCGACCATGGGGTCCTTCCTAGCCCCCAGCATCAGAGAGCCCTTTCCGCTGTGAGGACGCAGTCTCTGTCTTCTTGTCAGCCCTCTCCTTTCCCGGGTGGGAAACTGAGGCCCACAGGGGTGGTGACCACATCTGAAGTCCTTCGGGAAGGTACTGGGAGCAAGGACAGATCTGGGCCCTCTGTCTGTCTGCCGTCCTCTCGGCACACACTGCTGGGGGTCTGTGTGCTCCAGGCTGTGGCCCAGGACCGTCACCCCATGCTCTGCAGGGACTCGGTTTAGGGGCAGGGGCTGCAGCAGATAGCCGGGAGCTTGGGAAGGGAGAGGTGGGCTTCTTGTCCCTGCTGAGCCCTGTGATCTCGGGAAGTTGGTTTCCTCCTCTGGGTCTCAGAAGCCGAGTTTTTGTTTCTGGTTTTATCAGAAAAAGGAAAGACTTGATACTGTGGCTTTTTAATAACCTTTACTGCTTTGACATGAAAAGAATGGCCCATGTTTCTGAGTGGCTTTTTAAAAAATAAAATAAAATCAGTCCGGGATGGCGAAGGGGTGGGCATTCACCCCCAAATCGTGGGAGCCAGGCTTCTCTGGGCTTCGGGGCTCAGCTGATTGCCTAGCCCTGTGCCTCAGGTACTAAGGCTGTTCTCTGGAAGAGCTGTCATCCCTGGGCAGTCCCCATGGTGACAAGTCCTGGCTTGGTGCCTGGGACTTCTAGAGGGACCAAGAGCCAGAACTTCCTTCTTCCTCCCCTTCCTCCTTCTCCTTCTTTGAAGTCAAGTCCTAGAACTTGTGGAAAATACCTTAATCCATCCCTTTTCCATTTCTGATCCTTCTGGAATTTTCTCTGTGGTAGCCTTGGGCAAGGTGCATCTCCCCCCAAAAGCTGAGGAAATGAGACAAGACTGACCCGGGCACCAGAGACAGCATCCTGGGGTGGTCAGCTCTTAGACCCTTCCAGAACAAGCAGCCCCCCACCCTCTCGGCCCATCTCAGTCTTGCAAATAGTGCAGACAGAGCCCTTGATGGTGGCATCCACTCTCACAAAAGCCCACTTGAACTTGGTTGAGAAATAGCTGGCTTCCGCCCACGAGTATTTTTCAAGATGTGGCCAAAGGGTGAGTTACCTGCCCACTGCTCGGGCACTCACATGCCTGGGGAAAGACCACTTGGCTCCTGGCTTTGAAGCCTCCGTCTCCCTGGCTCCCAGCAGGAACTTATTACAACTGTTTTCAACTGCCCTACTGAGGCAGATGTCAGCCCAGAGGAGCCCACTCCCCAGCACTGTGCTTAGACAAGCCGTCGTGCAGCCCGGTTCTCCTGATCTGATTTAAAAATACAGAGTCTAGACATAGAGGTGCTGGTGTGACGGACAGGACCCTGGAGAGGCTAAAGAGTGGCCCCGCCAAGCCCTCCCTGCAGGCCAGGGACCGTGCTGGCCTGAGAGCGGGCACAGGGCCGAGGGGCCTGCAGCAGGTGGGCCGAGGGGTGCCAGGCAAGCAGCCACGCACACACGTCATCTGTTCCCGGGGACGGCTCGCTCACACGTCTGCCTCTGCAGATGTGGGGCCCTTCGCCACGATGTCCCTCTCAGCTGAGCCTGCTTGATTGGCCTGTCCTTCCCTGTGCTGCCCAGGCCTCCCCTCCTCCCACCTGCATTCCCAGACCTTCCTTCCCCACGAGTCAGGGGACTCAACCCAATGACCCTTAGGATGCATTCTCCTCCCTCCACCTCTGTCTGCCAGCTTCTCGCTCAGAGACCATGCCGTCTTCATCTCGGAATCCCCAGGCCTCCCGGCAGGTGGGCACAGGGTCAGACTCGCTCTGTGCTTGCCCAGCGGTGGGTGCTCAGGTGGCACCACCTTTGTGGAGCACCCACTTCCCCTGCAGTGGGGGCTTCCGCGTCCTGGACACAGCCAAGGGCACGCTGCCTGGGCAGTGAGTGCTTTCTAACGAGTGCCCAGGCGGCAGCCGCCCTGCGCCAGGCATGCCGTGGTCTGGAACCCACAGGCGGGGCCAGCAACTTCCCGGCTGCGTAGCGCAGGGCGGGTGGGACCGTCTCGGCTGGACACCTCAGGGGGGGCCCGTGACTGCGATTGATGGTAACTAACCCCGAACAGCTAACCACGTCATGCCGTTTGTCTGGAGAAACAGAACTTGTACTCTTCTCTTTTTCTTTGCAAAAGTGGCAAGAGCTGATGTCCCGATACCATCTTCCCTCCCCTTGGTCAAATCATGCAAAAAAGAAAAAGAGAAAAAAAAAAAAAAGAAAGCCCCACAAAACTCACAACGGAGCAACTTCCATCTCAGATCAGTTTCTCCTCCTCTAGCATGGTCTATTTATTTTTATTGGTTTGTTTCTCATTAAATCCTCCAATTACTCTGCAGTGTAAAACGGTGAGATTATTGACACGTGCCACCTTCATCATGCGTCTGAGCCCGCTTATTACACTTGCAGAGAATGCCTGAGTGCGGCCTGCGTCTGTGGCGATTGAGACGGAGTTAATAAATATTATTTGGTGGTGTGTTTTTGTTTTTTGTTTTTTTTCTTTCCCTGAGAAGCACTGCTTTTCTTGATTGTTTTTTACAGTTGGATTGGGAATATTGATTTATTCACCACTGTTACAATAATTGTATACAAGGAGCCAGAGCGGCGGAGGTAACATTTCATCAGCGGCAGCAGATTAATTAGTTGTAGTAGATTAGGCACAGTGTTTTCAGGGCAGATTTGCATTTAGAGGAAGAAAAAACTTTTTTCTTCTTTCCTCTTTCTCTATCTTCTTTTTTAATCTAAAAAAATAAACAATAAAAAAGCTGAGAGAACTTAATAGAGACTTCTTAGCTGGAGCCCCCTTTGTGCTGTGCTCAGTAGTCAGGGCTTCTAGACGAGTTGGAGTTGGGAGGACCAGCCTAAATAGGGCCTGCGCCCTCGCAGAGAACAGATGTGATGGCGTCGTCGGGGGAGAAGCAGCCACGCCACGTCCGGGGGCACAGCGAGTCCCACCCGATGTGGAAATGTCCTGGTGAGGCGAGAGCTCGCAGAGTCCCACCCGACGTGGAAATGTCCCGGTGAGGCGAGAGCTCGCCTGTGCAGAGCGCGAGCACAGTCACGCCCACATCAAACCCGAGGTGCTCCTGCTTCTACCCCGGCGGAAACCGGCTGGAAGCGCGGAAGAGTCCCTTTCCTTCCCCTAGTTCCTCAGACAGGAGCACCTGTGAGGTCCCCTGGACCCCAACAGTGTTAGGGTTCCTTGAGAGTAACCAGGGAAGGACAGGTTGTGGCAGGAAGCAACGGGAAAGGAAAATGGAAGAGGAAACAGGCTCAGACTGTGTGGTGGCGGTGGTGGGGGGGAGGGGCGGGGGGCGAGAGGGTGACCTGACTGTACCCGCCCTGCAGATCCTTCCAGAGTGTCTCATTTCTTGGTGCCCGATTGACACCCTCCTCTTCTGTCACGTATTTGCCCACCTAAGATATTTGGAAGTCCTCCTTCAGCATAGATCCGGTGTGTTCAGATACACAGGAGGGAACACCCTGCCTAAAGACCAGCCCTGGACCATCTTCCGTGCCGCAGTCCAGACGAGACCCTCCGAGGGCAGCAGGGAGGGACACAGGTTCTGTCAGGTGGGCGTGGTCTGGGGCACCACCAGCAGCACCCTAGGTGGGGGCTAAAGGCTGACTTTGGCTCCAGATGGCCACCACCATTGGCCACCCTGCTGACCTGGAACAAGAAAGTTGGCTTCTTGGAGCCTTGGTTTCCACAAAACCAGAGGGCAACACTAACTCGGCACATTGTAGACATTTAGGTAAATAGGCAGTGGTCTCAGCATTGCATGCAACGCCTCAGTCCATCACCATGTCACACGCAGGCTGGTGGTCTTTGCAGAGGCTGAGGCTGATGGTCTCATCTCTGGGCTGTGTGTCCCCTTCTCTGTATCAGGGGTCGGACAAGACTGGTGGAAGGGCCCTCTTAGCACCATGACTCCCCACAATCATGTGAAGGTGGGGTGAAGACATCCTTGACCTTGTGTCATGGGTCTTCCCGGGAGACACCTGCAGTGACTCTGTGCCCGTAGCCCCTGTGGTCCTTAGACCCCAGCTTCTGGCTCTGCATGGGGTGGGGGTGGGGGGGGCGCCTGCCCGGTGTTGGAGCTGCAGTCCCCTTGTCTGATGATGCATTTGGTGCCCATAAGCAAGTTCTACACATCTCAGGGCTTAACATTTTTGGATGTGCAGTTTTCTTCTGGACAATGGAATGAGGAATGCCTAACCATCTTTCTGATTCTGTTGTATGAAATGAACAGAGGCTGATTAAAGCATTCTTCCATGACAGGATAAGTCATTCGCGCACCCCCTCCGCCTCTCTGCAGAACCAAATAAAACAATTCCAGACCTCCCCGGTGCGGAAGAGCACACCAGCGGCTTCACGGAGGACCGCCCCTCTGGAGAGCAGCCTTCGTCCCGCCCCCCAGCACGCACCCCGGCTGCCCTGCGGACTCTACAGCGTGTGCTGTGCTCCCGACAACACGCCTCTCCAGTCAGCCGTCTAAATCTATGCCGTGCTCCCTGGCTCTGCGTCCTGACCTAGCCCCTTGAGGAGGTGTTCCTTCCTTCATCTGCGGGCACAGGGTTCCGCCTGGCACTGTAGGGAAGGGTGGGAGCCCCACCCACCTTGCCTGCCTGCTGTCCTCTGTGACATTGGGACAGGAAGGACAGGGCCCTAAGAGTTCTCAGGCCTGGGCTTCCATCCTGCTTGGACCCCTGGGTAGAGAGTTCACTCTAAGGTTTTATACAATGCCCCCCCCCATCGCCCCCAGCCAATGTCTTAGTTATTATCTCCTGAGTAAGATGAACAGAAATTTCACCAAACTACTACGGGTCTGAAGGAGAGCACATGGGTGGGGTTGCCAGTGTTCACTTGCTGCTCAGAAAACGTGTCCCCTCCTTGTCACCCAGGTTAGTGGGACGCTGTGGGAGGGGCACTCTCCCTGTGCCTGAGAACCCCTCGTTTTTAGAGATGGAGAGTCCTGCCCAGGGTCCATGGCCTTCTCACCAAATATAGCCCGCACCTCAGGGACTCCGAGAAGTCCCCGCATCCAGGTGGACTGGGCGTGTGTGCAGATGACACATGGCTCATCTCAGTCCCTGGCTGGCACCCACTCATTTTGGGGGCCCTCTTTGTCCGGCAGGGCGGAACCTGCCTGGCTGCCTCTGGATGCTTCTGCGACTTCAGACACGGGCGGACGCCAAGTGGGGTCCCCGGCGGGCCAGCCGAGCCTGTGTGGTGTGGCCGTGCTGAGTCCTGGGTGCCCTGTGGACAGTCCCGTCTGTCTGTCTCCTGCAGGACTCAACGCCATCTTTGGAATTGGATTTACCAACGGCTTTGAGTCCGTTTCTTGTTGGAGAGGAATGTGGCCCGGAAAACTAATTCTACGGGAGCAACCTGAGGGGAGTGCAAGGGGCCTGGAGAACCCCCACCCCGGGGAAGAACAGTCAGGGAGGGGCGTCCACTTGCAGCAAGGAGACCAGGGACCATGGGGTGAGGAGGAAAAAGTGTGCGTTCAGCAGAAGCCCGTGCCGCGGCCGGCCGCCGAATAGTTTTAAATGTCTTTTCCCCTCATAACTAGATTATTCAGTACAATGTCATTTGCTGCCACTGACATTTTCTTTAAAGTCATAAAGGCCTACGTGGTCATAAAAGGGCTAGGAATAAAATTAGGAATATCATGTATAAATTATCTTTAACCTTAGCTTCATTTGGACTGTGACTTTTTTAGACCTGATCCATTTTCATGAAACCATCCACATAAAACCGTGCAGAAATGTTTGATCCGTGGCCCTCGCCAAGGCCGCCGTCTCCGGCCGGCTTCCTGGCGCTTCACGGTGCGGCAGGTGCCCGTCTCTGCGGGCGACGCAGCGAAGCCGGGGGTCATTCAGAAGTGTAATGTGATTTCCCAGGGCCTGGTGAAGGAAAACATCTCTGCCAATACGCATATATTACACCAGAGCTACGGAGTCAAGGACATTTGACAACTCACTAAATTTTCTGCTCAGTTGGAAGAGCCTTCACGGCAGGACTTGGGTTCTTTCCCGGCTAACGAGAGGAAGCCGGTCGGCCAGTGTTGGACGGAGCGTCTTCCTCCTCAGAGGTTTCCCGCAGGGCCATCGGTGTGTCCGGGAAGTACGCAGGACACGGGGCCAAAGAGCCTCAGCCCCCTCCGCAGACCTCAGGCATGGCCCGGCTGGACCAGTGGGGGGATGTGACACTTTGTGGGGCATTTGGACCCCCCAAACCAGGGCTCTTTAATCTGTATTTATTCCTATAGCAAAGTCGGTTCAGTGTTTCCTCAACTCTGGGTGAAAACACCATCTTAACGACCTCCGAGAGGGAGGACAAGGTCGCCCTTGTCCGTGCGGTGCCTGTCACGGTTAATTCCTGGATGTCTGGAGGTGCACTGGCTCTTTGGGGACACTCTGTTGGGGCCCTAGAATTTCTGCTGGCCGGACTCAGCCCGCCTGCCCCCGGTCAGTCCTCTGCCCATCCAGCCTTCCCCCCCACACGTGGAGGGGCTCGGGGGCTTCGGGACGCTGCAGTGAACAGTCTGCGGGACCCTCGCTCTCTGCCCTCAGAGGCTGCGGCCGGGGAAGGACCACAGCTCCAGCAGGCCTCACTTTATTATTCCTGGTCTTGATGCTGTGACTGGGCGCATGGAGTCTGAGGTCAGTAGGTACAAAGTGAATGGAATATTATCCATTACTCCCCTCGTAATCTGGACATTACCTTTATAGACCTTTCATCCGGACGGTTCCCAGAGGGCATTTGCAAATTTAACACACTGTGGCCGAGAACCCCAGCGCCCTCTCGGGTGCACGATCGTGGTCACTGAACCATGTCTCTCCGCAGGAGACGTCGGAGCCCAAGTTCACAGAGGTGTCTTTCATCAGCCTCGGGAACGGGCACTCGCTGACCTTCTCTCCGTGGCCCAGCCTCAGCTCATAGCCTGCCGTGAAGCCACCGTCCAAGGACCCGTTGCAGGAAAGCGGAAACAAGTCCAGCCCTGTTCTGGACTCAGATGAACGTCCTCCTTCCTGGCACGATGACCACACACATCTCTGGGACGGCCTCTCTGTCTGGCAGGGGCAACCCCCCCCCAGGAGAGCTCAGCCTGTGGCTGACGGGACCCCCACTCACCAATGGCACCTGCCCCAGGTGAGGGATACGTGCTGTCCCAAAACACTTGCCTTTGAACAGGAGTTCTATCCCATGAAGACCGGGGAAGCCATGCTCAGTGTTTAGGGGGGTTAGAGTTGGGGGATGCCTAAGGGAACTGATAAAAGACTGTCCTCAGCAGCCCTTGTCCTCAGCTTGAGTGTCCCCTCAAGTCTCCCCACTGAATCAACACAATTCCACACAGATTTCCTTTGGTGGCTTTTCATTAAAACCAGCAGCTTAAAAGGCTTCCCAACACCCACCCTTAGGAGGAGAGGACACCCACTCTCACACCGTCCTGCAATTTGGAGATGGGCCCGAGTGTCCTCTGTCCCCCCTGCACCTGCCAGAGACAGAGCCCTGCCCTGCCCTGGGGCCCTGTGCCCTGTGCCATGGGCACAGCTCCTCTAACTCCTGCGTCCCCACATACAGACACACACACACAGACACACACAGACACACACACACAGACACACACACACAGACACACAGACACACAGACACACACACACAGACACACACACAGACACACACACAGACACACACACAGACACACACAGACACACATAGACAAACACACACAGACACACACACATAGACACACACAGACACACACACAGACAGACACACACAGACACACACAAACACACAGACAAACACACAGACACACACACACAGACACACACACACAGACACACACAGACACACAGACACAGACACAAACAGACACACACACAGACACATACACATAGACACACACAGACAAACACACAGACACACACAGACAGACACACATAGACACACACAGACACACACACAGACACACACAGACATGCACACAAACACACACAGACACACACAGTCACACACAAACACACAGACACACACAGACAGACACACATAGACACACACAGACACACACAGACAAACACACACAGACACACAGACACACGCACAGACACACACAGACACACACACAGAAACACACACAAACACAGACACACACACACAGACACACACACAGACACACACACATGCACATAGACACATACATGTGTGCACATACGCATGCACACACACAGACAAACAGACACACACACAGACACACACACGTGCACATAGACACACACATGTGTGCACATACGCATGCACACACACAGACATACACACTCAGACACATGTGCGCGTGTGCACACACACACACAGACACACACAGACAGACACACAGACACAGACACACACACACAGACAAACAGACACACACACAGACACACACACAGACACATACACATAGACACACACACAGACACACACACAGACAGACACACACACAGACACACACAGACACACACACACAGACACAGACAAACAGACACACACACAGACACACACACAGACACATACACATAGACACACACAGACACACACACAGACAGACACACACAGACACACACACACAGACACAGACAAACAGACACACACACAGACATACACACAGACACATACACATAGACACACACAGACAAACACACAGACACACACAGACACACACAGACACACACACATAGACACACACAGACACACACACATAGACACACACAAACACACACACACACATAGACACACACAGACACACACAAACACACACAAACACACAGACACACACAAACACACACACAGAAACACACACAAACACAGACACACACACAAACAGGCACGCACACAGACACACACACAGACACACACAGACACACACAGACACACACACATAGACACACACAGACACACACACAGACACACACAAACACACACACACACATAGACACACACAGACACACACACAGACACACACAAACACACAAACACACAGACACACACAAACACACACACAGAAACACACACAAACACAGACACACACACAAACAGGCACGCACACAGACACACACACAGACACACACAGACACACACAGACACACACACAGAAACACACACAAACACAGACACACACACAAACAGGCACACACACAGACACACACACATGCACATAGACACACACACATGCGTGCACATACGCATGCACACACACAGACAAACACACAGACACACACACATAGACACACACAGACACACACACAGACACACACAGACAAACACACACAGACACACACAGAAACACACACAAACACAGACACACACACAAACAGACACACACACAGACACACACACATGCACATAGACACACACACATGCGTGCACATACGCATGCACACACACAGACATACACACTCAGACACATGTGTGCGTGTGCACACACACACAGAGACACATGCGCACACACCCCTGTCTCCACCTGAGGCTGAGTGCAGGGATTGATCTTTAGAGCCCTGGACCAGGACCCTGCAGAAAAGTGAGGTGGCCCTTCCTGGCCAGACAGTGCCAGGGCTGCAGTCTCTCCTGGAGGCGTGGCACAGCCCAGAAGACCTGTCCTTGCAGAGTGCCCAGACACAGGCTGTGCAGACGTGCTGGGGCGGCTGGGAGCAGAGCTGTCGGGATTGGCCGCCTCAAGCACGCACAATCCCCACAGCTGAGCAGAAGGTCAGTTGTGAGTTAGACGCTGGCTGGACCTCAATCCTTATAAGTATTTGTCTAGGTAGCAGTCAGGGAAACTGAGGCCCAAGGGGATGTAGTCTCTATGGACATGGAGCAGGTGGAGGTGCTGGGAGGGGCGGAGGGGACCAGAAGACAGGGGCTGTGGTGGCAGTGGCCATGTGGCACAAGTGGGGGGGACACCACCCTGAAGCTGGAAGTGCGCATGGCTCATCCATCCTGTCAGTGGAGTCTTCTCGGACCCCTCCGGAAGGTCACACGCTCTCTGGGCAGGCTGTTCCTCGCCCCCCAAACCCTCTGAATAGATGGTCTCTATCCAGCTCTGCAACCAGTACCTGTAGGATGTGGGCAGGTGACAGGGGCAGCTGCTGGGATTCAGACAGGGTACCAGTCTCCCTTTTCCTCACCTGTTAAATGGAGAATCCAGGTTCTCCTGGGCCCATGAACGAGTCAGCACACTCCTGGTCACACAGGGGTAATAATAGTGACCATTTCTGGGGCCTGATCACTCTGTCACCCATCAGAGGGCACTGCCTTAGTCATGGTGATTCTCTGTCTGACAAAGGAAGCTGACCTTGGCCCCCACCCATGGAATAGAGACCACACCCGAGCAGCCTTGGACGCCCCTCCCCTTCCCTGTCCTGGTGGGATGGATGGGTGTGGGAATGGCTGACGTGGCTGGTGTACAGAGGAGGTGGGCGGGCGGCGGTGGGGGCTGGGCGTTGCTGGACCTCCCTAACAGAAGCCTGCAGACCTGCCCAGTGGATGTTGGCTCCTCCCCCCATGATGCAAGAGCATGGCAGCAACCTGGGTGGTGGCGTACCTTCTGGATTTAATTGTCCTTGACATTGTTACATTCTGGGAGGCATTTCCCCAGCTTTGGGCTATCCTTGGTGAAGGGACCCCACAACTTCACGTCCGGTGATTAATAAAAGATGCCGGCCCTCCAGGAATCTCCCATGTGCTTGCTCAGCCATCTGCATGTCTGAAGCACCAGATGAGGCCGTTTAGCCCGGGAAGCTGTCCCTTCCTGACTCTGACTCCATTCTTCTCTTCCCCCTACACTGTGGGCCCTGAGGCTCGGTCAGGTCGCCCTGGTGCTTGGGATCCCCGAGGGGCTGACCAGTGCTGTGTGTGCCCGGGGGGGCCAGCCCGGTCAGATCAAGTCTCAGGCCTCGGCTTGGCCTTCACACTCCGCCACCTGCTGCAGGCCACTTCCTTGCTCACGGCCACTCCCTTCAGGCCACCTCTGCAGCTACCCCCTTACTCAGAACCTCTTCTGCATGGTTCCCCGCCTCCCCAGGTCCCAGCCCTCAGAGGGTAGGCCTGAGTCCTGAGCTGGGTCTCTTAAAGATCCCGGTCCTGAATGCAGAAGTGTCACCCTAGTCACTGGTGGGAAAGGCTCCAGACTCAGCTGTTTTCGATCTAATGCTGCTCCTGCGGCTGACATCCACGTGACCTCAGGTGGCTGACATCCACGTGACCTCAGGTGGCCGTGTCGCCTTTGAGCCTCAGCTCTATCTCTCTGCCTGGGGGGCCCCAGGCCGCATTCTCTGTTTTTGAGAAGGTACAGCTACCTGGTGTGGATCAAGTTCTCATGGTGATGAGTCAACCACTGCCTTAAAATAGGGTCATTTCTTTCAGGTAAGAAGAGTCACCATCTGAGCAAATACAGTGTGTCCTTAAAGTCATGGTGCACTTTTGACCGGTCACGGGAAAGCAACAAAAGACGATAGAAATGTGAAATCTGCTCCAAATAAAAGGAAAACTCCCAGTTTCATACCTATTCAGTGCAGTTCGATGTGGGCTCACGCACAGATTTTTTAGGGCTCCTTAGGTAGCTATCCCGTATAGCCTCTACAGACTCATCACTGACTGATGGCCTACCACAGGGGTCCCCAAACTACAGCCCGCGGGCCACATGTGGCCCCCTGAGGCCATTTATCTGGCCCCCGCTGCACTTCTGGAAGGGCACCTCTTTCATTGGTGGTCAGTGAGAGGAGCATAGTTCCCATTGAAATATTGGTCAGTTTATTGATTTAAATTTACTTGTTCTTTATTTTAAATATTGTATTAGTTCCCGTTTTGTTTTTTTACTTTAAAATAAGATATGTGCAGTGTGCATAGGAATTTGTTCATAGTTTTTTTTATAGTCCGGCCCTCCAACGGTCTGAGGGACAGTGAACTGGCCCCCTGTGTAAAAAGTTTGGGGACCCCTGGTACTAGAACGGGGTTTCTCCACCACACTGCCGGTTTCCTTCAACGGCTTATCCCACCGAGTAATGTTATTCCTATGTGGTGGCACTTCATTATAAACGCGCCAATATTCATGTTGCACTTTGGTCACGATTCGAATTTAGCGAGCCACAGAACACACTGAACTTTCCTCTGTACCGTCCACATCTCGACTGGCATGGCCGTGGGCTGCTCCGCTGTATACACGGTGTTACTTCATCATCTGTGCATGTGCACATGCTGCCACATCATCCTACAGAAACTGGGAGGGTTTTCCTTTTATTTGGTGCAGATTTCACATTTCTATTGTCTTTTGTTGCTTTCCTGTGACTGGTCAAAGTGCACCATGACTTTACGGACACACTGTATAACAATGTCCATCTCTCCCTGGTGCCTGGACTCCCAACACCGGTCACTGGACAGTGGATTTTCCGGGGGACACGGTGACATCATCAACAAAGATGGGGGTCACCACAAAGAAATGAAAGCCTTGTTCATTTCAAGGTCCATTAAAACTCCAGTTTTAAAAAAGAAATCAATATTTTCCAAACATACATGGGAAACATCAGTAGGAGATGAGAATTCTATTTTGAGCTCTTAGATTGACAACAAGCAAGGGATGAAAATGTTGACCGCCCCCACCCCCCCACCCCCCCAAAAAGACACTTTTGTGGTCATCTCCCTCAGACATGCTATGCACAAGCGTAGGTTATTTAGGGGATGATGCATCGAAGCAAATGGATGTCACAGGCTTTGGATTTTGATGGAAAGTCAACGTTTGCTCACGGAAACATCTGATAGCATGGAACCTGCAAGCCCATCAGGGGTGATATCTCTGCCAGCGCGCACCTGCTCGCCAGAGAGGAGATGGGCGTCTGCCCTACTATCTAGTGGAGTTCAGCCATTCTCCTCCGAGAGGTCAGACAACTCCTTCTTGAAGTGACGGGATGGAAAACAGAAAGCGTGACATCCTGGAGGGTGTCCCTTGGCGTCGACGAGAGCTGCTGTAAAACTCTTCTCGCGGCTGGAAGGGTACTTGATTGCATCCCTTTGGTTGCCGGCCGTTGGAAGTTTTCCTTGTGTTGACTGTGCACATCGCTGTGTAAGGGGGCCTCTGGTCCAGGCCTTGGGGCAGCCCAGGGACCTCGGGAGACCAGGGACAGGAGCTCCGTCGGCGCCCAGGGATGACTTGGTTAGGCCAAAAAAAACCCTGTTCATTTCTCTGTGCTTGTTCACAACCCGGACGGTTACGAAGGGTGACCCCCTTAAGAGATGATTTCACACCCTCCCCCTTTCCTTTCCTTTTGGAGTGGAAACAAGGGACATTTACTCAGACACATCTAATAGCCAATTTAGGAACTTAGCAGTTTAAATAATTAACCCTTACCCTGGAAGTAATTCCCTAAGTGTGTCCTGGAGGCCACACTGCGTCAAGGGGAAGAAGGTATTACTGCCGAGCAAGGCTGACTTCAGTCCTGTTCGTCAAAAGCACATGCTTCCTACACTTGGATGGTGTTCAGGATGCAGCCTTTCCGGGTGCCTGAGCGAGCAGGAGATTTCCAAGGGCCCCTCCCTCCTCTGATAGGCGGCCTCCACATGCAGAAACATGTCTGTTTCATCCAAATTGTCCTACCGCTTCTGAGACTAGATGACATTTGTGCCCAGAGAGGCTCAGTTCCTCACAGTGTGTGTTCAGAAGCATGAACCAAGCTTCAGTGTCATGTCACACCATGGGTTTGGGGGCACAATTGCCTTCCTTTGTTTTGGCCAAGATTTCCAGTGGCCTGTGCTAGGGAGGGTCCTCCTGTGTCCCCCGTCGAGAGGGGAACCCGTTTAACAGCACACGGGTGAGTTGTGGCTTTCTTTTCTCACACAGGGAGGCTGGTTCAAGACCCACATCGAGTGGGTACCCCTCTGGGAGTTGCCCTGCCTTGGCTGGCCTTGGGACCCTGTCTTGCTCTGTGACTCATCACACTGTCTCCAGGGCCCCAAGGAGATGTCCAGGTTCCTCCCTCAGTAACCATGGTGGCTCTGACCTCGGAGCATCTGCAGAGGTCAGAACATAGGCCTTGACCGGGTTTTCTAGGCATCTTTCCAATCAGAGGAACGTGGGTTGTCACCAGCAGTTTCAACAGTGTCTCCTGGGCGAGGAGATAGACAGACAGACAGACAGAAAGTGCTGACTGCTTCGGCCCCTCCACCTCCCCTCTGCCCAGGAGGAAGAAGTCCCTGCTGTCTTAGCCTTCCTGTAAGGCTTGCCTGGGAAATGTTGGCAGAGAAGGGACATTTTTAGCAATGCTTCGATTTGCAAAAGCAGATGTTTTCGAACAACTCCCTCCAATGTGTAATCCTGGTCTTTGATAATTGGGTGCAGATGACAAGATTTTGCACAAGAAACCCGTACACTTCGCCATCCTTGGACCTCAGTCCTCTTGCATCTTGGCCACTCTCTGAAGACTCCGATCCCTTCCAGGGTGGAGGGGACACCGCTGACAAACTGGGGGTAGGGGTGGGGGTGGGGGTGGGGGTGGGGATGGAGGAGGCGGCCTAAAGATAAAAGGAGAGGCTGATGTTCAAAGCCAATCTCTGTCCACATCAATGGGGACAGACCAGAGCTGGGAGAGAAAACCACGTGGTGTGCGTGGGCAGAGACGGGATTTTCCTGATCTGGGAAGGTAGGTCAGGCCCATGAAACCTGCCAGCGGATGCCGATGGTAACCGATGCGCTCATCAATATTCACGTCGTCCTCCGCCGGGTCCAACCCCCCCCCCCCCCCCAGCCCGCGTGTCTCTAACAGCGGGAGCTGTAAGGGAAACAGTAGAGCCCAGTAACACAGCATGGCTCAGAAGTATTTTCTTTCTGTAAACACACTTGCTATCTTCCTTGTAGCTATTTATTTCTCACTTGAAAGGTTCGCTTTCCCCCTTAAGCCTGGAAACACTTACCAATTATTTACAACCAGGGCTGCGTTCAGTCCCTGTTCACCGGCCTCCTGCCCCCCGCCCCTCCCCCACCTCCTCCCCCTCCCCCACCTCCTCCCTCCTCCCCTCCCCCCTCCCCCTCTCCTCTGCAGCTCACAGGCAGGGAAACTGGAAGAGAAGGGTTCCCCTGAGTCACACAGGGCGTTCTCCCATTCAGCACCATGGCAGCCCCGGAGACAAGGGTACCCTGATGGTGGTCTCCCTTTTCCAGGCAGTGAATCTGAGGTTCCGAGAGCATCAGGAACTGGGGTACTGACTGGTAGAATCAGGTCTGGATTTTGGGGGGAGACCTACCCTTGATCCCCGGCCTTCTGTGAGTTCGCGGTGGGCCTGTGCGGGTTGTGGCTCTTGGCTCCCGGGAGGCTCAGCCTACCTGTGTGTGGGGTACACTTCCTCCTTCCCCTCCCGGTGCGTGGGGGATCAAAACTCTGGGAGACGGCGGGAAAACACCCAGCCAAACTGGAGGCTCATTACTCATAGACACTAATTTTGAAACCCACAGCTCTAGCATAAATTTACATATAAAAAAGGATCTTGGTTGGAAAAAGGACCCTGTTATCCAAACGTTGCGTTTGGCATAGGAACCCACAGGAGGCAGAAGAATGCTTGCTCAGCAACCCTGTGCCCAGCCTCACGCCTAAAGGTCGGACTCAAGTGTGGGAAGACCCCACGTCTTCCAGCCCTGGAAGGGGGTGACCGCTCAGCCCTCCCAGACCAGCGCCACGTGGAGGGAGGCTGTTACACGGATGAGCATGCGTCCCCAGCTCGCTGACTCTGCCCTGCGCTGGGGGGGGGGGGCAGCATCAGTGTGCTCTCCGTCCTGCAGACACCCCCGTGCACTTTGCAGATGGGGGGCAGGTAGGCACGCTCTGCTTCTCTGGGGTAGCAGGACTGCGGGCTGCGACTTGATGGAAGCCGCCGCTGCGTGCACCGTGACAACCGCGGCGGAAGGCCCTCCAAGGCCCCAAGACGATGTGACTCTTTTGGGGACAAGGTCTAGGAAGAAGGGCCCAGAGCAGGGAGCCCTGGGCACCAGCAAGATGAACCAGTAAGCCCAAGGTTTCATCTATCCCTTAATGCCCTGCCACCCAAAGTCTTGCCATGGCGCCGTATGGCCTTGGAGATAAGCTCTAAACACCATTCAATCCTGGAGTCACCTACCCCTAAGATGAGGTTCTCAGTGACACAACATTCATTTTCATCGATGTTGTAAAGTCACCCTGCTCTGTGGCATGAGAGATGTACCCTTGCAGGGCTGATGCCCAAACAGGCACTGTGAGAAAAGGGTCTCTGCACCCCCACATGCTGGAAGGGGCAGAGAAAGTGCATTGTGTTCCCCATGTGCTGAGCTGCCCAAGACTTCGACCATCCTGCTGTGGACACTGGGAGGTGTGGGGTGAAGGGTGAGGCTCTGACATCTCCCAAAGTCCCCACCCGGCTCCCCCGGCTAAGACGAGAGTCAGTTTTGCACTTAGAACCTCAGTTTCTACACCTGTGTTGTACCATCTGCTCCAACAGACCACACACAGCGGACAAAAATAGGAAAGAGAGAGAGATACAAAAAATAAATAAATAAATAAAAATCCGCGGCCTCTATGTGCACACCAGCACCCGCCAGGGCCTCACCTTGTTAGTAAAGAACGCAATGAACTTTCATTTTTTATTCTGTCCTCAGATTTCTGAAGGATTTCCCCAAAGGAATGTCACAAATGACAGATGGCTTCATCGTGGGGAATATTAGTCAGCATCCCCTGCACCCCCGGCTCTCGGCCTTCACTGTGGCCACGTGTGACCACGTGTGACCCGCGGGTGGTCTGAGTTGGTTACGGCCCTGGGCCCCCTCCACCTTCTTTTTTCTCGGTGACCCCGTGGAACCAGGGGGTGTCCAAACACAGACACACACACGGCCTGACTCACCTCTTAGCTCCCGTTCCGCCGGGAATGTCACAAAGCCACGGATCCGGGGTCCCTCTGTTTACGGGCGCAGCAGCCCACGTGATGGCGTCGGCAAACCCCACCGCATCGCTTTTCCTGTGCTTCAGATCTCCTGTCTTCCTCTCCAAGCGGCTCTGGCGGTGGCAGCAGACGCAATGGCCGCTGACCTCGCCCCTGAAGAAGCACACACAGTGGGCGTGGTGCTGACTTCCTGGCACTCTCGGAGACACGGGCCACAGGGCTCTCCCACCGTCGGTTCTGCCTCCCCAGGCCCTCGTCTGGCTCAGCCCTGCTGTTCTCCCAGCTGCCTCCCTGACTTCCCAGCCCTGCCGGGTGGTGTCTGAGGCAGGCAGGCTCTGTCCCCCACGCTCTTCCTTACCGGCCCGAGGCTGCAGGCGTGGGCGAGCTCAGCCCGCTCGGGAGGGGCGGGACCACTTCTCTCCCTGCTCGGGCGGGCTGTCCGGCCCCTGTGTCCAGGCCGTCGTGCCCTGAGCTGCCCTGTCTGTGTGAACGACTTACAGTCCTGGGACTTCCGACCGGCAGGGCCATTACAGACCAGTTGGGAGCTTCTGCATTTTTTAGGAGAGAAAACCGTCAGCCCATTGATTCATTCATAAACATTTACTGAGGGTGCACCACATGCTAAGACCAGCTCCCAAGTCCACCCGGGTGAACTAAATAAAACAAGCCGTGGGGTGGGACCCGGAGGGTTACATCGATGCGTGGAGGTCACGTCAGAGCCTGTCTACAAAGGCTTACTTTTGCCCGGGCGCATTTTCCTTCCTCTGTTTCCACAGACAATGTCTCTGACCATGAAGTTCCACCCAGGGCTGTCCGTCCCCTAAAATGACCCCACGTCGTTCTCTCTGCTCAGGGATCTGCTCCCGACGGCCTCAATCGTCAGGGCCAGCTGCCTCGAGAAATAACATCGCATCTGCCCTGCGGGTCTCCCTTCCCCCCCTGTGGAAGTCATACTGGGGAAGAGGTGAGTCATTTAAATACTTTTTTTCTTCTTCCCGGGTTTTAAGTTTTCATGTTGCTTTTGCAAAATGCAACAAGGGCCTGGAGGAAGAGAGAGCATGCAGGTAGCATGAGATCCATATACATCCGGAAGCGATGGTTCAAAGCGGAGGCGGTCTGGGGGGAGGGGGGTGAGTAAAGGGACGTGTACGCGAGAGCATCCCCCCCGCCAGACGGGTCGTCGGCAGCGCGGTGGGTCAGCCGGGCCGTTTGGAGCAGAATTGTGATTAAAGAAGACATTCTGGGCAGGGCTGGTGTGGACAGGCCATCGGAGCAGCCATTGCTCAGGATGAATGGATGGGGTAGTCAGTGCGTGAGGCCAGGGACGAGGACATCGCTGTGATGTCAGGGGAGGGTGGGGAGGCACTCTGTCCGTCCGTCCAGCTCCCTGGTTCGTCTGGACAAGCGAGGCAAAAGTTGTTGATAGAAATCGGAGGGGAAAACGAACACTTTTCAGCAATTGAAGAGCAAAGGGAAGGCTGGGACCAAGGAACCGGGTGGGCTTCCAGCCACGGTCACAGGCTGATGGCTGAAGCTCCCACTGCTGCAGCCCCTTCCTGAGCTGCGAACCCCAGGGTGCCTGCCTGGGGAGGTGGCCTGTCCTGGGCAGACACCTTCCACTGCCGGGTGACCTCCCACCACAGGCAGCTGAAGACTTTCAATGGCAGAAATGTGAGTCAGTGTTTGAGTTACTGCCGTGTGGAAACGTCTGGGAAAAGTGATGTGTGTTGGGTTCTGAGTTCGGGAAAGCATCGCTTTCTGAGGCCGATTCCAACCTCCCTTTGGCCCTAATGGACCCCGGAGGGTGGACCTGGCATCGGTCACGGATCCGACCGGGTGGGCACAGAGGGAGGGTGACCTGTCTTCCAGTCAGGCGCGTCATCCCTCCTCTCCCTCTGGCTGGCTGCCCCCACCCCAGGTGTTGCCCACGTCCCTTCCTTCCTAACCCAGGAAGGTGGTCTTCCCACGGACCCTCCACAGAGCTATGCTGAGAAAGCTCATGGTGTGAGAAGACAGCTGTGACTGCTTGGTCAGCTTGCCCGAGCCATACCTGGAAGTGGGGCTTGGTTTGTGGCTTTCTGCGTGTGTGTGTGTGTGTGTGTGTGTGCGTGTATGTGTGTGTGGGAGGGGGTAGGGGACAGCCTGTGCAACCACTCACAGAGGCTGCAGCTTTGCTGGGCAGGGTCTGAGTGGCTCCCCACAGATGCTGCTCACAGTGACCTGGACGGACCTTTCCGGCTCACAGCCTGTCGTGGCAGCACACTGGCTGAACTGCTGAGTCGTGGCCGTGGGTCACCGGACAGCCTCTGGCAGCAGGCCTGGTGTGGCTGGGCCGGGGAGGGGGCATGCCTCTCCGTGGTCCCTGACTCATGCTTCACCCCGGGTCCGTCTCCACCCCTGTATTCTCGCTATCATTTCTCTCAGGGCTTGTCTGGTCTCTGCTCTTCTCCCTCGGGGCCTTCTCGGGTGACAGGTAGAGAATGTGGGGCCGATTCACACTCTAGAGGCACCAGGCGGTCACTGTGCTGACCCATCCAGGGAGGCCCTTGCCTTTTACACAGAATCTTCCAGGAAATCACCCACAGGGACAGGGGCTGTGGGAGTTTCTGAGACGGGCCTGGGTGTGGCTCCAAGCGCCTTCGGAACGGTGTAGCGAGGGCTGACGGGGCTCTGAAATTCTGGGACGTGGGTGGAACCAGCAGCCAGGCAGGCCTTTGTTTCTGTCTATAATGCTCTTGGCCCCACATCTGAGGGGATCTCATTCCCTGGACCCAAGAACCCAGATTTGTGATACAGCACAGGCATAAAAGGTTCTGGTACAAGATTTTTCTCACGACGACCTTGCAAAAGGCTGTGGATTGTGTCTAAACCAGGTCCAAGAACTAGTCTACGGCCCCTGGGGACCGTTTCATCACCTGTGCCCACTCACCCACCCACCCACCCACCACCAGCCACACTCTCCCCAAAACACACACATCTGCTAATGAACCCGACACAGGCCAGCCAGAGCCCATGGGGCCACTGGAGATGTTCCCAGAAGTGAGATTGGGGTTCCTCTCTGCATCACAGTGCCCAAGCAGCCCGCTGACCCCACGGGGGTTTTGGGGAACAAAGGCAAGGGGCAGCCACTCTTGGAGCCAGGCAGCGAAATCAGGACACAGTCTGGTTATTTCTCTGTGGCCCTGAGTAGACAGACTTCCGGATAAATTACTGGTGCCCGCAGCCTGCTCGATGCGGAGTCCTTCAGGGGACGCCAGTGGGGACGCAGGCCTGCTGGCCTCCCCACCTCGCTCTCTGCACGTCTGACACGACCTTTCCACGCACTCGGGGATCTTTGGTTCATGGCCTAAATAACAGGAGAATAATTAGAATAATGACTGGAGAAGGCTGGGTCCACCCTCAAAAGGGTTTTTTCCCTTTCAATGGTTTGGTTATCTTTATATTTTTTTAAAGAAGGTTTTGTTTCACTTCAGTTTGGTTTTTTTGTTTGTTTGTTTGTTTGTTTTGTTTTTTTTTTGACAAAGACAGAGAGAGAATCAGAGAGGATAGATAGGGACAGACAGATAGGAAGGGAGAGAGATGAAAATCATCAATTTTTTTTTTCGTTGTGGCACTTTAGTTGTTCATTGATTGCTTTCTCATATGTAGCTTGATTGGGGGGTTACAGCAGAGTAAGTAACCCCTTGCTCGAGCCAGAGACCTTGGGTCCAAGCTGGTGAGCTTTGCTCAAACCAGATGAGCCCGCGCTCAAGCTGGTGACCTCGGGGTCTTGAACCTGGGTCCTCCGCATCCCAGTTTGACGCTCTATCCACTGCGCCACTGCCTGGTCAGGCTCATTATTTTTTTTATTATTATTATTATTTTGTATTTTTCTGAAGTTGAAAATGGGGAGGCAGTCAGACAGACTCCCACATGCGCCCGACCGGGATCCACCCAGCACGCCCACCGGGGGCGATGCTCTGCCCATCTGGGGCGTCACTCTGTTGCAACCAGAGCAATTCTAGCGCCTGAAGCAGAGGCCATAGAGCCATCCTCAGTGCCTGGACAAACTTTGCTCCAATGAGCCTTGGCTGCAGGAGGGGAAGAGAGAGACAGAGAGAAAGGAGAGGGGGAGGGGTAGAGAAGCAGATGGGTGCTTCTCCTGTGTGCCCTGGCCAGGAATCGAACCCAAGACTCCTGCATGCCAGGCTGACACTCTACCACTGAGCCAACCGGCCAGGGCCTCATTATTTTTTTTAGTATTAACCAAACATGTCTACTTTGCACCTAGAAAGTTTCATCTCATATAAAGTAAAAACCATGGCTTTGTATCCTGAGCAGCCATTCAAAATAAATAAGCATAGTGATGAAGCTCTCGGGGCCCATGCCAGTGTGGGGGGACGTTCGTGCTGGTGTTTGTTTTCTAAGCCAGGCTTCCCCGGGGTGACTTGGGAGATGGAGCTCATGAGGGGACAGGGACTTGGGCCACTCCTTTCTGTCCTTGGCTTAGTTATTTTTATAAGGGGGGAGGCAGGAACGACTCGGATCAGGCGGAGGACCCCTTCCTGAGCCAAGGTCTGTGGTGGGAGGACTCCCTGCGGGTGGGGACCCCATGGGGAAGTCATCACGCTGGCCCGAGCTCCCCCTAGCCCGCCCCTTGTGGTGCCGGGTGCCATCCCACGGTGGGGGACCTCAGCGGCTCCCTGCGTACACACACGGTCTCACGACTCCCCCTGCTGCTTCTCGTCACCCCACAGGCCCCCGTTTCCATCCCAGCCACTCCTCCTCCTCACTGGGTCCCCACACTGTCAGGAGCCGGGTCTCGGTGGGAGTCAGGCCTCCAAGCCCAGCTCGGGACTGGTGAGGTCGGATGCCCGGGGTGCAGATGTCGTTGACTGCTGGTAACTGTGTCCCCATTTATGAGACGAAGGTCATAAGACCACCCCCGTCACGCAGGGCTACGGGTTACAGTGGACGTTTTTATCGGAGTGCCCGAGACGGAATTGAAGGCAAGCTCAGGCTAGCCTGTGGTTGGGGCGCCGTCTCTGCATATTCTAACGACCAAACTAGCACTCGCGAATTGGAAACAAACGTACACGAGACCCCCGTCTCATGTCTTGTCTGTGTCAGTGGTGTGTCCCCCCTGCCCCCAGGGCCCCGGCCCTGTTTCCTCCAAAGGAAAAGTCTGGGTTAGCTCTGTGGATAAGAGATGTGCGGGAGACAGTAGGCAGAGGCTGGGAACACACACCTTTTCTCCATTCACATGTGAGACAAGGCAGACTGATCGAACACAGCCCTTTGAAGAGCCAGGTTGCAGGAAGTTGACAGGTACCCTGATCCACGTCCCTGCCCTAGACAGATGCCAGCGGCAGGTGGGGCTGTGCCAGCCCTCCAGGACCAGCCCCTGCAGCAGAGGCTCGAGGGCTGTGAAAGGACCACGCTCACTCGCCAGGCACACCTGGGGGGCAGGTGTTCAGGGAGGCAGGCTGCAGGACCAGGGAGTACCAGGACGGAGCGGGCTTTCTGCACAGTGTCGGCCGTGCTGCGGTCAGGGAGCTCTGTGGCGGAGGGTCACTCTGCAGCCACGGGGGCTCAGCGGGGCTCTGTGCTGGTGCTGAGACTTCGGGAGAACAGCCAGCCTGTGCATACAGGTGCCCCGCGGATGGGGCGATTCCAGCAGAGGGCTTCGTCAGAGGCCACAGCGCCAGGCAGCAGGACACTCAGCACCCTGCGTGCTCGGGGGTGAATGATGGCTCAGCTCAGCCAGGCAGCCATCCAACATGTCACTGCCATCCTTAAATATTCCTCCTCCTCATTTTTGATAATTAATACTTTGCATCAATAATGCCAGGTGGCTTCCAACCGGAATCTACTATAAACTTGACAGACTCCCACGGGCTCTCCAATGAGTGGGTTTTTACCTCAAACACATTGGAGACTCTGGCAAACAGTCCCCCCCAACCCCCTCCACAGAGAGATGGCGGTCTGGGCCCATGGACAGCGCGGGCACCACGTCCATTTGCTGATGGCCGGCCAGGAGTCTCGGACCCGGCGGCCCGGCTGGATCAGGCAAGCAACAGCTAGAACCTGGCTGGGCCCCCAGGTGCCTCGGACGGCCACCACCTCACATCCCGCTAAGATGCCCATTTTGTCCTTCAAGGTCAATGCCATCCGGGGTTTTGAGTCTGCAATCCTTGTGCATGGTGCCCGCTGCTCGAGGACAAGCCACGGTCCCCGGACCCCCTTTCCCAGCCCTGCTAACTCATGCAGATGGCTCTCGAACCCCAGAGTCGCAGCGCACAGACTGTCCCCGCACCCCCGCGCGCAGGGGACTCCTAAATGAGAACTTATTACCAACCTGTCATTCTCCCGTAATTATCCACTGCCAGGACGCCTCCCGTTGTTTCCATATCATCTGGAGTGACACCGAGTGGAGACCGCGCCTGTCTGTGTATCGCACACGGTGAGCTCGGCAGCCCTTCTCCTCCATTTGCATTTTGAAAGAGGCGCAGGCCTGACAGAGATTTTTTTAAGCTATTAGGAAGCACTTATTAGTAGGAATTGAACCATCCCCCCCCCCCATACACACACATATCATTTCCTTCCTCATAATCATTATTTCTACAAATTCCCTGCACCTTCCAAAAATTCTAGGGCATGCTGTCTACAAAGATCCCCTGCCGCCGAATGCATTATTCATTTGGGTTAATATAGCTCCAAATCCTCACGGTTGCTTCCTTAGTCTTTTTCAGAGATCATGGGAGGATCGCGTGGAGGGCAAGCCGCTCTATATATTGCTAAAATGTGCACACATGTAGGTGCGTGTGTGTGTGGGCAGGGGGGGAGGGGTTGGTACGGTGCATATGTGCAGGCTATAACAAATGATGTGTGTGATGAACCTACAGAACATGGGAAATCATACGTGGACACGTGTCTGTGTGTGCACAGGTGTGTTTGCGTGCCTGTGGGTGGAGGCGCGTGTATGTACATGTGCACACGTGTATTTTATGCACTGAACCAGGGAGCCGAGGTTGGGGGGGGGAAGGCCCGCTGCTCATTATGAGTTTAAATCTGCCTTCTAATGAAAATTATATACTAAAAAAAGCTCCGTTGCGGAGCAGAGAAAATGTAGGGTTTGGGATATTCTCAGCTACTCTGTATCAAGCCCCTTGCTTTTATAATCAGTCAGTTTCACGCTGTTTAAAAATACCTCGGTGTCAGCTGGCGAATCTGATTCTGCACTTGTCCCTAGAACAGGGACAGCATGAAGAGCAGCTTGTTCAATGTCACCCCCCTCCCCACCCTCCATCTTTTTTTTTTTTTTTTTGCAGTCTCCTTTCTTTCTTCACTTTCCACTTATTCAGCTTTCCTGCCTGTCATGTATGCCTGAGTCCCAGCTCTTCCGCTATGGACATGTGGCTCACCTCAGCCAGTCCTGGTGATGGTCACCTGCAGCATGGAGCAAGCCCCAGTGCTGACCCTTCTCCTGGTGACGGTCACCTGCACCATGGGGCAAGCTCCAGTGCTGACCTTTCTCCTCAGAGTGGCCCAGCTTGGCCCAGCACCCGTCCCGTTAACGCTTGGGAGAGCGGTGAGGTCCAGGGCAGAGTCCCTACCACATGGGCCTACTGGGCTGGGTTCTGGGGTCAGCCACCCTTGCTGCACACCCTGGAGCAACCCTTGGCTCTGCCTGGCTCGGGGACGTCCTCCTGTTGGGCGGCTCCCACCCTGTCCTCTGCACGGCATTCTGTGTCACCTCCTCTCCATGGGAGGTTTGGTCTCTGGGCTGTCCCTTTTGTTCTCTGTCTGCTCCACACGGGACAGTGCTGAGGTCAGAGGCCGCCTCACCACGGGCGGTCACCTTTCTCAGGCCCCTCGGGGCGGGTGCGTGTTGCTGATGGAGCAAACACACACTGTCCCCGGCAGACGGAGGGATCAGGGACTTCTGCGCGGATGTTCCCAGCAAAGCCCCGGAGACCCTCCCACGGAACGTGGAATTAAATTTGAGTATCATCATTATTATCAATTATTATTTATTGCATGCCCACTGGCGGCCCTAGCATGCTCCCGGTTTAATGTTTCAATAAGACCTTATTTGTACAGTTCCCACCAGGGCCCCGAATCTCAGTCCTCGTTCAAATTACCTTCCGTGCGATGCTTTAATGGTTTTTAGATTCTTGGATTAAACCTTTCTGGGCTTCATTTTCCTCTGTCTTCATACGTCTCCTCCAAGTGCGATGATTATCTTTTTTAGCTTTCCCTATAATGTCCTATAATGTTTGAATGTTCTGTTTTTTTTTTTTTTTTTAACTCTTCTTTTTTTTCCCCCTTTTGTCCTTTGCAGTTTCTCCGCCGTAGCTTGGTACAGCTCCACGTGATGTTCTCATCCCCAGATAAACCTTTTGCTGAAAATGCGTCTCCACTTCCTCTCCTGACTTTCTGTCTTTCACACATGCTGGGTGGTGCGTGCTCTGACCTGGCTCAGAGCCTGGGGGAGCCGCCATCCATCGTGTTTTAGGGAGCGTTTCTGGGCTGTGTTGAGCCGGGATTAGGAAAAGGTGCCGGGGGTGGGAGTGGGCTGGGGGAGGCTGGGGCAAAAGGTGAGATGAGCAGGACAGGCCCCCCAGCCCCGGCAGCACCGGCCACTGGTTACTGGAGAGCAGGTCCCGCCCTCCTGCCCCTTGGGTGCCCAGGCGCTGCTTTGCTTTCTGATATTGCGTGCAAAATATCAAGTTGAATTTAAGCAAATCAGGCCTAATGTGAATCAATAACCATTTCCGAGTTCATTAAGGAGTTCGCAGGCTCCGTTTTATGAACCTTTATTGTCTGAGAGAGTCCTGAGCACCCCGCCCTGAGCACTCCGGAAACATCGACGTCCTCCACGGCGCAAACCCTGAATGCCTGTAGGTATTCCGAGCTGAGCAGCGGGAAAAGTGCTGGAATACATGTTTAGATGCTGTTTCTGTACCACCTAAAAAAAAAAAAAAAAGAAAAGAAGAAGAAAGGAAAAAAAAATGAACTCAGCTGTTGGAAAGGAGTTGAGGCTACAAGCACCATCCTTCAGCTCTTTCTTTGGAAAACTTGGTCTAAATTCTAAATCAACCAAAGACAAGCTGACAGCAAAGTATGCCCGGGTGTGAGGAGGTAAGGTCGCTCAGCCCCGTTCCGGGGAGCGTTTATCAGATACCACCACCTGACACCCGTTGTCTTCAGATCTAACAGATCACAGGCTCTGCGCGGGAAGAACAGTCGCATCAAACAAACACCCACCTTCTTCCCCTCCTCCCCCCCACCGCCACCATCACTTTTTGGAACGAGACACGAGAAGAGGGGGCCCGCTTGGCGTCCGCTCTGTAATCCCCCCTAAACTACGGCTGCCCTTGGGAACCGCACACTCAGGCTTCAGAGAAAAAAGAATTAGTGTTTCATTTTCCAAGACTGTCACACCCCACCTTAATGAGCACTTAAAAGAGATGGATGTGCCAGGAATGAAAGGATTTATTTGAGATATTTAAATAATCTCTCTCAGCTCTAACTAAGCAGACACCCTGGGCTCTCACAAGGAAATTCTCCTGTTATTTTTGATCATTTCCTGGAGAAGTTTGTCGCCTGTCCTGCCTTTGTGTCTCGGATGTCTAGGACGGGGGGCGGGGGGTGGGGTGAGGGGGTGACCCATCCCACGGGTTAAGACATCGTCCCCTAAAATCTCATCCCAAACAAGTGCGCCCGTCATGCTACTTAATTACATTTCCGAATAAGGCAAACCGCGAAATAAACATCTCGTTAAAACTCCACCCCCTCCTCCTCCAAATTAGTCGTATAACAGATCTTCAACACCTTACAGCGCACTAAAAAAAAAAAAAAAGAAGGAAAGAAATCCTTGCGAGAGTTATGGTGCCGTCCGTTACAATCAGCCATGAAGTACATTACAAAGGTAATGTGGGTTTAAGAAGGGACTACCGCAGAATGTATATTTTCATTATCAAAAACGTTAAGCCATTTATCCTGAGGAGTCAGAATAATCATTAATGGCTGGGAATTTATGGGGCCAGATCTTAAACTAATGTGAATGATTCCAGGTGTTACTAATGGCTTCGTTGAAATGTGCCAGTATCTCCGACTTCTACTAAATCTGAGGGTAATAGTCGGAGGTTTAATCTCGACAGATGAGCAGCAATTTAACTGACACGTTGATTGGATTCCGGAGGCTTAAATGGCACCCATTGTGAAGGTACCCGGTCAAAGCACAGTCCGGAGGGCAACTTAGAAGTCATTCGGTCTCTCTCTCTGGGCGCCCTCGGCACCAGGGTCGCAGGGACGGCAGAGAACCTACCGGTAAACCACGGTATTTTAAGTGTGTCGTTACTTTGTGTGTGCGAGTGTGTGTGTGTGTGAGAGAGAGAGATAGACGTGACCACAAAGTTTAAAACACACCTGCCAGCTCTTAACCCTTCTCTCTCAATTTTTTTTTGGCAAATTCTTTGAAGCATTTGCCTGACAGACCAAGAGGGGCTGAGTGGGCGACATCAAGCTGGGTCCCTGTTTCCACGGAGCCCAACCTGTATCAGTCAAGTGCGGCCCAAAGAACGGGCTGTGTCCTCAAGCGTGCAGAGGCACCTCTCACGTCCCTGCCCCCTGTTAGCTGTTCCCGCTTGGTGGCCTCACTGAATGGGATGGAGGGGAAGCCCTGTCTGAGTCCGGATCGGAGCCATCATCCTGTTCCGAGGTGGACCGTGGCGGTGCCGGGGTCCCCCTGGTCTGGAGGCACGGAGCTGGGCGCCCTCTCGCCTCTAGCCCTCATGCTCATTAACGGTGACCGTTGGAGCCGTGGGACCCACTCCCCCTGAACACGGAGAGTGCACGGTGGACGTTCCGGCTGCTGTCAACATCCTTTGAAAGCACATAAAAATAAATTATCCATAGGTTTACCTGTCGGGAAGATAGATTCGGTGCATCCGACTGTTGCAGGCATTTCAAGTGACAGGGGTGCCTATCATGTTCCCGTAATAGGGTCAAACAGCTGGACGGGGATTTAACGCTCAGCAAGGCCAGAAGGGCCCGGCATTCGTTGGGGAGGATGAATGGAGTGATGGGAGGCAGCAGGACCTGTTTATTACAGCACTTTTCTGCTTCACTGCAGACCTGTAATGATTGTCACGGAGGCTGATTGACGGCTGCCCTCTTCCTGCCGCTTCCAGGAAAGCGGGTGAAGGCAGGGAGGTCTGCCCGCTGACCTACCGCTCTGGCCCGTCAAGAGTTCAATTTACTTCTCCTGACAGGGCATCCAGGAGTCTGCCTGGGCTGCATTGGATTGGCCCGCGCCGGTTAAACAAAAATCGGTTTAATGAATATTTCAAAACGCCTTGTCGGGATCTGGTATTTTAATTAAGGGACATGCGATTGTGTCTGCCGAGCAGGCCGGCACTCCCGGGGGGGGGGGGGGCTTCGCGGGTGCCTGTGGGTGTCCAGCTTCAGAGGCACACGGGCAGGGATGCGGGCCGGTCATGGGAGTGTGCTTGGCTTCTCGCGTGGTGTTTGGAAGAGAGGGGCAGGGAAACTGGCTGTAATCCACGTCTGCTGGATGGCCCAAGGCTCCCGCACGGGGACAGGTGGGACTCACACGGGAGGGCTGACCTCCTTGTCAAGCCTGACAAGGACAATGACAGTTTGGGTCATCCTGCCTTGTTCCCAGGGTGCAGCCCTCTGAGCCAAGTTGTGTCCCGTTGGGATGGGCTGCCGGAACCGCAGCAACCCCCTGGAGCTGGAGTCTGCCTGCGGGCCCTCCGCTGAGTGTGGACGGGGACCTCAGCGCCCCCTGGAGCTGGAGTCTGCCTGCGGCCCCTCCGCTGAGCGTGGACGGGGACCTCAGCGCCCCCTGGAGTGGAGTCTGCCTGCGGGCCCTCCGCTGAGTGTGGACGGGGACCTCAGCGCCCCCTGGAGTGGAGTCTGCCTGCGGGCCCGCTGAGCGTGGACGGGGACCTCAGCGCCCCCTGGAGTGGAGTCTGCCTGCGGGCCCTCCGCTGAGTGTGGACGGGGACCTCAGCGCCCCCTGGAGTGGAGTCTGCCTGCGGGCCCTCCGCTGAGCGTGGACGGGGACCTCAGCGCCCCCTGGAGTGGAGTCTGCCTGCGGGCCCTCCGCTGAGTGTGGACGGGGACCTCAGCGCCCCCTGGAGTGGAGTCTGCCTGCGGGCCCTCCGCTGAGCGTGGACGGGGACCTCAGCGCCCCCTGGAGTGGAGTCTGCCTGCGGGCCCTCCGCTGAGCGTGGATGGGGACCTCAGCGCCCCCTGGAGTGGAGTCTGCCTGCGGGCCCTCCGCTGAGTGTGGACGGGGACCTCAGCGCCCCCTGGAGCTGGAGTCTGCCTGCGGGCCCTCCGCTGAGTGTGGACGGGGACCTCAGCGCCCCCTGGAGTGGAGTCTGCCTGCGGGCCCTCCGCTGAGCGTGGACGGGGACCTCAGCGCCCCCTGGAGCTGGAGTCTGCCTGCGGGCCCTCCGCTGAGCGTGGACGGGGACCTCAGCGCCCCCTGGAGTGGAGTCTGCCTGCGGGCCCTGTGCTGAGTGTGGACGGGGACCTCAGCGCCCCCTGGAGCTGGAGTCTGCCTGCGGGCCCTCCGCTGAGCGTGGACGGGGACCTCAGCGCCCCCTGGAGTGGAGTCTGCCTGCGGGCCCTCCGCTGAATGTGGACGGGGACCTCAGCGCCCCCTGGAGTGGAGTCTGCCTGCGGGCCCTCCGCTGAGTGTGGACGGGGACCTCAGCGCCCCCTGGAGTGGAGTCTGCCTGCGGGCCCTCCGCTGAGCGTGGATGGGGACCTCAGCGCCCCCTGGAGTGGAGTCTGCCTGCGGGCCCTCCGCTGAGTGTGGACGGGGACCTCAGCGCCCCCTGGAGCTGGAGTCTGCCTGCGGGCCCTCCGCTGAGCGTGGACGGGGACCTCAGCGCCCCCTGGAGCTGGAGTCTGCCTGCGGGCCCTCCGCTGAGTGTGGACGGGGACCTCAGCGCCCCCTGGAGTGGAGTCTGCCTGCGGGCCCTCCGCTGAGTGTGGATGGGGACCTCAGCGCCCCCTGGAGTGGAGTCTGCCTGCGGGCCCTCCGCTGAGCGTGGACGGGGACCTCAGCGCCCCCTGGAGTGGAGTCTGCCTGCGGGCCCTGTGCTGAGTGTGGACGGGGACCTCAGCGCCCCCTGGAGCTGGAGTCTGCCTGCGGGCCCTCCGCTGAGCGTGGACGGGGACCTCAGCGCCCCCTGGAGTGGAGTCTGCCTGCGGGCCCTCCGCTGAATGTGGACGGGGACCTCAGCGCCCCCTGGAGTGGAGTCTGCCTGCGGGCCCTCCGCTGAGTGTGGACGGGGACCTCAGCGCCCCCTGGAGTGGAGTCTGCCTGCGGGCCCTCCGCTGAGTGTGGACGGGGACCTCAGCGCCCCCTGGAGCTGGAGTCTGCCTGCGGGCCCTCCGCTGAGTGTGGACGGGGACCTCAGCGCCCCCTGGAGCTGGAGTCTGCCTGCGGGCCCTGTGCTGAGTGTGGACGGGGACCTCAGCGCCCCCTGGAGCTGGAGTCTGCCTGCGGGCCCTCCGCTGAGTGTGGACGGGGACCTCAGCGCCCCCTGGAGCTGGAGTCTGCCTGCGGGCCCTCCGCTGAGTGTGGACGGGGACCTCAGCGCCCCCTGGAGCTGGAGTCTGCCTGCGGGCCCTGTGCTGAGTGTGGACGGGGACCTCAGCGCCCCCTGGAGTGGAGTCTGCCTGCGGGCCCTCCGCTGAGTGTGGACGGGGACCTCAGCGCCCCCTGGAGTGGAGTCTGCCTGCGGGCCCTCCGCTGAGCGTGGACGGGGACCTCAGCACCTTCGGTGCCGGCACAATGTCGAGTGTGGTTCTGTTTTACCCGTTTCATGAACACACACCGTGCCCCTCTCTGCAGCAGGGACGGAGGACCCCCAGGTGACCCAGGCTCTGGCACTGCCCTCCGGGGGCTCAGACTGAGGGCGAGATGGGGAGACACAGTGACCACATCAGCTGCTGGACAGGGAGGGAGGGGACGGCAAGACCAGCTCTGTGCCGGGCAGGGTCCGGTCCTCGTGCTGACATCTCTGTAGGGAGGCCCTGCCTCAGTTTCCTGACGGGTGATGGCTTCCAGGGACCACGAGAGAAGCTCTGGGGGGTGTCCTCTCCAGGGACCACGAGAGAAGCTCTGGGGGGTGTCCTCTCCTCAGAAACAGAGTCTCAGCTTCTGCTCTCACTCAGTCCCAGGGGACCGGGCCCAGGTCACCCCTCACAGTCACACGCACTGGATCCGACAATCCTGATTTTTTCTGCTTTGGGAGAAAGACGAGATGAATCCAGAGTCCAGCACGTGTCGTGGGAAGGAAAAGCATGCCAGCAAGCTCCACAGAACAGGGGGCCAGGATTCTCCCCGGCAAGGGAGTCGCAGTGTCTGTGTGGCCAAGACCAGAACGGCACCTCTAAGCAATGCAATAATAACTCCGTTGCAAAGGCGTACCTTTTTCTGTGCTATCCTCTGCTATAGCACCATACAGACAGGTGCATGCCCCCCATTAAGTAGCGGTGCCCCCAATACGTAAGCGTGCTGATCACTACATGCTCTTCATTATTAAACATATGTAGGAGAAACATCAATTAAAATAAATGGCTAAAAACACTCCACACCCCATGTAGTTAACAATCCTGTATTATTATGCCCTTAACTGTGGGTTAGAAGGTGAGAGCTCGTGTTAAGTCTTTTCACCACCAAAACACAAAAGCAAAAAGGCACACACTGATCATTTCATAATCCATACAAACATTGGATCGTGAAACTAATACAATGTTAGATGTCAGTCACATCTCAATGTTAAAAAAAAAAAAAAGTAAAACAAAACTAAAGAATACGAGGAAAGCCTGACCTGTGGTGACACAGTGGATAATGCATCGACCTGGAAACGCTGAGGTTGCCGGTTCAAAACCCTGGGCTTGCCTGGTCAAGGCACATATGGGAGTTGATGCTTCCTGCTCCTCCCCCCTTCTCTCTCTCTCTCTCTCTCTCTCTCTCTCTCTCTCTCTCTCTCTTTCTCTCCTCTCAAAAAATTAATAAAATAAAAAAAAGAATACGGGGAAACCTGGAGGTGAGGGAGGTGTCTCTGGCATTGATCGTAGCGATGGTTTAAGGATGTATTGATACGTCCAAATTCATCAACCCGTGTACCTTAAATACCTGTAATTTATTGTGTATCAATTACACCTCAGTGAAGCTATTGACAAGCACCTCACTTAGGTCGAAGGGACACAGGCACCAACTGGAAGAGCCCCAAATAGCCAAAGCTACAAAGATAAGTGGCATTTGGTTATAAGTCAAGTAGAAACTAAGTTTCCACGAGGCCACACTGATACAAGTAGCTGGTGGAATAAATAAATACCCGGAGTAGAACAGACACATTTCCAGTGTTGGCCAGTTTCAGATCATTCATGCAGCTGCTCCGCCTTCAAGGCAGTGGGACATCACCCCACCCCCCGAGTGTGGGCCACACGTGGTGACTTTTAAGGAGGACATGATGGAAGGAGGGGAAGACTAACCTGACAGCAGGGAACGCTGGGCAAACAGGACCTCGCCAGGTGACCAATGTCAACATCAAGGGGTGACAAGTCCTGTTGACAGCGTGTGCCTTTGGTAAGATGTCATGAAAGCTTGACTTCTTTCAGGAGAATCACGTATCACAAGAAGAAAAAAAAACCATCAAAACACATCCTAGGCCTGACCTGGGCTTGCCTGGTCAAGGCACATATGGGAGTTGATGCTTCCAGCTCCTCCTCCCTTCTCTCTCTCTGTCTCTCTCTCCTCTCTCTCTCTCTCTCTGTCTCTCTCTCACCCTCTCTCTCTCCTCTCTAAAAATGAATAAAAAAATTTTTTTAAAAATAATACTTTAAAAAAAAAAAAACACATCCCAGTGGAGGGACATTCTATAAAACACTTGACTGGTTGCCTCCAAAACTCTCAAGTTCATCAAAACAACAACAATAACAACAACAAAAAACCCCAACAAGAACAAGGAGAGTCTGAGAAGCTGTCCCATGAAAGCCGTGAGGAGTCTCAGGAGGGAGATTGGGGGACCCTGGATGGAACCCTGGGACAGAAAGAGGACATCAGGTTGTATCAAAGGGAACGTGGACATGGTGTGGACTTCAGTTAGTAATAACGAATCCATCCCGGTTCACGGACTGCGACACACCCACCAGATGCGTGGAAAATGCTCCCTCCAGGGGACGCGGGGAGACCCTGGCGTGTGGAAATGCTCTGTAGCCTCTGGTCAATGTTTCTAACATTGTGGCTCTTCTAAAATTATAGTCGGCGATTGGGACCAAAAAAATGAATGGAATTTTAGGAAGTACAAATGGACGTGCTAAGGGTGTCTTCACAGCCCCCGTGACTGTGTGCACCACTAAGTGGGGGCACCTTCTCCACATGGTCAGGGAACCGAGCTGTTCCGATGGGATGGAAACGTGAGGGAGGTTTGGAGACATGCGGCCTGGGGTCTGCGCACCTGAGAATCACATTCACGAGGTGGAAAGGTGTCGGTTCTGGGCCACCATCAGCCTTCGTTGGTTAAATCAATGACTCGTAAGAATTAATCACTGGGTGTAGGTGTTGGCCCCGCACAGATCACAGCGGACATCAGGGTCCACTGTACACACGGGACACTGGACCCTGTGGGTGTCCATACAGAAATGCAGAACATCGATTGCGTTCTCACCGGATATTGAGCCCTGGGAGGGGGAGTTGCCTCTCAGCCCCATGGAAGTCAGCTCTACGACGACCCATTTCACAGGTGAGAAGACTAAGCCCACAACAGATTGAGAACCCGGGCCTCGGTCATGTTTGGCATGCTTCTCGGGTCCCAGCAACTGACCGTTCAACCTGGAGCTGCAAAGGTCTCCACAGGAACAACAGGAACCCACAGGAAGTCCTGCTGGGCTGTGGATGTCTACAGACCCTTGTTGTTCACAGGGTGAGGCCTCTCCCTGGACACTCTTCTCCGCTTGGGTCCTTGGTGACCCCCGAGAGTCCCTTGAATGAGAAGTGGCCCCGAGGGGAGGGGGCGTTCTCCTCACCTGGCCCACAGAGTCGTGGCCCACACTGAACGCAGGGATAATTGCCAGTTTTAATGGGGTTAATTCAGCAGCAACAATTTTGCAATTTTCTCTTTTCCCAGGAGCTGGAGTCAGCCTGGCTCCCTCTGGGCCCGGCCAGCTCCAGGCTGGGTGCCGGGTCCTCAGACCACCGGGGGACTAATTAGCCCCCAGCAGCAGCCGTGCCCGGAGCACCTGCTGCCCTGGTGACACGGGCTGTCCCTCATCGCTCAGGCCGGTGTGGATCATCCTGCCCCCCACCCCCATCGTAGTGAGAGAAGGGTGCCCGGCCCGGGGTTGCAGGACTGCTGTCTCGGCCCTAGGCACCCATCAACGGCATCTGTGTCCTTGCTGGAGCGAGTTGGAGAGCGGGAAGCCATCACAGGGGGTCTGGCTGCTGGAAGGCATGGGACATCACGCCCCTTTAAATATGAAACGTTATTAACATTGACATTAATATGAAAGAAAGGGTTATTCGGCGAGAATGGAGGGGTCAGCTGCACAGGACCCTGTGGCCAGGATCCAGCGGACTTTGTTTCTGGAATGGCACCTGAGCTGAGAGGGAGGAGCCATCCTTGCTACAGGGAGGGGAGGAGTGGGTCCAGCTGCAAGTCTTTGGGGCTGGGGGCAGTACCCCCAGTGGCCCGCTGCTGCCCCTCCCCTCGGTGTACAAACAGCCTTTGGGTCCCACCTGCCATCTTCCCATTAGATTCCACTCGATGCCCTCTGGGGTCCCAGGTGCCCGGACCAGGTGCAGTTCAGCTGGGTCCTCTTGTGTCCTCAGAAGCCTCAAACTGCAGACACCCGGCCTCAGGCCGCTAGGGCCTCCGCTGAGGTCAGGCCGGCTATAAAAGGTCCCAGCCCTCCCTCCAGTCCCTCCACAGCCTCCGGAAGCCTCCGTCGGCCCTCCGGGGCTTCCCACCACTGAAAAGAAAGATGCAGGTGGGACACTGTGAGCTGCCCTCCAGGGAGGAGGTCAGCCCAGGAACGGCATGCCGTTCGGACAGGTGCCCAGTGGACTGTCCCGGGGACATTTCGCCAGGTACCTACCTTCTGTCCACCTGAGCAGTGTTAGATCATCCGTATCATGCGATGGCCCACGCAGAGCCTGAGATGAGTCGCACTGGTTGATGGTCGCAGAACCTGCTGCCCTGGGGGGGGGGGGCGGGGCGGGGTGGGGGGGGGGGAGCTGGGATGGCGGCCCTGGAGCAGGTGAGGACAAGCCTGCCCGCTGAGGGCACAGTGACCAAGCTAAGGCCCCCAGGCCTGTTCCCAGGCTGCCTCAGTAGGGCTGTCTAGCCGTCCATCATGTACGCTGCATGTCTGTCTAATGGGACCCTGTCCCTGCTGGACTATTACCCTCCACCTGGGCCGTGTCTCAGT
The DNA here is from genome assembly GCF_036850995.1 of Saccopteryx leptura. Lineage (NCBI taxonomy): Eukaryota > Metazoa > Chordata > Mammalia > Chiroptera > Emballonuridae > Saccopteryx > Saccopteryx leptura. The sequence goes on from NC_089515.1 coordinate 3,664,529, forward strand.
AGCCTCTGAGGAGGGAAGGAGGGGAGAAGGCTACTTTTCTGCTCTAGACACACGAGGGACCTCCAGACAGACTCTCTCAGCAGCGCAGTTGTGTGAGCTGCACTTCTTTGCCCTTGACCCTGGTGGTCCCACGGGGCTGGGCGTGGACCAGGCTGGGTCCTTTTGTCTTCCGAACACCCTGCCGGGCACTTGATTTAGGCCCAGTCAGGCACGCTCTCCCGTGCCTCCTGGGGTGGTCTTAAGTACCACGGAGTTCCCAGTGCACTTGGCTAAAGCCATGACAACGGGTGAAGATCAGGTAAAGCTGAGAGTCCCTTAATCTGAGGCTGTAGGTCTCACCATGAGAGGAGCAGCCCAAGAGGTCAGAACTGGGAGCCTCCCCAGGCCTCCTACGGGAATCAGGAGGGACCTGCAGGGAGGTGGCGTCCTGTGCTGGCCCAGCTCTGCCCGGTCACAAGTCCAGACAGCAGTCAGGCCCACCGCCCGGATACAAGGCTTCACAGCGTCTTTCTCCCTGTCACCATCTCTGAGGTGGGGGTGTGATGCCTGGTCACCAGGGCTGGCAGGCCTGATGTGAGGGCCTCACACTGAGCCTCGCCCGCCGGGCCCTCTGTTCTGGAACATGCCTCTGTCGCTCTGCCCCCAGCCTGGACCCTCTCGGCCATGGTCAGGGACACTCTTCCCTCTGCTTAGGGACGGAAGGGGCCAGTCCTTCTGCAGACAGGTAACAAAATATTGGAGCGGATGGCCCTGCTGAGCTAGTGCTCTCTCCAGGACCTTCCTCCCAGGGAAGAAAACTGACCCCATGGACAGCCCAGCCCACCCCCAGGGCCGTGTCGTGAGAAGTGTAGCCATCCCCTCTCACCCATCCTGAACCTACTTTCTCCTGTGCTTTTCAAGGGGCACGTTGACATCAATTCTGAAAATGTCCTCTGTTGGCTGCTGTGGCTTCCTGCCTCTGTCAGTGGCATTGCAGTCACCCCAGCCAGCGTCTGCTCTGAACACATCAGGACTAGGCAGGGATAATGGGACTGAACTCCCAGAGGCTGTCCATATAAGGTGGCCTTTGCGTGGGCAAGAGTCTCGCCGGCTGACATCTTGGTTTCTGTCGGAGTCCTGGAACACAGAACAAGAGACTCGCCTTACTCAGGATCCTGTGTGGCAGGAATCCTCAGATCTGGGAGACCCCAGGAAGACCCCAGGATACCTTCCTGGAACCCCTAAAAGCCTGTTGTCTTTCCAGAAAGACTGTAAACCACCCACAATAGAATCCAATTAGGAGGAGACTGTCAAACAAACGGCGGACCAACGAAGCATTCTCTGGTGAGCTACACACATTTTACGCCTTGGCACTTTCGAGCACCATCAGGCTGAGCTTGCATGCACCCGACTTGGAGCTGAACACGCGAATGCTGGGAATTAGTGTAGAGGCGCATGAGAGCCTGTGAGAAAGGGAATGAGTGTAGGACTTCACCGGTTTAAAGGCCCAGGTAGCTCTATTGAATTACTTTCTCATTTCATAACTAAAATATTCCAGGAGCTTTCATTTACAGGGGAGTAACTGCTTTTTACTAAGCCTGTATTGCTTGTCCTGCCTTTGCCCCAGGACTTTTTTTTAATGTACCCATGGAGATAATGTTTTTAATAAAAGTTGGTAATCCACTTTCTCCGTACTTTAAACGTAACCCGAGTTAAACCTTCTGATTGTATGACTTGATGTGTTTCTTTTGGGGTTTTCTATTCTTGCAGCAAGAGCCAGAGACATAAAGGCAATTTATGGCTATAGGAACACGGTGTCTCTTTGCCCGGTTAATCTGGACCTCCCAGTGATAAGTGGATGCCATGGCAGGGTCGTTGTCCATGGTGCTGATTCTACATGTCCCTGGATCAGGAGCTGGCATTCCTGGCATGGACTGTAGGCCTGGCATCCGTTAGAGCTCCACTGTACTGAAAAGCAGCACTGGCTGTGTGAACCACATGCATTTTTATGTTCTTCAAGGACTTAATGGTTAAATCAACAGTGGTACATCCATATCAGGGAATATTACTCAGAAATGAAAAAGGAACAACCGATTGGCCCACAGCAGCTTGGCTGTTAGCTGCAGGGAATTCTACCAAGATAGAAAAGCCAACCCAACCTCAAAGGTGAGATATTGTAGGTGTCCGTCAATATCACCTGATTTTTGTGGTTGTTCAACCAATTTCGAGACATGTTGCTGTACACGATCTATTACTTATGCTGTCATCTGTTGCTGGGTGTGCAACACCCTTGAAGTGACAAATTCCAGAATGAGGACAGGTGAGTGGCTGGCCATGGAGGAGAGGTGGCTGGCAACAGGAGGGCCCCTTGAGGAGATGGCAGGGTGTTGGGTCTTAAGCATGGAGGTGGACACACCGACTGTTAGGGTCCCTTTGAGTTTGTGCGTGTGTGTTACTTGTTTAGCCTTCCTGTCCATAAGACTATGAAAAAAAGGATTTTGTGGCCCACCCAAACTTGGAAATAAATAGAGTATTAAATGGGTGATATTTGAGGGGCATTTTGGTTCTAATATCCTGCAAAGATATTTTTTTTTTAAAGGAGGTGTACACGGTAAGGACCAAGTGTTCTCTCCCAACCACCGAAATCTTGTATGCTTCTGGCTGGCTGGCCAGCCGTTGGGCCTCAAACCACTGTCCCAGCCATCCATGTTCCTTCCTCAGGAAATGTCTGTCCTATAATTCATACCATGGGATCCCCATCTGGGACCACTTCCATCAGAGCGGAAACTCCAAAAGACGTGAATTCAGGAGAAGAAATAGTGAGTGTGACCCATGGATACATCTGTTTGCGAGGTTCAGGATTGGCTGGGAACCTCTTCTTTTTCCAACTGCCCACCTGAAAGGAATTTTCTCCGATGACAAATGTAGCCAACGTCAGCTCTCCTTCCGGGGCAGGTAATGGGAAGGTGGAAAGGCATCACACAGCCCCTCCCTGCCTCTCCCTTCCCACAGTCTCCGCGCCCGCCGAGTGCTGTGAGGCTCAGGGCAACTGAAGAGAGTCATTTGTAGAGCAGACGTAATTGGGTCAGCCTGCGTGTTTCCGCAGAGACGACCCTCTCCTTCAGAAGAGCCCATCAGTGCCTGGAGGCCTGAGCCACAGTGGGGAGAATTCAGAAGGATGCAGTGTGACCACAGTCATCTACCAAGGAGATGGGGCCCGTGGGTGTGGGGGCCCTATTCCCACCTGTCGTCAGAGGTTGGCAGTGACTTTCAGTATCGGTTTGTATTTTGAAGTCTGTCCACTTTCTGCGGGCCTTCACTTATTAGTAATTCACAGTATCCGTGCCTGCCCAGGACAAGCCCCTGATGGGTGTTCGCACACCCCGTGAGTGGAGGAATATGTGCAAACATCTGCCTGCTTGACCGGGAGTGGTCTCTTCAGGTTGGCTTCTGGAAGCCAGCGGAGCATTGGGTCCTCCTGTCCATATTCTGGTGACAATCTAGTCTAGTGACTTTGAGCTTGGTGTTTGGGACAGCGGCTGTCTTCCAACCCCCCTGCCCCCTACCTACTATAGGGCCCGGCGTGGGCTCGGTAAGCTGCCTAAGCCTCAGTTGTTCCCAACTTATAATCCCTCTCCCCGGAGGACCTCTGCGAGGAGTGAGTGAGTTGATTCACAGAAGACACTGTGCCTGGCATCTGGGAAATGCTCAAGACCTCCTTGTTGGCAGCAGTAATTCTTACTGTCACTTTGCATTCTTGAAAAGGTCACTTTGCTTCCTGGGAGAATATCTTCCCGAGTCCTACTCAGGATTAAGGATATCTGTTTAAACACAACAACAACAACATTGGAACCACCAATACCTAGAAGTCAGTCCTCTTCCTGCCTGGGCTCCGTGATTCTCTCATAGCTCAAGAGACTGGTCGCAGACATCCGTCCTCGGGGGTTGATGAGCTGGGAATCAGCTAAGCTTTTGTATTTCTGTACTGTAAAGCTTTTTTGGGGGGTAATTCCACCCATCAGTAGAAAGGCAAATTTGGCTTTCCACCAACAAAATCTCTGCCAAAGCTATCTTTTCCATCAGGAGACTTCGCGTGAGGCCGCTCACGGGAATGTCCCCTGGGGGGACAGGAAGAAGTCCCTTGGTGGGTCTCAATGTCTGGTGAGGACTTGTACACACGTAGGTGCCCATGTGTGTAAGACAGAGACAGACAACAGGTGTGGCGAGATCCCAACCCCTTGGATCTGCATAATAACCACGGCGACAGTGCAGTTTTGATCTCAGTGTTTGGAAGCACAGTTCTGTTGTGTTCTGGAAACTTCCTCGTCGTGTGCAATTTGAGGCTGCCTTTGGAGAAGAGAAAAATGTCCTCAGCCTCAGTGGCCCACTCATGGGAATGTCTTTGTCCCCAGGAAACCAGGGCCCTGTCGCTTTCAAATAACGACTTTTCTCCTGATGCCTGGGTCTACGTCTTTAAGACAATAATTGCTGAATTGAAATTTGAGACTGTTATCTTAATAACCAATTACTCAAATAACTTTGAAATTGGCTTAAATTGGCTCGTCATGCTACATTTACCTGAATCTTTTTTATGGGAAAGTTAGGAATAAGGAGAAAAAGAAAATTCTTGGCAGTGTCATTTGTTTGGGTACAGCGGAAGGGCCTTATTTGCAACAAGCGCGTAGGGCTGGGTCTCCTTGACTCAGACCTCTGCCTCTTATGTTGGGACATAACCTGGTTGGATCCTTCCCGAGCTCTGCCTGCCCACTGCACAGTCTCTGTGTGCCTTCTCCATGGCCCTTTCCAAAAAATAAAGACCCTGTTCATTGTTAGAGATCAAGTACATCCGTGCGGGCCCAGGAAATCAGTTCTCATTGTTGCAGAAGATTCAAACTTCTTTCATGTTTCTTTCCTTTGAAAAATAATAGCGACAGTTAAGCAGCTTTCTTTTTCTCCAAACAGTGGTGCCAGCCGAAAGGTGAGCGTCCCAATCTTTAAGCGGAAGGAAGTCACCATTTTTAGAGGTTTGCACAGTGGAGGGGAGTTTCCAGGAGCCCTGCACTTGGATTTTATCTGTAGCTATAAACCCAGTAATAGAACATTACATCTTCTTCTCTAATACTGTTCTATCACCCTTCATTTCTTTTCTAGTCCAAACCAAAGTAATGAGACTTCTTACTGTTCTTTTTCATCTTCTACCTCCCCCCATCCTCCCCCACTCCCTGCATGGTTCAAAACCATTTGCTTCCGCAAAGATTTTGCTAATTGTAAACTATTCTCTGACAGGGAGAGGCAGCCTAAGGGGATAAAAAAACACAGACCCCCACCTTCTGAACAGCCCAAAAGACCGTCCCTGTCTCCCAGGAACACTTGACACCCCCAACCCCGCCTGAATGCCTGAAGCCACCAAGGCAGAGAGCTACCAGTCACACAGATGGGCAGGTCCCCAACCAGGTCCCCAACTAGGCTCTGAGGGAGGCATTTTGTTGATAAGTTTTGGGTGACATGTGGCAGAAGTATTTTAAGCTTAGCCTCGCCTCCCCCAACTGCCACCGAGGAAGGGTGGCATTCTCACAGCCAACGTCCCAGCATAGAGGAACGTCATTTTAAGGCGCTGGAGCAAAGACAGGAAAAGAACAAAGACACTTCCCAGGCTCGATATTGATCTGCAACCCGTAATAAAACAAATGACTCTGCAGGCACGCAACTGTTTTGGGTGGGGGTGGGGGTGGGAGGAGCTATCCACCAGAGGGACAATAGCTCGACGCTGAGATGTAAGGCCGCACGTGGGCTCCGACCTGGGTCTGCAGCCTTGGTGACCTCAGTATCGTGGTACTATGCCGGGTCGTGGGTTCCAGGGCTTTCTGGCCCCTAACTGTGCTCGTCTGTGACATGAAGGAGGTGAGATGAAGATCTTGGAACTTGAGTCCCTGCGAAGGATTGTGGGAACACATTCTGGGAAGTGGAGGGGCCAGTGGGCAACGCGGGGAACCCGAAACAGGAATCGTTTACCCCGGGATCTCCGGCCAGGCGCTCGGCACAGAGAATCTCAGTGTCTTAGCTACAGAGCCAAGAAAGATGATGTGTCCTGCCTCCCTTCCTGTGTTTGGTGTGTGTGTGTGGGGGGAGGGGGGAGTGGGAAAAAGTACAAAATGGTGTTTGAAAATTGTAAAGCAGTCCATATGAATATGAAATACTAGAGCTTTCGGGAGGCAACAAGATTTTCGGCCTCATAATTTACCTCCAACTCCGGGAGGAAATCACCTTGTCATAAAAACATCTTGAAATAGTAATCCATTATTCTTCTATACCAGGAGAAAATTCAGCGAGGTTTCCAAAAGAACGAGATTATAAAACCGTAAAAGAATCCAAGTTCAAAAGCCCTTGGAAACTGCTGGACGGAGCCTTCAATAATTCAAACAATTCAGCCAAAGTTTTTCTTTCTCATGGAATAAAACATGGTGTTTTGTGTGTTTTTTTTGTTGTTGTTTTTTTGACAAACCAGATAACGTGTCAAGAAAAGCTGGGGCAGAATCCAGGCGGCAGGGACTCAGCACCTCCCCTGCTCTTCATGTCCCATTTGGACATCCAGCCCGGTTTCCAGGATGCTGGGGGGGGAGGGCCCGCAGGGATGCTGACCAGTCTTTCCTCAGAGTGCCTCCGACTTCCATAATAGCTCCAGCTGCCCTTTCTTCTCTTCCTCTTCCCCAGCGGATGCCACCGTTGTCCTATGACCTCATTATCTAAGGGGGGGGGGCTTTCCAGCTCCGTCTGGGGGCCCATCCCTTCCTGCTCACACCTGTGTGGCAGGCATCCCTCGGGACCCATCCCTGGGTGGCCGTGGCCACGGGAGGGTCAGGGTTGAGGACCGGGGTGGGATGAGCTTCGGTTCTTGAGAATCGGGGAGTTAAGAGGAGAAGGGTGTTTGTTGGGAAAGAACGTCTGGCCTTTCCTAGACCGTTCTAATGGCTCTGGCTAATCCACAGTGGCTTCAGATTTGCAATAGAATTTGAGTTTTCCTTTCTCCCCCCTTCTGGAAATGTTTAATATAAAAAACAGGTTTCCAATTTTATCTGTCATCCAAATGGAGAAAGCTTAAGATCCTGCCTGCCGCCGAGGACACTTCCAAAGGATTTAGGCAAATGCGAGTTTTAGTCTAAATAGATTGCAGTTTTTCTCTCTGTGTGCCAAAGGACAGTGATATTAAAATGCACGCCAAGATCTGTGAAAGGACCAAGCCTTTTGCAGTTTCTTTGCTCTGGACTCAATGAGGGGAAGTTGATTAGGTGCCGTAAAAGCCTCAGACACCCTGAGTGACACTCCTGAGTGACCATCACGAACTCTGCCTGGGAGAATGGACGTGCTATTGGGAAATCCAGTGGAGGAGAAAAGCTTGGGGGCGTGTCACGTTGGGTCGCTGGGGAATGGGACCTTCTCTGGCTTCCTGATGGGCAGAGAGGGAGCCAGCCTGCCGATCTACGAGCTTTGAAAGCCTTTAGGATGCCCAGGGACAGTGTGGTTCCCTGGCTGCCCCGTCGTGACCCCCGTCGGAGAGGCAGGACCGGGAGGTCGGCAGCTGAAGGGGCTGTTGTGGAGCCTGTGTGGACCTCTTGTCCAGTGGTCCTTAGACCACTCCCCAAAAAACCCCCAGGGGGCTCCTGGGAGTTGCAAAACCTTCATTTCAGAAGAAAAAGAGCACTCACCCAGTCTGGGTCCCCGCCACGACTGTGAACCGTTGGAATGATTAGGGGTGTGTTGCCACATTGGCACGCCCTTGCTCTCTTAACCCTCTGCCCAGCTCAGCCTGAGAGAGTTCTGTGTTGCCACATTGCCACGCCCTTGCTCTCTTAACCCTCTGCCCAACTCAGCCTGAGAGAGTTCTGCGTTGCCACATTGCCACGCCCTTGCTCTCTTAACCCTCTGCCCAGCTCAGCCTGAGAGAGTTCGCCTTCCCAGCTCGTGTCCACTTTGTGTAGCTCACCGGCCCCAACACCATCGTACAGCACCTGCATCCTTTATCTCAGCCATCTCGCAGGCGTGTTGTATGATGTTGTTGTAGTCAAATATATTTTTTTTAAATGACATTTAAATTGAGCGAAGCGGAAACTGCCCTTCCAAGTCACACTGTTCAAGGGGAAAGAAATTCGGAAGAGGCCTCCCGCGGCTCTGCCGCGGACGCCCCTGTGTCCCCGCCCCGGAGCTCGCCGTGAAGGAGGTGGACCAGGCTGTTGGTGCCGTTTGTCAGCACCTAACATTGTGCGCCTTGCGGGACGTCAGACGGTCCGTGGTGGAGAAGCGTCTGGTGTGTGCGAACGAGGCGAAGGAGACCCCCCAGGGCGGCGGGCACGCAGCCTAGTCTGGTGCGCAGATACGTGCTCGGAGCCTGCCTGTGACCCAACCCGGTGAGCACGGCAGACCGGCGGCCCGAGAGGAGGCCTGTCATCCCGTCCACGTTTATTTTGTCAGTGGTGATCAGACTGGGATGAGATGTGATCCCATGGCACCCAAACCCAGGGGATGGCACCCGAGACCAGTTCAGACCCCGCAGAGCAGACAGAAGGCTGCTGCATTTGGCGCTGGGCTCCGCACCTGAGGGGTGAGAGTCAGGAATTCGGCCGGTGCTCACCGGTCCCTGGAGGGGAGGGCACAGGGGGCAAAGCTTTTCCACATGGACGTGCTCTGAAGGATAAGAGCACGGGCTCAGGAGCTGCAGGGAGGCGGAGTGGGACTGAAACGCCACCGCGGGGCCTGGACAGAGCCCGCACAGCGGAGCCGCTGGCACCGGGGGTGGATCCCAGCAGAAGGTCTGGTTTCTGGGATCGTTGGGACCTGGCATTTTAGGGTTGACATAGATCTTCAATGTGCATGTTTACACAGCGGTGATTTTAAAGATCAGATTGTGGCCCAAATTCATTGCTCACCCAGAGTTTATCTTTGTTAATACTTGATTTTATTACTCATTGAAAAATGAGGCCCTGGCTGGCTGGCTCAGTGGTAGAGCATTGGCCCAGTGTGTGGGAGTCCTGGGTTTGATTCCTGGCCAGGGCACACAGGAGAAGCGCCCATCTGCTTCTCCACCCCTCCCCCTCTCCTTCCTCTCTGTCTCTTCCCCTCCCACAGCCAAGGCTCCATTGGAGCAAAGTTGGCCGGGGCACTGAGGATGGCTCCATGGCCTCTGCCTCAGGTGCTAGAATGGCTCTGGTTGCAATGGAGCAACACCCCAGATGGGAAGAGCATCGCCCCCTGGTGGGCTTGCTGAGTGGATCCCGGCCGGGCGCATGCAGATGTCTGCCTCTGTGTCTCCCCACTTCTCACTTCAGAAAAATGTAAAAAAACCCAAAAAACAAAAACAGAAAATACAAAATTGATGATGTGGGATTGGGAACTTTTCAAAACTGAGTGCCAACACTGAAAGAGGGTGTCACATTTTATTCCAGGGCCAGGTACACCCAACGATGGATTAACTATGAGGTCCTTGTCATCCCCCAATGGAGAGAGTATTCCAGCATCCAGCCACTGGATACAGTGCACACTGGAACCGGGGACCGTGCTGTCCTGGTCTTCGGGCAGAACCTGCTTCATGATTTCGGGGCCACATGGAAGCCAAACACAATACAGACTCTGACACCAAAAATCCTAACGCTATATGATGTACAATCAGGGTTTTCTAACTCAGCTATGAAAAAGGAAATTGGTACAAAATGCACTGCCTTGGGCTTGACTGACCACATTGGCAGTCCGGAACACCTTCACGAGATACCGTGAGCGGCCGTGTCCCTCCCACGGAGCCCAAACAACGGTTTCCACTGTTAATTTTCAAACCTGTTTGTTCTGTTCAAATGAGTGCATCGAGCGGGGACCCCAGGTGAGGGGAGGAGGAGGAGACGGTGCCACCAGAGGGGCCGGCCCTCCGGCCGGGCTCTCGCTGAGTGATGGTGGGCTGTCTGCAGACGCACGAGCTTCCCGAGACAGAGAAGACATAGTGCAAAGGAAATTCTAATAATCATCTGGAAATAAAGTAATAAATGACCCTGCAGGCCCCGGACTGAGTGGGGGGCTCGGGAAGGGGGCGGCGAGTCATTCCGAGGGCCTGGTCTGGGGGCACGAGGGTGAAGAAAGTACTGGAGGATCAGGGAAGAAATGGGGGGATAAGATACCTTTGGGGGCAAAAGGACTTAGACTCTGTTTCCACATCACTTTAGAGAAGCGGTGTCCCCAGAGGAGGGGAGGTCCCTCCACCAGTCCCAGTAGCAAAGAGAGAGGGGGCACCCCCAGGACAGACATGCAGGGATGTGGCAGCACCCCAGTGGGGGCACCTTCACGCTGCTCCCCAGCCCCGGGGGCGTGAACAGAGAGGGAGCCGACCAGCAGGACACAGAGTCAGATCACAGAGCTAGCTGTCTCAGGGCTGTGGAGAGTGTTTCCCCAGCGGGAGCGCCCATCAGGATTCAAATTGCCTTCAGGCGGTAGCAGGGGGAAAATGGGGGACATGTGTTGAAGTGCCCGCACCCTCCCTTCAATGTCCCGCGGACGTCTCCTGTGGCCTGACGCTCACCAGCAGTCCCTGAGCAAAGGAACCTGTGGGTGTGGTCCATCCGGCTCAGGTGCTGGGCAGAGGGTGGAAGACATGGGTGGACACCAGGGCTGGGGGCCAGCAGACGGAGCGCAAAGCACAGGCGACCCAGGCACGGTGCGATAAAAATGCAGCTCAAACTGCTCGAACTGAGGAGGAGAGGAAGAATGACGAAGTAACTTGATGAAACTGGCAAAAAAAATGAAGGAAGAAGAAACAGTCCTGTCAAAATACGTAAAACATGATTGATTGCAGTAAATCGCATTCCGTCGGGTGCCAAGGAGGTGAGACCTCCAATGAAAGGGGTGAGGAAACCCCTTTCTCTCAGGGTTAGCGGGTGGAACCCCCTGCCATGCTTTTCCCTGGGCCCCCGGCTCCGACGGTTCTCAGTCCCTGTGGAGTTTCAGGGCCGTCTCCTCGCCTCGGCCACAAAGCGGGAGCCCGGCCTTTGGCTGCACCCCCTGAGCTCGGAGGGTTCTGGGCCACTGTCAGAAGAGAAACCCCGTTCACGCTTACGTCGGTGTTTCCAGACGGCCCGTGAGGACGGAAGGTGAGGGACCCACCCTGTGCTGGGCTCTGCGGCTTCCCCAGAATCCGACCCGTTGCCACACGTGTGCAGAGAAGCGCCAGATCCTTTCATTTATAACTAACCCGGTGCTGCTCACCGCCACCCACGCATTGGTTTGTAGAAAAGAAAAGTGCCTAACGAACCAGCCCGGCACCGAGCTGGTTCAGAACCGATGACGGAAGGGCTCCCTTCTGGCAATGCTCGAGTCTCTGGGAGAGGGATGGGTCAGGCTGCCCTCCGACCGGCTGTCTGCCGAAGGGCTGGGGGTTCAGATTCGGGCCTGGGGCGTGACCCTGACGTCCGTGCGGTCTTCAGGGTATGGTGCCTTCTCCGTCTGTGACCGTCCCTATCAGCTGGGCTGGGGTTCAGCGGTTTGGCCTCTTGGCCTTCTGCGGGCGCTCAGAGCCAGGCTGTCCCTGGCTGCGGCCCCTGGGGTCCCAACCAGTAGGCAGTAGGGCCTTGGGAGGGGATCCTGTCACAATGTGGAGCCCTCGTGGTGGGATTAAGTGTCCTGATAAGAGACCCGGGAGGGCCCTCCCACCACGTGAGGACACAGAAGAACATGGCCACGCCATCTATGAACCAGGCCTGGGGCTCTCCCCAGATGCCACACCTGCAGGGACCTTGACCCCAGAACTGTCAGCAATAAAGGTCTGCGGTGTAGAAGCCGTCCGTTGTCTGGTGTTTTTGTGAGAGCGGTTCCAACCAACCAAAGCGCTTCCCCTGAGTTCCCTGAACTTCTCAGTAACTAAGACAGAGATCCGTCTGTCCACTGCAGCCCCCTGCCTTGTTTCCCTCTCACCCTGGAGCGAGATGGGCAAGGTCTTTTCTGCTTCACCTGTGCCATCTCTCTCCCCCTCACAACGGGCTCTCCTGTCATGGGCGATTGGGTCGCCGCCCTCACGCGCAGGGTGAGCTCCTCCAGCTCCCAGTTTGAAAAGGCTGGAAGGAGGCAACAGAAAACCTGGGAGCTGCCGTCTCCCACACTTGTCCCCCTGGCACTGGTGCCTGGCACCACCCTCTTTTCCTGGGTTCATGTCCGGAGCTTGGCAATCAACCCAGCTCTGCCTCTGTTTCCCTGGGTGACATATCAGGCACTCGGAACTCCAGACCACCGTGGCAAGCAACATAAAAGAAATAGACATGCGCCCTGGCCCGTTGGCTCAGTGGTAGTGCATCAGCCCAGCGTGTGGATATCCTTCGATTCCCGGCCAGGGCACACAAGAGAAGCGCCCATCTGCTTCTCCACCCTTCCCCCTCTCCTTCCTCTCTGTCTCTCTCTTCCCCTCCCGCAGTCAAGGCTCCATTGGAGCAAACTTGGCTCCTGGCACTGAAGATGGCTCCATGGCCTGTGCCTCAGGTTGCTGTTATAGCGGAGCAACACCCCAGATGGGCAGAGCATCACTCCCTGGTGGGCATGCCGAGTTGATTCCGGTCGGGCGTATGTGGAAGTCTGTCTCTTGCCTCCCCGCTTCTCACATCAGAAAAATACCAAAAAAAAAAAAAAAAAAAAAAAAAAAGAAAAGAAACAGGCGTGCACAGTTTCCAAGATATTGCCCATCGCCGCCAGGTCAGGACACGCGTTCACTTCTCCTCCCGACCCCACTTCTCGCCCTGCAGAATGTAATGGTTTCCAGGCAGGTTTGGGGTTTGTCCCTGAAGCTCCTGCTATCAGAACCAGGTAGGCAGAGAGCAGGACCCGGGAAGCGTGCGGCCCTCGTGGGTTAATTTTGTTGACTACCACCTTGCCCCAGCCGCCTTCACTTCTCCCTCTCCCCGGAGCAAGCAGCACCTTTAAAGTGAACGTACAGTCAGGGGGAAGTAGCGAAATGTCATGACAGGGAGTTCGAGCATCGAGCATTGCAGCCCAGTCTGCGGCTGCAGTGGGCAGAGTGCCTGCCGGGTTCAGGAGGCAGAGCGTGAAGCCAATGGTGAGATTCCAGGAAGGAAAACAGAAAAAAATAAATAAAAAATAAATAAAAAGGAGAGAGGGAGGTCGACTGTGTGTTCAGCTGTCAGCAAACCAGCACCGGATTTTGTTATCGATCAGAATAAGAAAGAGCGGGGAGAAGGCACGGGTGAGGGTGTCCCACACAAGGAGGCCGGCTGTGTCTCAGAAACCCCGAGTGGTGGCTCACCGTTTAGGGGAAAGGCTGTGATCTGGGTTGTGGCTTTCGGGGTTTTGTTTCCTGTGTAAGCAAAAGGCTTCGGCCGGCTGCCTGGCCCTCGCTGGCTCCCTCCACGGCTGCTCGGGGCGTCATTGGCCCTTGAGACCACCGTCAGCATCACCGACATCAGCGCTAGGTGACACCATGTGATAGAAAGAATGCTGATGCCCACGTCCCAGCACGGTAGCTCTGTTTACCTTTTAGCGGGGCTGGAAGCATGGCCACTTCTGCACCCCCCCCCCAAAAAAAAACCACTCCACCTACCAGCGATGCTCACTCTCAGACCCGCACATTCAGAGCACCCCTGTTCCCTTCTCCGCGGGAGCAGCGTGTCCTCTTCTCCCTGCGAAACTCCCCTGCTCCTGCGCCCTACTGACTGTGTCAGAAATGCACGGTGGCAGATCGGCGTGCGGAGCTATTAATAATTTGCTGTGCGCGTTACGGATATTGCATAAATGAACAGTGTTCTATCACGATTTCTTGACGTCGGGGCCCTTGGGGTGGCAGGCTAAGACCCAGATCTGTCTACAACCTGCCTGTCTGGAAAGAAAGAGGTGGTGTTGGGGGTGGGCCCGGGGGCGGGGGGGGGGGGAGGCAGGACAAAATGTGGCCCCTCTGAGCGAAGTCACATTCCAGCATGCAGAGCCAATTTCTCAGATGTTTCCTCTTTCCTGCTCCTTGTTCCTCCACTCAGCCCTCATCTGGCCACGGTGAAAAATGATGTGATGCGATTTTTTTATTCTGCACTTGACGTTCTTGGGGAAGGCGATGTGGCCCGCCGCCCTCAGACTCCGCAAAAGGTCAAAAAGGAGAAACGAAGTGTTTTTGGAAGTGGCCCAGTAAAAACTTTCAAGCCCAGGAAACCAAACTGCTAATTGTTACCCCCTCCTGTCCCTATTACACGGCTCACGGGCCTGTACTTTTTATACTCAGACACCGCGCAGGGAGGGAAGTGTACACAGAGTTAAGTGCCCAGCTGAACCCGGACGGCAGGTTTTAAACACGGACGGCAAACAGCTGTAGGATTTCTTCAACTTAATTCAAATAATGAAATCAATAGGTTATGCCACCGTTTTAAGTTTCCCCAAACAAATTTCTATGAAAAATTATATTAATGTATCTGAGATTACTCTGGCCAAGGAATAGATTTTTCTCTGTCACTTCTGAAGGGGAGGGAGAGAAGAAAAAGAAAAGAAAAAAGAAAGAAAAAAAAAAGTCTGAACAATTCTCCTCCCCCCCCCCAAAAAAAAAATGTAGCCAGGCTTGTTTAGGGATCTAATAAACAAAATGGGCCTTTTCCATCCAGATTAATCATGATAGCCCTGTTCACCCATTCTGTGGCCTCAACAATGTTTGAAATGCTAATAAGTTACATCTCCTTTTCATTTCCCCAGGTTGGGAGAATGGTAACTTTCCAAACAAAATACATAGGTGGGCAGCGTGCCCAGGGTTTTCTTTCTTCCTTATTATTATTTTTTCCATGCACACTTTAAAAAAAACAAGAACGCCACACAGCAGTGAGCCCGGCACTGAATACCTCCAGCATGAATAAAAGCTGAGCGTTAGCAATCCCAGCTTCAGCCAAACGGTGCCAGATAAAATTCCAATTTAGACACGGCTCCAATTCACACTGCCTTCGAGCCGGTAACCTTCCCCGCACAGGGCAGCCAAAAGATTTAATAGTGTCACCAGCAGGGCACGCATAAATAGCAGCTTTTATTGGTCACTGTTTTGGAAATGTCAGGAGGGCTACAATATGGTTCTGGTTTGCGTTCAGTCCTCAGCTTACACACCTCGCCGGGTCTTGGAGAACGTTTTTCTTTTTTTTTTTCTTAGTTCTTTTTTTTTTTTTTTTCCTTTCACTGGGACGTAGTATAACGCCTTGTGAAAAAGCGTTTTCACTCAGGAGACGTCTGATGGGGAGCTGGCAACGTATTTCCTGGTCCTGTCAACTCGTCCGCAGCCACCTGCGGAGCCGTCCACGTACTGGAATGCCCATGCTGGTGGCCGCGGTACTTACGGGGTCCACGGTCCCAAGAGGCTGGTGGTCAGGTGGAGATGAGGGTCGGGCCTGGAAGAGTTCATGGGGTGCTTCTTTGTGGAAGGGTGGTGTGCTCTGGGGTCACTGCCGAGGCAGGGAGAGTCACTGGGACCTGCAGGGGGAAGGCCTGGTGGGTGGGCAGAAGGAGGAGGAAGGGAGGCCACCGCCCGCCCGTGTGAGCATGGGGTCAGCGTGAGCCCAGACCCAGCAGCGGTGGGAGTTCTGTTCGGCACGTGGGTTAAGGACACGCTACATCAGTGGCCGTCCACCTGGTCCCTCCCACCCACGCGTGGGCGTTCCAGCTGTCACGGTGGGCGGCAGCGGAGCAACCACAGTATAAATGAAAAGATAGATTTGACTACAGTAAGTTGTTTGATAAAGATTTATTCTGCCAAACTTAGCAAAAATCCGACATAAAGTACTTGGTAAGTAATTAGTATTATATGCTTTAACTTGCTGTCACTCTGCTTTATAAATTTTATAAAGTAAAGTTACTTCCCTACTTTACTTCCCCCATGACTGTGGGACCGGTGGGTGGTTAGAAAATGTTACTACTAACAGAGATACAGAAGTGGGCGGTAGGTGTGAAAAGGTGGACTGCCCTGCCCTACATCCTTGCATTCCTTTTGTGGGAGAAGGTGGCTCTGCCAGACTCAGAACATCAGTCGTGGGGGGCGTGCTCAGCTCAGATGCTCTGCTGCGGCCGGCCAGGAACACTGCAATTCCGTTCCGTGGGCCGGGGTCTGGGGCACCCAGGAATGTCATCATTGGTGCCCAGTGTAGACCTGTTTGTTATTGTCATGGTTCCCGGCAACAGCGTCTCGGAATCGACCGAGTCCTGCCCCCCTCCCCGCACCCCGGCTCCCTGCTGGACGAGGACCCGGAACAGGGGGCCTCAGAGGGGAGGGCCCTCCCTTTCTTGGCCCTGCCGTGTCCAGGAGGAGACCCGCATTCTCCCCCAGACCAGACCAGTGACTTGACTGCAGGGCTGGAAGTGCTGCTGCTGGAGGATTTCCCTCCCCAGGGCTGCAGGGTGATGACTCCCTCCCTCCCATCCCCTGTGTCAGTGCCCTGGAACCTGGGACCAGGGGCACCTGGAGGAGCCCCGACCCTCCAGGACGAGCTGGCGGTGGGGTTGGGGCCACCTGGTCCTCCGGCCTGCCGTGAGCCACCCTCCCTCTCCAGACGCAGGTCCCCCGGACAGCTGGGAGGAGGAGGAGGAGGAGGAGGGGAGGAGGAGGATGCGGGGTAGCAGATCCCTCCCCGCCAGGGCCTGCAGGGGAACAGTGCCCCCCGAAAGTCACCCCTGGATGTGAAAGCGAGGGAGCCGGAGGCAGCCTGGTGGAAGGAAACTTGAGAGTGTTTCCCTCTTGCAAGGCCAGCTGGGGTTCTCCTGACCCTTTCCCTTCCCCGCGAGCCCAGCAAACGCCCGCAGCCAAACTGGGAACAGCTGGCAGTTCCAGAAATGGCTGGAACCGTAAAGAAAATTCCTCATTTGGTGCCATAGCCAAATAAACAAGGAATTTCAACTGCGGGCTCTGAAGGAGCCTGGCCCCTGGTGGCTCTGGTTACTGAAAACAAAAAGAAAATGGCCTTTGTTCAAGAGAGATGGCGTCAGCCTCGCCAGGTCCCAGGGCCTCCTGTTCACTCGGCAATGAGAGCAGTCGGAGGAGGAGACACCCCGTCTCCGAGCGAGGCCTGGATGCTCCCCCCTACCTTGGGCACAAGGTCTGAGGCTGAAAACGCCCCTGGTGGCAAGTCTGAGCAGAGCAGGCTCTCAGGGAAAGGGAGCACACCTGTGCTCTTACAGATCAGAACAAGTTCTCGACTGAAATTCTGTGCTTTTTTTTTTTTAAGTCTGCGCCTCGTCTCGGTCATTCTGCCATCTGGCCCTTTTCTTCGACTTCCTCCTCACCTGAAAAATACAGTTCCCCTTTGCTTCTGGGATTTAAACCAAAGCCCCGCCCCCTCCAGACTATCAACAGTTCATTCCAGAGGTGAGAGCCTGCATCCCCCCTTTCTAGATGCCGGGGAGGGCGAAGCTACTCATCACTTCCCCTTACTATTAAAATAAAAAAGCCAGCTTATGGTCCCAGAGGGAAAAACTCCCACCCATCCACCCCAATATGATGTCTGAGGGGGTCACTTCAATATTCTCTTCCCCAGCAACCCTCAGTAACTATGCCAGACACCAGGGGCGGGGACCACTGAAAACATGATTATTAACGTATTAATTGAACATGGCGTCTTGACCCAGGGCCCAGGCTCTCCTGGTCAGCGGGATGCTGAATGAAGCCAGCAGCCACAGGCCAGGACCCCCCTCCCACCCGCCCACAGAGCAGAGGGCTGGGTCTCAGCTGCACAGGTGAACCCCGAAGGCGGCAGGCCAGGCCCCCCCATCCACCCACAGAGCAGAGGGCTGGGTCTCAGCTGCACAGGTGAACCCCGAAGGCGGCAGGCCAGGCCCCCCCATCCACCCACAGAGCAGAGGGCTGGGTCTCAGCTGCACAGGTGAACCCCGACAACCGTAGACCAGGTCCCCCTCCCGCCCACCCACAGAGCAGAGGGCTGGGTCTCAGCCGCACAGGTGAACCCCGAGGCAGCAGGCCAGGCCCCCTCCCCTGTTCGCCCACAGAGCAGGGGGCTGGGTCCCAGCCGCACAGGCACCCTGACGGCGGTGCCTAGGAGCAACACTGAAGTGCTAACTAAACGGCATTGTCCCGCAAGCGTATTGATTACGCGGAATCCCGAGTCCCTGATTGGAAAATACAGGTGTCATGATGCTGGCAGTCACAAGGCCCAGCGTCCTGTGTGGGTGACACCCATGGGTTGGAGATGTGCCCTGTTGCCCAATGGTCAGAGTAACCGCATGAGGAACCAGTAAGTGACCTCAATGGCCGGCTCCAGCTTCGGGGGCCCCCGGCTGAGACAGCGGTCTGAACGTCTTTGTCTCTTTCCTAAAGTGTGCAAGTGGATGTCCAGCTACAGGAGAAGCCAGTAGCTGTCCTCTGCACGGTCCCGCGCTTTGCAGTCTTAGTGTTCGTCAAGTGGTGGTGACTCGTCTGAGAAATGTCACCATTTCTGTTCAACAGAGGAGGAAACAGCTCTGTGGGGTTAGAAGATGGGCCACGGCCTCCCGGCCCACCTCCACCGCCTGCCCCAAGGTCTCTTCTCTCTCTCTCTCTCTCTCTCTCTGTCTCTCTCTCTCTCCACCTGCAGCTCCAGAGGGTCATGACCTTTCTAGTTAACAGAATGCTCCTCGGTTACGATGAGTTCGGACAATGCTTCTTGTTCTTCTGGTGTCTGTCTCTCCCTCCATGGTGGCGCCTCAGAGCAAAGGCGGGTCCAGGGACATGTTGAAGTCCCCCCCCCCACCCCACCCCACCAACACCACAGGCTCTGGAGCAGCTGGGATGGGGGTGTCACCACTCTCCCGGGGCCTGTGAATCATCTGAGGTCTGAGTTTCTTACATGTTTCACTGGCTGGGAGCAAGTCAATCATCAAACATCTGAACCCATGGATCATAGACTCCCCGCCAGTGTGTCCAGAGTGCCTCTCCCCGTGGGTCACATCCTGCCAGTGCGTTCCCGACCTGCTACCACCCAATGTCCTTACCCTAGGAGTCCAGGAGGCCCAGGGCTAGCTGGGGCAGGGCTGGTCCTCCACTTCCTCCAAAGCCTAGAGCCCTCCTAGTGCCTTCTACGAAACAAGTCCACACGGAGCATCACAAATGACCGACAAGAACACGGACCTCCCTCTTCAGATCTGCAGCCGGAATGCATAATGAAATCCCTTCAGAGGCACCTGACATTTTACACGTGGCCATCTCGTGACATGTTTTTAAAAGTGCCAGCTCCCTCACCGAGCACACCTACACCACTGAACCACCTCGGCGGGAAGAGCGAGGTCAGAGGAGACAAAGGCAGAGGCCGTGTGCATGTGGACTGTCCCCCGAGAATCGAGGGGTTCCAGGGGCAGGTCGTCTAGCTTCGACTTTCTCAGGGACCCCTTCAGGGAGCGGAGGACCTGCTGGAGGAGCGCCCAGACCGAGTGTTCACGTCGAGTTCCATCTAGAGCAAGCTGCCGGCCCCATCCACCCGCACGTACCTGGACGTTCCTTCCCGGGCGGATCGGGGGCCCCAGGGGCTGTCCCCCCCCCCCGGAGCTCTCTGAAAGCCCAGGCATCCCAGGCCCAGGAGGCCGGTCACAGGCTGTGTGAGCCGACGGGGGCCGCCCTTGTATCTGGCTTCAGGGGCCACACTGCCAGTGCTCAGTGTAGAAAGTTCTAGATGCTCAACAAGGGGGAGACTTGGAGACCTCAGACACATGCGAGTTGACTGCAGAGGTGCTTGGAGAAGATCAGTTTGTTTTCTGTTCTCATAACCCTTTTTATTACTAAATAGCTCAAGATATAAGGCATTTTGGCAAAGGCTATGAACACGATATTATGATGGACACTTTCTCTGCTTTGTCTTAATCTGACCGACATAAAACACCAAAGTATGTTAGTTAGAGCGCGCCGTCCGGAAGTGTGGAGGTTGCTGGCTCAATCCCTGGTCAGGGCACAGACAGGAATAAGCTTGATGTTTCTCTCTCTCTCTCTCTCCCCCAACCCTGTTTCTCTTTCGCTGAAATTAATAAAAAATTTAAAAAAAAAAGGCATCAAACTAGGTATGTGACAAATTTCCATCAGCAGAACTCACAAAGGTTATGACTAAGGACACACTGCAGCGCCTGCAGCCTCCGGCCACATTCAGGATGCAGGGCTGGTAAGTCAGGGGTCCACACCGGAAGGGAAGGTTTTCCTGGACGGGGCAGCCGACATTCTGCAGATCCTCCCACTTGGCTTTGGGGCGCCTGATTCCAGTGCTCCTGGGCTGGTCACTCATCTGCACCCTTCTCCTTCAGGAGTCCCCCGCCTAGACGAGGGCGATGATGAAGTGGATGTCTGGATCCAATAGCTGGAAGAGGCTGCGTTATGGTTTGGTTGGTGGCGTTGGGCTGCCAGACGGGGAGGTGGCTAGAGAGGAGAGAGACAGTGGTGGGGACCGGGGACCCCGTGCTCTTGTTCCTGCGGCTGAGTCAGTCGCCCGGCTGCGCCTCACCTGTGTTTCCTCAACCTCTGTTTTCTTATCTGAGAAATGGGAATAATAACCCTCCCCTCACTTCCCAGAGTTACGAGAATCAAAGGGGAAAATTCAGGCAGCTGTAAAAATACAAAACCCTAGCCTTCGCCTCGCTGATTCCTTGAAGGAGGGGCCAGGGTTGAGGGGCGGCCAGACCCTCCTCTACGCCGACTTTACAATCGAATCCTAAGACTATAACGCGTCTGAAACCTTATGAAATGTAGGAAATGCCTTTTCAATAGAGGGAGGGAAGCCAGGAGGCCCCGGTGGTGGTCCCGGGTGGGGGTGGAGGGCGCAGCAGCTCCAGCTGCCAGAAGCCACCGAGCGTGTCCAGGGGGAGCCTGGCACTGGACGCAGAGGTGATAGAGACGTGCCTCTGGTTCACAGTCTGGGGAGTCACTTTGCTAGAACCAGTAAAAGCCTCCTTAACCTGGAGAATAAAGCCCTTGTGATTGAGAGGCTTCTAAGGAGAAGCCTGTGGCCGGGCCTCGGGGCTCGCCGGTGTGAACAAAGGCACCCCGGAAACCTTCCCAGGGAACAACCAGGGAGAAACTCCATGAGTGGCCAGCTTGCGAGACCCCTAACGCCTGCGGCCAGCGGGGTCAGACCTCCAGGGATCCTGCAGCTGCCCCGGGAGGAAGAAGGACGCCGCCAACCACAGCCTTGGCCGCACCGGGAGACAAGGAGGTCTGCGGCACGCGGCCAGGGTCACGAGGGGCAGCCCATGTGTGAGCAGAGGGAGCGGGTGCCGCCACAGCTCCCTGAAAGCCGAGCTCCCGGGCCTCGGAAGTCCTTCCTGGGGAGCGGTCAGGCAGGCGGCCAGCCTGCTCTCCTCGGACGCGGCCTCCTCACTACCCTGGTGACCGAAGGTGCGTCTTGACCTTTTTTTTTTTTTTTCGGGCACTCCATTTAAGAGAAGAGAGTCGTGGTGCTGCCCAAGGCCATGGGAATATTCTTAGCCAGGTTCCATAGCGGGAAGATCACCTTTGACCCTGAGGACATCAGGAGAGTTTCTTATCAACATGAGTCCGGCTTCCAGGGACGGTCTCCCTCCGTTCTGCTGTGACCGTCCTGAGCAGCCTGCTAAGGACCTGGAAGTCCTTTCTCAGAATGCGGCCACAGACATCCATGTGCTAGCCCAGAAGTGCCTCTGGGTGCTGGGGCAAGGATGTCCCTACGCTACACATCAAAGTATGCCATCCTACCTTCTGAAGCTCCAAGCGCTGCCTATGGGGGTCCGTGCCCAGGGTGGCCCCACCCGCCACCGCTGGCCAAACCAATGGGGTAAAAATAACAGGCTGGAATAAAGCTCATTAAGCATTCATCTGCCTGACCTGTGGCGGCGCAGTGGATAAAGCACCGACCTGGAACACTGAGGTTTCCGGTTCAAAACCCCGGGCTTGCCTGGTCAAGGCACGTATGGGAGTTGATGCTTCCTGCTCCTCCTGCCTCTCTCTTTCTCTTTCCTCTCTCTAAGAATGAATAAATAAAATCTAAAAATCCTGGGAACTTGGTTGACGATCTTTTTCATACTGATGTTCCAAAAACCAAAACAACAAAAACAAACCTCAAACTCAGCTGGTTGCTTTGAGCACAGGTCGGGTATATTAGTTCAGTCCTGAAGGGAGCTGTCTGGATCCTAAGTGGGTTCGTAGCAGCATAGACTTATCAATCAGATTTCAGGCGAGGACACCTTGTTCCCACGTTCGAAGGAACTCATCGGAACCCCGACAATCAGTAGCACCACCCAGAGGGCCTCAGACGTTTATGGCCTACAGTGGCCGGCCCCGGAGACCGACTCACCGTCAGGGCAGGGAAACACGCTCTGGTGAGCGGCGGGCAGGTGCACGCTTCCTGACCGGCTCCTCTCTCAGCCCCACAGCCTCCCTGGACCCTCTGCGCCCACTCTGCTCCCCTCCCTTCCCCTCCCCTCACACACAACACGTTGAGAAAATTTCAAATTAGGCTTCTAAAGACTACTCAAGGAGAAACAGCTGTTCATGTACAAACCACCTTTCTCTCGGCTCCTGGGAAACTTCGGGGGGCCACCCACATTGCTGCTGTGGAACCGAGGAGGGAGGACCCGGCCTCCCCCCTCCCCAGGGGGGTCGTCTCTCCTGACCTGCGTCCACCAGGCTCTGAGAGCTTGTTCCCTTCCTCAGCCATCCCTGTCTCTCTCCTGTCCCTGGAGACCACTGTTCACCCTGAACTCGTCCCCCTCCCGGAAGGTGGATTCAAACACTTGCTCCTCCAGTTGGGCCTGGCAGGAACATCTCTTGAAAACTTCACACATGTTCCCTACCTCTGAGAGCCAGCAGCCCCCTGTCAGCGGAGACCTCCCGAAAGCCAGCATCTGGGGTTCCGGTCCTTTCACCGGCCCGGCAGCAGAAGGAGGGTTACGTGCCTCTCCCTGACTTGTTTCTATCTCTGCCGCCATCACCTTCCGGGACTGCCCAGACCTCAGACCCTCCTGCCTTCTGCCCGGCTTTTGGACTCTCGGGATTTGGTTTGGAACGTCCTCTGTTCACCGACGGGAAATAGGAGGAGACTTCCGAGGGAATGGTCTCCATGGCAACAGCCACCTCCTGGAAGGGCTCTGAACTTCCACCTCCAGCTCGCCGGACCACAGACATTCAGGAGGTGCCTGGTATGAAGACCAGGGCTAATGACCCGGCCTGAGTCTGCTGTGGTGGGCAGAAGGAAGACCAGCAGACACTCCTCGCTGGCACTCTCTGGGAGTGAATCACTGTCATGTCATGATACTTTGCCGTTAGAGGCGGTACTGGGTGGATGACACAGAGGGTCGTTTGTCTTGCACCATGAAAGATGCCACCTCATGCATTTGAAGGCACAGAGCTGCTTCCTGGTAGAGCCGTCTGGTCAACCTGGCAGAAAAGGATGACCGTGGCGATGAGGATGTCTCTCTATCTGCTGGATGAGCGCCGTGGCAGAAGAGACACCAGAATCAGCTAGTGTTTGAACACAGGTCATTGAGGTGTTCCTCACTTGGTCTTTGCTGTCTGAGTGACACGGCTGATGAGGCAGATAGACTTTTATATCATGAGGCTCAAGGCTTCCCCTCCCCTCCCGCCCCAGTGATGAAACCCAGAGGTGACAGGGATGTGACTCCATTCTGGGAGCACTTTGACCAACGGGAGACAGGGGACAAGTGGGTGAGACACCTGTATTGCTCCTGGCAGTGGACACCCCTCTGGCCTTGGTTTTTTTATTTTATTTTATTTTTTTATACAATCTGTCTGGTGACATCTCACCTGTGTGAGGACGTACCTGCCACTCTCTGGTTGGGTTGCCTGGTGTTTGCTACGAAGCAGGACCAGGGTGATACCACAGCTCCAGGAATGCACTTCCCACTCGACTTCCCTCTCCTCTTCCTCCACCCCCTCCCTGCCCTGAGGTTCCACCTTTCCCGAAAACACTGACACCCAAGCCCGGTCTCCCTCAACTGTTTCCTAGGGAATCTCAGCTCAGACAAGACTTACGCTGAGTGTTGGGGTGCATGTGTCCACGAGAGAAGGAGGTTCCTGGTTTCATGAAGCTGGCATTGCACAGAGCTGACTGCAGACTCTCTTATGTCAGGGCCGATGGGGACTTGTTAGGCCTGATGCAAAGGGACGGTTGCTTTTAAGCGGCTGAGGAGAAATGAAGAGACAAGAGAGTGTCCGGTGTCCTGTATTTTGACAGCGGATGTCAGCATCAGTGCTAGGCTGATGCAGTGTGGGAAGGGATGGGGCTAAGAAACCCCCCCTAGCTTCCAGAGGCACCTTCTACAAGAGAGGACGTGGCAAGCCTCACGGTGGCCAGGGGAAGATCCCCAGACTATATCATTCCTCAAATAGGCCTTATAGGCAAAACAGTTGAGCTAACTTAGAGATTATTCGGAAAACTACAACGGAAGACTCTCTGCTCCTCTTCTAACTCTTTCAACATGCACACGTGTGTCGTGTATGCACATGTACACACACACACACAAACACACACTGAACGTTAGGTACTTATCCAGCGTTATGACAGCCCTGCCAACCCGCGCCATCATGGCTGTCTTCATGGGAGCCATGCTTTGGAAACGGAGCCACCGGGTAAGTGGGAATCACACCCCTGGTGAGAAGAAGGGTTGGAACCCCTGGGACTTCTATCTCCTGGCACAGGAGCTCATGCGTTATTGCCTACACCAGCCAGGCCAGCTTCTTCACCGTAAGTGACATAGCCGAGCATCCTGGCGTCTCTCCCCGCACGCACCGCTCGACACCAGCAACCACAGTGGCGGAAGTTAGTTTCTCAGGATGCTTGGAGTTGGGCTGGAGAGTCAGAACCTTCCATCATCCTTCTCCTGATGACAAAAATCAGGCTCACAGGAGAAGCCTGGAAATCCTTTTTGACCCTGCCCAGCAGTACCCTTTGTGCTTCTGTGACGTTAACAGAGAGATCCGGTCTACCCAGACACGCTGCCATTGAGACCGGCGAGCCTGGAAGCTCGTCTTGCTCCACCAAGTAGCGTGAGGTTGGCAGTCCCCACAGATCATGGGATGGGGTGGGGGTAGGAACTCCCGACGGGAAGGTCTCACCTTTCAGGCTGACATTCAACCGGAAGAAAACGGCTCCCGTCAGAAGTCCACCACCGCCTATCACGAATATGACAGAGCCTTAGAAGAAAGAGTCTTTACCACGCCAGTGCCATTTGTGCACTTAGAGAGCGGCTGGTAGAGTCTCCCCCGCCCTCTCACAGATGTCACAGTGATGGTGTCAACGCTTTTATCCCTTTGTCCATAAGCGGAAAATGATGGCCATTCCCTACACCGCTCACGTGCTCAGAAGACGGAGGCCCAGCTGCAGCGCACATGGGTCCGGGCTCCTGCCCCCCCCGCCCCCCCCGCCCCCCCTCCTGCCTCATGTTTCACGGTGACCTCAGCTTCCTGTGCGGGGTGGGAACCGGCGAGAGCGAGCACTTGTAAAGCTGTGTTTGAGGAGTGAAGTTATGGCGGGGAGCGGTGGAGTCAAACATCTGCTCCATCCATTATCCGCCACAAGGAGCTGGGAACATACAGAAAGGGCGAGTGGCACCAATAAATTAACATTCCCCTGCAAGCGCCCTTGCCAAGCATGGGGCCAGTTTAAAAAGTGAGGGAAAAAAGAAGAAGATGCTGAACAAGAGAAGAAAGGGTTTGCTGCTCCCTTCACCAGGACTGGTTTGGGCGGTAGTAACTGGAATCTGCTGTTCCGGACGCAGCTGCCGGACCTCGCTGTCAAAGTGGAAGCGTTTTAAAGTCTGCACCCAGTGGGGAGGGGACCGCTACCCCTGGGAGAGAGCACGTTCATTTTCTTAACACCCCTTGATTGAGTTCCTCCTCGAAACACTAGGATGAAAGGAAATAAACAAGCCGGCATTCCAGTTCAGGGCCTCGGTTACAGAGGGCATAAATGCTCAGATAATTCTTTATCACGATATCTGGAATTCGATAGCGTTAATTAGGTTGGGTCGTGTCACAGCACCAGTAACACGCCCTCCGTCAAAACTGATGTATGTTTCTATTACGGAAGAAAAAAAACCCACAGAGGCATGGGACAGAGGTCAAAGGCTTTTCAGGGGGCGGTTTCATTGACTAAGCAGTTTCAGTGGGAGACGTCCCCCACCGGGTTCTCACACACGAGCACGCACCATCAGGACCGGTCCAAACCCAGACCCACCATCGGTGCTGCCGGAGGTGGGAGTCAGGAAATGGGAGAGGGAATGCTGGGTAACCCTTGCAGCCTCCCCCCCGCCCCATCATGTATCAGAGACAGCGCAAGGCTGTTCACAACCCCACTCACTCCTGGTGCCGGGTCTCCAAGCGCCCGGGGCCAGTGTGCCCGGCGATGGGGAACACATGCAGCCAGGAGCAGACGTGGGGTGTGCAGCCTGCCATGGTGGGGGGTGGGGGATGATTAACAGTGTGCCCGGCAGGGTCACGACTGTGCTCTGTCCTGGAATGACCACGGTCCCTGGCTAGTCATTGTCCTGGATAGGATGTCTAAGAGAGTGGACCACACAATTCCTGGGCGGCAATGTGGCTGTGTTTCCCAGAGCACCCTCAAACCATATTCCTTCAAAACGTAGCTTGTAAATAACTCTTAGGCCGAAACCTCTGAGAACGTGCCCACGGAGACCCTAAATAAGAGGTATTACAGAAACACTGCATCTCCTCAGCTCAATGCCTCTCGCGTACAGAAAGAGTTGTGTGTGTACCTAAGGGCTGACCGACGGTGACCAAGTCCAACCTCTGTATCTCCTTTGGAGTATTCTAAGCCTGATCAGAGAGGATAAATTAGAAAGCTTATTTACGGTATGCAAAGGGATTCACAACAGATGGTGAAGTGCATGTAAAGGCTATTTCTCTTTCCCCTGTCCCTCAGAACCAGGGCTGTCTGGGGGAAGGCAGAAGAGTCGATCTGAATCTGTCTGCCCTTTGCAGTGACCACCAGCAGCCCCCTTCCAATCACCTCTGCCCTCTGACTGTGGTCCTGGGAGCCAGCTTCACCCGCGAGAGGCCGCTTTGAGTCACCACCGCCGGACGATCCGTAAAGCTGCGGCGTGCTCGCTGGTCTTCCTAGTCTCTCCGCGGTGTCTTCAGCAATGTGGAGGCTCAGTGAATATTCAGCTCCACAGTCCCTGTTCTTTGTCAACACCACACTCAAGTGAATTTCGCTCATTTCAGGCCCACCTGGGTTTGAGTCTCAACTCCTCTTCGACTTGCTGAGTGACTTCAGAGAGCATCCCACACATCGTGGTCTCCATCCCAAAACATCAGTCTCATTGTGCCTCGTAGACGGCGGGGAGGTTGAAGGGGTCCAGGCCGGGTGAGCAGCGCAGGTCCCGGAATTTAGAGGGGCGTTTTAGCAGCGCCTACGACTGTTGCTGTTGTAAGACGTTAACCACAAAAGGAAAAGGTTTCTCTCCAGTTTCTCACTGTCTCTCCCCCACCCGTCCCGGTGTAATGACAAGTTGAACTCATCTGTCTCCGATAAAGGCACAGACGAAGTTGAACCCGCAAGGGCTGCGGGATGCTCTTGATTTTGTCTGAGTTACAGTTATGCATTGTTATCATTCGTTTCGAAGAGGTTGACGACGACGACGGGTGGTTGGTCTCCAGCGTCCCGTCCAGCCAGTAGTGAGGGAAGTTTTCCTGTGTGAACAGAGAAAAACCTCCCAGTGCAGGTGACCACCTCTGGGAGGAGGACTTCGCATTGTGGATAAATGAGAAAAGCCACCGGGAGGCTGAGCTGGAGCCAATGACTCCCAAAGGCCTTATGAGCCAGAACAGACCCGGAGAAGCCACAGGGTGGCTGGAGGACCCTGTGGACGTTTGTCCCCAGGGAGCCTGGGCCCCATGGCTGGGACACTCATTCAAGCTCCACACACAGGCAAAGAGTCAGGCACACAAAACCTGAGGCGGTCCCACCACACGGTCCCACACTACAGTAAGGTCTTCAGGGGACAGGATGAATAAATACTTTAAAATAATATTTTAGAGTTGAAATCTCCAACTCCAAGCATGGTTTTGTTTTTGTTTGTTTTTTTCATTTTTCCTTTCAGTCTTACCAGGTTTTTTTTCTTATGTTTTTTGAAGCTCTATTAGTAAATGCATGCACATTTACTGAAGTTATATCTTTCTGATGAATTCACCACTCTATGATTACCTACTGCCTATCTTTGTCTGTGGTAAAATTCTTCACCAAAGTTTACGTTGTCCAGTATTAATACAGCCACACTAGATTTATTTTATTTTTTATTAGTGTTTCTTGGTATTTCTTTTTTTTATTCTTCTATGGTTATCCCTTGTGTGTCTTTATATTTAAAGTGAGTTTCTTATAGGTGCAATTTAGTTAGGTCTTACTTTTGTTTCCAACCTGATCATCTCTGTCTTTTAATTGGGGTATATAAACCATTTACCGTTAATATAATTGCTGATGTGGTTAAGTATAAATATGCCATGATGCTATTAGTGTTCTATTTGTTCTGCCTATTTCGTTTCCCCTTTTCTCATTTCCTGTTTTCTCTTAAATATATTAAATATTTTTTATGACTTTATTTTATCTCTACCATTGGCCTATTAGCTATATCACTTTATGTTTTTTTTATAGGATACGCTAGGGCTTATAATATACATCTTTACTATCAGTCACCTTCAAACCCTGTTATACCACTTGAAGTAGAGTGTACTAATCTTATAAGAGTAAAGTTTCAATTATTCTTTTCCATCCTTTGTGCTATTCTATGTATATTATAAATGCACAATATATACTGCTTACAAAAATTAGGGGATATTTCAAAATAAATATGAAGCGATAAAATATCCCCTTATTTTTGTGACCAGGTAGTTTACTATCTTTGCTTTCGACAGTCAAATATTTTTAAATATGAATAAAAACTTTAAAAACTTGATAACAGTTCTTTCCCTTAGATCTTTAAAAAATGTCCCCCTATTATTTTTCGACTTTCAAAATTTCAGACACAAATCTCTGGAATTGCTCATTTTTTTGTTTCTCTGTAAATAGTTTTCCTTCTCTTTGCCTTCAAGATTTTTCTTTTCTTTTCTTTTTCTTCAGTAGTTCCACCATGATGTGGCAAAATACATGTTCAATTTGTCTTTCTCAGAGTCTTCTGAGCTTCCTGGTTTTGTGACTTCCCTTTCATTAATTTTGGGGAAATGCTTGGTCATTATCTTTTGAACAGTTTCCCTGCCCCATTCCATTTTCACCTCCTGGGGCCATGTTTGCAAGGATGCTCAACCCTTTGAAATTGTTCTACACATCTTGGGCGTTCTGTTCCGTTTCTGCTCGCCCCTCCTTCTCATCTCCGCTCTTTTGTTCTCTTTATTTTTCAGTTTGGATCATTTCTATCGATTTCGTTTCAAGTGCACCATGTTCTTTTCACTGCTCTGTCCAGTCAGCCCATGTGTCAATTGAAAAATTCTTTATCTTTGATGTCATGTTTCCTATGTCTCTAGTTTTCTCTTGTCTCTGTGTTGTGGTATCCACCACTTAGCTCAGGGGTCTCAAACTCAACTCAGCATGTGGGCCACAGAGCAAGATCACAGCCATTCGGCGGGCCGAACTAGGTCTACAAAAGGCAACTGTTACGCAACACTTTTCTCACTACAGTTGAAAACAAAAAAAAATCAGTACAACAAGCACAATCGTACAAGCAGTTTACTCAGTGTCACAAAACGACCAGAAACTGTAGTTTGCATCACAACTGCTGTTAACTAAGCTAATATCTAGCTAGGATGCTAGAGAAATGAAAAATACAAGTAGGCCCCTACGCTTACTTAATTTTATCCAAAATATTTTGAACTTCGTGGATTAGTCTGCGGGCTGCACAAAATTGTTTGGCGGGCCGCATGCGGCCCGCGGGCTGCGAGTTTGAGACCCCTGACTTAGCTGAACTCCGATTTGTTTATGTAAATTGACCACTTCCTCAGTAGATTTTTACCGCACGGATAACAGCTCCCTTGCTTTTGTGTGTGTGTGTGTGTGTGTGTGTGTGTGTGTGTGTATCATACATTTTTATTGGGTGAAGAAAATTAAGTGTAGAAGAGTAGATACTCAGATAAAGCATATTTATGCTCAAAATGGACATGCTTCTTCTCCCTCTGCTGGATCATTATTATGGGGTGCAGAGTCAATCTAATCACTAGCTGAGTTGCATTTGGGCTTTGCAGTTGCTATTGTGATACTGACAGCGCCACAAACTTAGAATTCCTTCCCTGGTGGGCTGCTGCAATCGTTTTCCTTGTAGGGGTCTCGGCTGCCTGGGGTTTTTTCCAGTGGTCTTGTTTTGTATTCAGCTTTCAGCAGACCCTACTCAGATCTATAAACTGGGGGGTCTTTCTCTATGATCTCCATGACCTATCATCCTACCGGGTAAACAACTATTGCTTGTACTTGGTATGAGACTCGGGGTGAGATTAAGGGGTGTTTTTCAGCTCTCCTGACCTTGTCTCAGTTCTATGCGAGATCCAACCATCTCTCCTCTAAGGGCGAGCTTTCCTTAGTGTCCCTTGCCCTTCACATTGGACAGTCCAATCTGGCTGAGCGTCTACAGCTGTGTCTTTGGTGGAGGAGAGATTCCTGCCCCTCTGTCTCCCAGAGGCAGACTGAGAGATGTATTTTGTCCCTGTCTTTTCAACAGAGGCAGTGGGTCTTGGCCTGTGTCTGGGATATTATGGGTTTTCCTGTCTCCGCCCCATTTGTTTAAGTCCTTTTCTTAATGGGAGAAAAAGTTCTGGGCTGCAGGGTTTAGAGGATATCTGTCAGTGAGGTGGACCCCCGTAGGGCTTCTCTCTTCCCTCAACCATTCCTGTATGCCCCCAGCAGCGTTTTGTGGGAAAAGACATTGGGAAGAATGGGGGCCCCTTTATGCTTAGGCTCCCAGGGATTTAAAATTCTCCTTGTTGCCCAGACTTGATCGCTACGAGTTGGTTGAAACCCCGCCTGTTTCCTCCTCTTTGCTTTCGCGGGATCTGTCTCTCTTCCCCCGTGCACTGCCAAGAGTGACACCGTTAGGCCGTCCTCGTCTCTTAGGAGAGAGGCTTGTCACCATTCGGAATTCAGTTCACCTACTTGTGACATCAGCTCGAGAAAATGTAAGACTTGTAGATTATCAAATGTTTATTTTTTTATTTTTCCGTGTAGTTACAGTAGAATCAAAGATCTGTTGAAGATTTCTACCTTCTAGATCAGGGGTCAGGAATCTTTTTGGCTGAGAGAGCCATGAACACCACATATTTTAAAATGTAATTCTGTGAGAGCCATACAACGACCCGTGTATGTTACGCATTATCCAATAAAAATCTGGTGTTGTCCCGGAGGACAGCTGTGATTGGCTCCAGCCACCCGCAACCATGAACATGAGCGGTAGGAAATGAATGGATTGTAATACATGAGAATGTTTTATATTTTTTTTTTTCTGTATTTTTCTGAAGCCGGAAACGGGGAGAGACAGTCAGACAGACTCCTTCATGCACCCGACCGGGATCCACCCGGCACGCCCACCAGGGGGCAATGCTCTGTTGCGACCAGAGCTACTCTAGCGCCTAGGGCAGGGGCCGAGGAGCCATCCCTAGCGCTCGGGCCATCTTTGCTCCAGTGGAGCCTTGGCTGCGGGAGGGGAAGAGAGAGACAGAGAGGAAGGAGAGGGGGAGGGGTGGAGAAGCAGATGGGCGCTTCTCCTGTGTGCCCTGGCCGGGAATCAAACCCGGGACTTCTGCACGCCAGGCCAACGCTCTACCACTGAGCCAACCGGCCAGGGCCAGAATGTTTTATATTTTTAACATTATTATTATTTTTATTAAAGATTTGTCTGTGAGCCAGATGCAGCCATCAAAAGAGCCACATCTGGCTCGCGAGCCATAGGTTCTCAACCCGGGCTCTAGACGGAAGCGGGATTCCAGGGCAGAAGGAACTTGTATGCGGACTCTTCAGTTCTCACGTGGGAGCAGCAGGGACACGGCTGGGCACCGTGAAGCTGTGCGTTCAGAATCGATGTTTTATTTTTTGTGGGTTTTTTTCTTTTTTTTCTTCTTTTTTTTTTTTCCAAACCTATCCCCTTCTTTGGCCTTCATGTTGACCGTGACTTTCCTTCTCGGCGCCCTCAAAGTCAGAGAAGTTTTAGTAGGATTGGAGTAATCCGGCAGGCACACACCAATAAAGATTACATTTTTTAATAGTTGTTTTAAATGAAAAGATATTCTTGTCCACCATTGTCTTCTTGTTTTCTTTTGTTTGGCGGGACCTGTGTGTTCGCTACTCGAGGGGAACGCAGTGTGACTTTGACTCTTTTTTTTTTTTTAAGCTGGAAACGGGGAGAGACAGTCAGACAGACTCCCGCATGCGCCCGACCGGGATCCACCCGGCACGCCCACCAGGGGCGATGCTCTGCCCACCAGGGGGCGATGCTCTGCCCATCCTGGGCGTCGCCATGTTGCGACCAGAGCCACTCTAGTGCCTGAGGCAGAGGCCACAGAGCCATCCCCAGCGCCCGGGCCATCTTTGCACCAATGGAGCCTTGGCTGCGGAAGGGGAAGAGAGAGACAGAGAGGAAGGAGGCAGGGGGGTGGGGGGAGAAGCAAATGGGCGCTTCTCCTATGTGCCCTGGCCGGGAATCGAACCCGGGTCCCCCGCACACCAGGCCGACGCTGTACCGCTGAGCCAACCGGCCAGGGCCAGACTTTGACTCTTTCGGGAAGAAGAGAGAACCGTCATAAAGCTTACTTATCCAGAGACATTGTTAGGGAGAGGTGATAACTTTGCTGTGCAAACACACGGCGGGTTTCAATGCTGATGTCACCCGAGAAAATAAATGAGGAATGCCTGACACAATAGTCGTTAGGTAATTATTTATAGATCGTCCTTGCTTCCATGTCTGGAAGACATTATTAGGTGCAGAAGAAAAAGAAGATGCGTGGGCTACCTGATGCTGATTTTGTGTGAATGTTGTGCTTACTGCCCATCCCAGGATCCCTCACCAGCGGGATAGAAAACACATAGCACGCCACATCCCAGTGAGAACTTCAGTGGGCTGGCCGAGGGAAGTCTGGGTCCCCCGTGGGTCAGGGAAGAGGTCCAGCCAGACACCCCCTGCTGTGGAACAGCCGCTGCTTTTGCCGTAGAGCAGCTGGGGCTGTGTCTCTGCGATTCCACTGCGGCCCATGCTCACTGGAAGTTTGAGAGAAGTTGGGATGGGCGAGCCCCTATCGGAAAAGATTTGTATTTGTTTATTTTAATGCAACAATCTGGACTTCAACAGGGACCAATGAAAGACATAGTTAAGGGCTTCGCCTGGACACAGATGTGGTCAGGAACGCCAGTCCGGGAGCGGGGAGGGTGGAGGCTGGCTGACCGTTTTCCTCTCCACCCCACCCTCGTCCCAGACCTCGCCTTCTCATCTGCCCCAGGTGCGTTTCTGCTGGGGTTCGTCACCTGAGTCCACCCGCCTGGAGCTGCAAGCCTCTCTCACTCTTAATCACCTCATTCCTCAACGGCTGGACAGTGGCCAGCCCTCACTGATTCGTCTTCCTCTCCTTACTGTCCGTGGTCTCGCTCCTCTTGGCCCACAGTTCAGACCGCGGCGCTTTGTTACCTGGGGACAGCATGGCCTCCGACCTGTCTCTCCAAACCTCCCTCCGCCATCTGCCAACACGACCTCTCAAACCTGCAGACCTGATCGTGTTACTCTCCTTGGCTCACTGTCCTTGATTGCCTGACAAAGTCCGAAGTCCCTTTTCTGCATAATGTCCCTGAGTCCCTTCCTTCCTGTAAGCTCCCCCCTGCGTACAGCCTTGCTCCCAGCAAAGCCTCAGCCAGAGGATCCTTGGGGTGGGGGGTGACACCCCCGCCACCCTGCGCTCGTCCCTCAGCGCCCTGTGCTGCCTGCCTCCTCCCATCTGTCTGCTGACGTCTCCTGCCTTCAGGGGTCAGCTCAAGCCTCACTTTCAGAGAGAAGCCCTCCCTGCCTTCTCCTTGTTTCTCTTTCACTGTCCAACTCAGCATTCTCTTCCGTGAGCTCTCAGCATGACCACTGAGCGCTTGCCGTGACCAGTGGCTTGCAGCCACTTTGGCTTGTCCTCCATCTCTCCAGCGTGTGGGCCCTTCGCCCCTGTGCAGAGGGCAGGGAAATGGCATTGGGGACCAAGCCTGCATTTTCTTTTTGCATTGTACAGCGAGCTGTCCCTCGTCACGAGACGTCATCCATAGAGAAGTCACCGACTGCCTGTGAAATGGACGTAGATTGCCATAAGGAGTGTGCGTTTTTCTAAAATCACATCTTGTGAGTTTCGGCACTTTGGGAAGTCTCTGGTGAGGTGCGGTGTGGCTGTGGTACATATGTTCTCCTAGCCTGTCAGGGCCAGGGTCAAAGTAGGTCGTGACTGTGGACCCTTGGAGTAGAAGGTACCGCTGCTGTCCCAAAGCATGTCTGTGACCTTTGGGGCTTGGTCCCTTCCTCTGGGCCATCCCTCTTTCCAAGACTCCCACCTGTACTTGATCTGTCCATGAGTCAGTAGGACATGTCCCTCTCCAGATGCCAGTCCTTCCTCAGAATCATTCCTGTGTGTCTAGTGCTTCCTAGACAATTCCACCTGGATGAGTTCCCTAGGCACCTTGACCTTGAACAGTACCTGGAGTCACGCTCTCTTCCTTTCTCATTCCCTGCCCTTGATGTCCCGCCCAACCCCCCTCATGGTTGTTGCCTCTGCACAGGTGCCATCGCTATGAACTAAGGCCATCTAGACCTCTCAGGCTACTTTGAGTCTTTCCTTTGAGGCCTTCTTCAATGTCCACGGCTCATCAAGTTATGTGCATTCAACTAGGTGCCCTCGCCCTCCATCCCTCCCTTGTGGAGATGATGGCAGAAGTTTCCGGGCAGGTGGTCTTGTACCTGGTCTTCCCACCACTTCCTGGGACAGCTTCCAACCTTCCGCTGGTACCATCCGGGCACACAGAGCTCCGACCCCTCCCTGGGCCACACAGGTCCTCGGCTCCTCTGCACTGTGGACATGACCTGGACTCGCTCTGTCCCCGGACACGGCATGTGCTGCCCAGACCCCTTCTCTGCACGTGCCCTCACCAATGTTCTTATTTCAGGGACACTTTCATGTCTCTGCCTTGAAAACCTTGACCTCACATTTAATATCCTGTTAAAATATCACCACTTCCTTCACAAAATCCTCCCTGGCTTCCCCCACCCTTCTTCTGTAGAAGCCAGGAAACGCCAGAACACGGCTCCACTGAGGCAGCGCCGCACACACACAGGGCTGCAACATTTTCTGGGCCGGCCGGGGAGGCGTCTGGGGACAGAGACTGTGTCTTGCTCACCTAGGCTCTCTCAGTGCCTCGTGCAATGCCTGGAAATCACAGGTACTCAAATGTCTGACCGGGAGTGTGAACGAGAAAGATCAAAGGCCCAAGGGGTTGGCAGTGGCAGGGGGGCAGGGGGCAGGGGGCTGGTGGCTGGGGGGGGGGCGGGCAAAGTGCAAGAACAGATGGCCGAGGAGGTGTTTGTTTATTTGTTTTTTGAAAATGAAACCTTGGAAGAAGGGATAAAAAAAAATGAAAGAAAGAATGAAAACATGGTTCTTAACTGGTCCCCTTTTTTTCCATTCCTCATCCTGGAGAAGGTGCCAAGACCTGCTTCGAGGGGGGGGTCTCAAGTTTCCCAGTGCAGTTTATGACTCTAGGACGAATCAAAGGTTTTTGCATCACCTGCAATCTTTCCTTTTTTCTTTCCTTCCTTCCTTCCTTCCTTCCTTCCTTCCTTCCTTCCTTCCTTCCTTCCTTCCTTCCTTCCTTCCTCCTTCCCCTCCCTCCCTCCCTCCCTCCCTCCCTCCCTCCCTCCCTCCCTCCCTCCCTCCCTCCCTTTCGCCCTTTATTCTTTCTTTTTTCTTTCTGGCACATGGCTTAACAATTCCACCCCGTGGGTCCTTAAGGACGGTTGCAGTTCCAAGTTCTGCAGAATTGTCTCTGGTGAAGTCTTCGACATAAGGGAAGGCCCAGGACAAGATGTCCCTTTTCATGCTGTAAAGGCACCTGCACAAACTCACCCTGTGTAGGCTTTTACCCGGATTGCCGACGACAAGCCTGTTGGTAGCTGATAAACCCAAGGCGTGGCACCAAACCGGGCGGAGCAGGGAGCGAGCCAGGGCTGTGACGTCCCCCACCCCGCGGCGTCCGCGGCCAGAGAGAGAGCTGAAAAGAATGACATCCTAACACCTCTTTGCATTTTCCTCTCCAGCCCGATGGCAGCTTGGAAGGAACAAAAGCTTTGACAGGGAAAAGGCTGGCCTGCACAGGGACCTGGCTTCCTCTTCCGCACCCAGTCCTGCGTTGCGGGAGCTTTTTTCCTTTTTGAGATAAAAAAAAGCCTTCCAGGAGCTGTGCTGGGGCCGCCTCTCGACATTCTCTCTCCCTCCTCGCGCATCTGACCTCCGTGTCCTGGATGGCTCTGGATACAGGAGTCGTCACCGACGCTGTGAGCTGGGTGCTTAGTCAGCTCTCTGTCTCTGCTGCCCGTCCTTCTCTCTGAGGTAGCGTCTGGCCTGTGTCTGGCTCTGGACACCCCCATTTCCCCCAGGAGCAGAAGCAGAGCGAGCAGAGGGGGTACAAGCGACAGGACGACCGGACATGAGGCTGAGGACCACATGCCGTCCCCACAGCGTGGTCAGACCCCGGAGGCTGAGCACCACATGCCGTCCCCACAGCGTGGCCAGACCCCGGAGGCTGAGGACCACATGCCGTCCCCACAGCGTGGTCAGACCCCGGAGGCTGAGGACCACATGCCGTCCCCACAGCGTGGCCAGACCCCGGAGGCTGAGGACCACATGCCGTCCCCACAGCGTGGTCAGTCCCCGGAGGCTGAGGACCACATGCCGTCCCCACAGCGTGGCCAGACCCCGGAGGCTGAGGACCACATGCCGTCCTCACAGCGTGGTCAGTCCCCGGAGGACCACATGCCGTCCCCACAGCGTGGCCAGTCCCCGGAGGCTGAGGACCACATGCCGTCCCCACAGCGTGGTCAGTCCCTGGAGGCTGAGGACCATATGCCGTCCCCACAGCGTGGCCAGACCCCGGAGGCTGAGGACCACATGCCGTCCCCACAGCGTGGCCAGTCCCCGGAGGCTGAGGACCACATGCCGTCCCCACAGCGTGGCCAGACCCCGGAGGCTGAGCACCACATGCCGTCCCCACAGCGTGGCCAGACCCCGGACCGTGAGAACATCACGCTGTTTCCCTGGCTCTGGGGATCAGATGTGCAGTGTTCTCCTGACCCCGTTCTTCCTGGGGGGTGGACCTCGGAGCCCCGTGGGCAGACAGAGCTGCCCCTGGGGCAACAGCTCGGTGCCCTGCAGGGCTGCCAGCTCAGTCAAGGACCCGCCACGGAGCTGATGGGCGGACTCATTCGACACGGCCCAGAACGGGTTTCTGTGCCCACAAATCCTGTGGCGAATTCTCTGAATAATGCCACGCGGGGAAACACTGGGCTGTTCTGTCCCGTGTTACTGTAACCCTGCACGCTGTGTGTCCCAGTCCTATCGAAACATTTGGCTTTCAGACACTCAGGAAAAGTGCTGAGGCTGGAACCTTCCCAGGATGAACGGGTTAGTTTAGTTCATAAACGAATAAGAAGCCGGGGCGTTTAGCCAGGGTTTGTTTAAATATCCTAACCTCCTGGGCCTGTAAAAATTTAACTGAAAAACCATTGAGAAGAGACCCTCCCAGGAGGCCCCTTGGCACTTCTGCTTCTGCTTGGACCAGAAACACCATGAGAGTATCTTTTCTTTCTTTCTTTTTTTTTTTTTTTTAACTTGCAATATTTCAACACTCTCCGTTCCGTGTGCAGATGGAGACGGAGACGAGGGGAGGGAAATAGAAAAGGCATGAGAGAAAAACATGGTTGAACTTTTCTTAACCTAGAAGTTATTGCAGCTTTTGCATAAGATTCCAAGCCGGAGCCTCCCTGGGGAGGCCACCTTCCTCTGCCTGCCGACCGAGGAAACCGTTCCGCTCAGGGGCCCCTTCCCCGGGGCTCCTCGCTGGGGAGGAAGGAGGTGGCCGTTCCAAACCAAGTCTGGAAGGGCGGACGATGGAACCCTGTGGTCTCAGCCCCCAGGAGCCTAGCCTTCACGGGTGTCACAGAGATGGAAGTTAAATAGTTTATCCGGCGTGCCGCCTCGTGTCCTGCCGTCCACGGACTCGTACGCCTCCCGTGGGGTTCGTTAGAAGGAGAGAGAGGTCGTGTGGGCAGAATGAGGGTCCTCAGACTTTCAGAGACAGGAAGGGACTGGCGGTCAGCGGCCTGTGGAGGCGGAGCAATGGGAGTGGGCGGGGGGGGGAGATGGGGAGTGATTGCTGGTGGGCGTGGCATTTCTTTCCAGGGTTAATTAGTTCTAAAATTGATTGTGGTGGTAACGGCATCACTCTGTAGAGGTCTCAGAAACCATTACGTTGTACCCTTTAAAGGGGTGAATTGTGTGGTATGTGAATTAGATCTCAATAAAGATGTTCAGTTGAGAGAAAGAACCACAACCCTTCACTCCTCTCTGGATCCATGACCTTTACAACGGGGACTTTGCCACTCTTCTCTTTAAGCAAATGAGTCTCTTTCACACCACCCCCCTCCCCAACTCCCTGTTAACTCACAACCTTATCACCCTGTCTGGCCCAGAGAATGTGACAAATATGACAGTATGTCAGTTCTGAGCCTTCCTCGCCTAGAGACGTTGCATGCTTCTGCTCACTTTCTTACTCTGTCGCCCTCACTGTGAAAACTCTCCTGGGCTGGCCTCCTGGAAGGGGGAGGACTGGGTGTCAGGGCTGAGTCAACCCTGCAGATACAGGCACCAGCCCGGCCGAGATACCCCACACCAGCTTAGGGCAGCCAAACCACCGTGGCACAGGTACTGCAGACTCATGAAACGTAAGAAATTGTAGTTCTATGCTACACATCGGGGCTATTTGTTCTCCAGCAATACCTGACCGATACATGCAGCAATCTCTTTGAGAGCGCAGGGGCAGAGAAAAGGAGTTTGAAAGACAGGCTGCACAGGTCACGCATGAGCCCAATACCGCATTTCCCCGTGTGTAAGATGCACTTTTTCCGAAAAATCTGGGGTCTAAAAACTGGGTGCATTTTGTACAGTGGTTGTAGAATTTGTTTACTTGCATTTCCCGCTTTTTCACGCTTATTTATGTGCTGATTGTTGAAGACAGTGATTCATCATCAGACACAGATGAGGACCAGCTCATGGATGGGAGTTGTGACAGTGATGAGGAGTTGTATGAATTTTATGATGAATAAAACTTGAGTTCAGTAACTTTACGTAATACATTTTTTTTCCCCTTCAGGCCCCAAAATGAAGGTGCAACTTATACATGGGATCATCTTATCCATGGGAAAATACAGACATTTCCATCAGTCTCTGAGCAGGGCTTTTCAATTCTTTCTTTCTCTCTCTCTCTCTCTCTTTTTTTTTTTTTCCCTGCTAAACTTTCCTGAGACAGTAGGGAAACTTACACTGGGTTAGGTGAAAGCTGGTGATCATCATTAGACGTGGGTCCTTGGGTGGCGTAGGCGTTACATTGACATCTTAGGTCTTTCCCGACAGAAAGACCTGCCTCTCGAGTCACCAGAAAGGGGCTGGAGACAGTGCCCTCACCTGAGTAAGCCAACTAGTAACTGTCACACGTGAGTCCCGCCTGAAGCCTCCTGGCGCAGGTGACAGAGCCCACTCTCGGATATTGGAAATAAACATAAACGCCGTTCATGACCTCTATCTACAGAGGAGACGTCCTATGAAAGTCCCTCTTCGTCAGCTGTCCCGTGGGAGCCGGGGACGGGCGGAGGACCCGGAAGCCCACCGGGAACAGGACCATCAAACACACTTGGGAGACAGGCTGTGGGAAACGGGGAAGGGCGGCCCCCTCCTCGGAGCTGGATGGTTTTTAAGTTTTTAAGTTGTGTGAGAAGTGGGGTGGAAATGACGTGAGATAAAACGGGACACCCGTACGTGCGTGGGGGACGTCCCATAGCCATGCTTCCTGCAGGACCTTCTGCGTTCGGGTTGTGCCTAGTGAGCCTCAGAACCTGGCTGGTGTGACCAAGGAATACGATTTTAAATGTTATGGACTTTTACCGAATTTAAATGTAAGCTGAAGTAGCCACAGGGGACCAGTGGCTTTCACATGGGGCAACACAGCTCTGTGCAAGCTGCAGGTGCACACTCACACACACACACACACACACACACACATACATCTGGATTGCTACAACAAACATCGCAGAGCCATTTTTTTTTTCCAGAAAAATCTCAGAGTTGTGATTCAGTCATATGTCACCTCTGTACCTCCGACACCCCAAATTCCTTGCATCTGTAAGAAATACGCTTTCTCCTGTTCAGGGAGACCCAGCACCCACAGGTTCAACTGCTATATGT
Organism: Saccopteryx leptura; assembly: GCF_036850995.1. NCBI lineage: Eukaryota > Metazoa > Chordata > Mammalia > Chiroptera > Emballonuridae > Saccopteryx > Saccopteryx leptura. The sequence continues at coordinate 3,704,967 of NC_089515.1, forward strand.
CTCATAGACTGCCCACCATGAGCAAGGTGCCCTGCTTGGCAAAACACAATTAAAATAAGAGAAAAGTGTCCCGTAGTTTCATTGAGCTCAGTGCCTCTTCAACGCTTTGGGGGGGGGGGGGGAATTACCACAAGGTTTTCTTCGGAGTGAAATTGTTTAAATCAGAAAATGATGAATTCACCACCACACGTGCAATTTTTTGCGGGTAGAGAAGGGTGGGTGAGTTTAATTTCTATTGTCATGGAAGATGATGTAATTGGGGCTTAATGAGGAAAATTATTAAAGGGTCTGTACGCTTTCATCCCTGCGACCCCCGGGAAGAGGAGGTCAATATGGATTCCCTCCCACAGATCTCTAAAGAATTTGAATTTAAAATGAACCTCCTTCTATAAGGAAAATAAAAAATATGAAAAATCAGGAAGATGGAAGCCAATCAAAAAAATATAATAAATAAATAAAGGAAAGAAAGCCCCTTAATTTATGCTGACTTGATTACTCTCCAGATTAAAAGCCGCTCAACAGAAAATGAGGACTTTGAGCTCGAACTTTTAAGGAATTCAACATAGTTGCATCAATTTTTAAAGAGGTTTTATAACTAATGAACTTGGATGTCTTTTGGCATGGCATAAAATCCATTTGTACAGTTTTTAATTAAGAATGCAGCCTAGGCAATTAAAATTGAGGGTAGGGACTTCGTCTGATGTCCTGTGAGAACCCTAGTCAAAAAAATTATGGTAATGCTGTGTGTCCTAAAAGCCTTCTCTGAGCCTCCCCGACAAGTGGTGAGGAACGGCCTCATTGCATGAGGGGAGTTTGCTTAAAGTTGATAATGAGAAGCATTTAATTTTGACGTGTCAGAGCCTTGTTTACCACACATCTCTCTGGCGTGCGTGATGGGCTCAGGAGCTAGCCCTGGAATCTTCTACCATGGAGCTCAGAAAGTATAGACGAGGTCAAACTCCCAGCCTGTCATGCAAACACGGCAGTGTTGACACAAGGCAGGGGAATTCCTAATGCGGGTTTTAATATTTAAAGTGACTGGTGCCATTATTGAGAATATTAAGATGCTTTCATGTCGAACTGATTAAAATTACATTTGGAATAATGGATGACATGTACTGTCCAAATATCCACCCACTCACTTCCACTTTTTTTTTTTTTTTTTAAGTATAAACAAGCGGGACTGATAGTTCTTCCGAAGTGTAGTCTGAAGAGGTTGGGAGCTGGGGGGGGGGGGGGGGGGAGACAGAAACCCAGGACCAATGGGTCCCACAGGTGAGGAGCTACCGGCCTGGTGACTCCAAGGGACTCAAATACGTCTTTCTCTCTGGCAGGGGGAGATATCCCAGTGGAGAGACGGAGTCCTGTCTGCTTCTTCAAGCACTTAGGGCCCAGCTCTCAATGTTCCGCGTGTGGGGGCACCCTCGTGCCCTGAGCAGAATCCCTCTTGGTTCTCTTCTCCCCGGGGGCAGGTCACCCACAAAGCAGTGCTGCTGGCATTCCTGTTCAGGACACAGGTGCACCTTTTGGCCTCTCCAGGTACCCCTCCCAGAGAGGAAGGGGAGCTGAGACCCCAGCCTCGCCAAGCAGTCCCATCCTGCAGCGGGCAGCTCTGGAGCTCCTCTGTCGGGGGGTGTCAGTATGGACAACATCTCACCAACCCACCCTAGTCCCCCCCATCCCACCACACAACACCGGGAAGTGCCTGCAGGCTCCCGCCCCCACCCTATCCCCACAGCTGCGCCCCCTGGGAGAGCGGGATGGAGAGGGCTCCCTGGGAGAGGTCTGGGTTAGCATGGAGGGACTGTGACTTCCGAGCTGAGACGTCTCCACTGCCTCCCCTCTGCCACAGCCTTTGTTTTCTTTTAATCACCATAATTATTGATCGATTTTATATTTTAGAAAGCTTTAGATTTATAGAAAAATGACAGGAAAATACAGAAAGTTTCCACATCCCCCTCAGCCCGCTCCTCCCCTCACCCCAGTTTCCCTGTTCGCAACATCTTACATTCATATGGTACATTTGTTAACACTGACGAACCAGCCTTGACACCTTGTAATTAACTGGTCTGTGGTTTATATTATATTCGGGTCCCTTGCAGTGTGGTACATTCCATGGGTGTGGACAAATGTGGATGACATGTATCCATCATTACGGTATCATACAGAATAGTTTCCCCGCCTTAACAAGTCTCTGCGCTCTGCCTGTCCACCCCACCCTCCCCCTAAAAACAGGGATGGGAGTAGGATACTGTTCCATCTCATCGTCGCGGTCCCTGGGAAGAGTTATGAAAAGAGGCTCAAACTTCTTCTCTGGGGCACTAATACCTGGTGTTTTGCCCGGTCCCTGCCTACCTGTCTGGACATACCCAGGCTGGAACTCACCTCTTGCCTCTCCAGCTGCCTGACCTTGAAAGAATGAACCGCCATTCACAACACTGCAGAAGACCAACGGCACACCAACACACGGGGAGAAATGTATCCAACGCAAACAACAACTGTTTCCTAATCATATGAAGTTTGTAACATGTTTCTCTTATTCATTTTACAAGTGCATGAACAGTTAATATGCCGGGACCGCCCAAGCCATAAGGTGTTAATGTCGTACTTGTTGTCTCAAAAGGTCTGCAGCCCTGTCAACATGCAGAAACAGAAACAAATATAGATTTACAAGTTGCTTTCCAGAAAAGCCATGCCAAAGTAAGTGTCTGCAAAAAAGTTGTTTTCTGGAAAATTATACATGTTATCTAACTTCTCAAATTCATCGACATTAAGTTGTTCAGATAATTTTGTGTCTGGAGAGAAGCCTCCTTTTCATTCTTAATAACTTTACTTTATATGTTTGTGAAGTTTATTTTTCTTCTCTTTTTTATCCCTGTTGGAGTTCTTGTTGTTGTTTCTATTTAATTAGTCTTTTTAAAGAACCACCTTCAAACAGAGATCTCTCTGTTTGCTATTTCAGTTACTTTGACTCTTAAAGTTACTATTCCTTTCTTTCATTGTCTTTTGTTTATTTCAATGAACATTTATCTTAATAAATGTATTTTAAGGCTATCAATTTACCTCCAATTACCACTTTAGATACATCCTACAAGCATTTGTATATACTCATGTTACGATCCCTCTTTCCAAATAGTTTATAATTTTTATTTCTTTGCCATGATTTCCTCTTTGAATGATGGTTTGTTTATTAAATTGTTTCATTTTCATAATGTGCTTTATTCTTGTTGAATTAAATGGATTGAAATACCTTATTGATTGTTTTGTCATCATAATATAAAATCTCTTTTTACCTTCAATTTTTATATTTTTTATATTAAAATTATTAAAACAACTTTCAGTTAGTTAATATTTGCATTGGGGTGTGTTTTTCTATTTTTTGTTGTTGAAAATATTTTTGATTCATTGTGTTGAGTTATATTTCTTATAAAAAGATTCATTTATTTATCATAAAACTTACTTATGATAAAACATATTTGTATCCTAAAACTTATTTATGATACATAAATCAAGCTGGCTTCCTGATTTTGTGCAAGTTTAGTCTATTATCTTCTTTGCAATAAGGAACTCATTTAGAATTACGGCCATCTACCTCCTGGGCCTTCTTTATCAATATTATCTTTATGTGTTTTGACCTTTCTGTTTTTCTTTCTTTTTAAAGTTTTAAAATGTTCCCTATAGCCTTTATGTTTTTCTCTGCTGCATTGGAAGTTCTAGATTGCATTCGTATTGCCGTGATTGTCTGTAACTGTTTGTTTAAAAATGACACACACACATGTGTTAGGGTCCTCCCATCTCTCCATCCTACTCCTGAGCAAGACAGACTCTGAGCCTCAGCATCGTAACAGCCCAACGACCAACTCTGCCTCCTCCCCTCCCTTCCTCCTTCGGGTTGTCTAAGGTTCAGTTCACCTTACAAAGCCCACATAATGAGTTATTATTTCTCGGAGTCAATAATTAATTAAATGTACCGATGTATTTTATCAATATCTCTTGTACCTCCTCCCTCCCTCTGGGCTTGCTTTATTCCTGAGGAAGTGAGACCTTCCGGTAGCTTTTTCAGAGTGGGTCTCTGGGCAGCACGCTTGGGGCTTTTGTTTACCTGAGAATATGTTTTTCCTTCACTCTTGAGAGAGATTTAGCTTGAAAAGGATTCCTGGCTGACAAATGTCTTTTCTCAGAACTCTGACGATCGTCCTCTGCCCTGTTCGGCCTTCACTATTGCTCAGGGGGAGTCTCCCTCCTTCTGCCCAGGATATTCACAAGCTTTCCACAGGGCTCTTTTTTTCTTCTTTTAATGGCTATTTAATCCTCTCAGAACTTTTCCTTTTGTTTCATAATTTCTTGTCTTCTAAAAATAAGTATTGCCCCTGCCTGGATAGCTCGGTTGGTTAGAGCATTGTCCTGAAGTGCAGAAGTTGCCAGTTCAATCCCCAGTTCAGGGCACAGACAGGAGAAGCTCAACATTCCTGTTCTTCTCTCTCCTTTCCTAGCTTGCTAAAATCAATAAATTTTTAAAAATTTAAATAAGTATTATGGGTTTTTTAACCACACTTATTCCTAAGGTCTTTTCCATGCAATTCTAATTTCGTCTGGAACAAACGTCTCTTCACATTGATGACTGTGTGGACTTCTAGGCTCAGTACTAGGTCCGTGCAGGTATCTCTTGAAATTTTGTGCTCTTGGATCTTGAAAAAGAAAGGGCTTCTCTGTCCTACCCTTGCTTTCTGCCCTGCCCAGTGGCTTTTCTGGAGTTGCCACTTGTGCCCACTGGGCCCCAGTCTGCTCAATGTGCCCACAGGGGCTGGCTCAGCTCTGGCACAAAGCTGGATCTGGATTTCCCTTCCTTAGGTCCTAGTTCACAGGAATGCCACCATGGATGTCATCAGCAGCAGCTTTACTAGTAAAAAACGGGATATTTTCTTTCAACATATGTACCCTGATTTATCAATGTCACTGCATTAAATTTAATAATAAAAAAAAAAAAAAAAAAAAAACGGGGACCCCCTTCCTACCCTCCTTGCCAGAAGGGGCATCTGTCTCCCAGGGAGCATGGTTAACAGGAACCCTCAGCTACTCCCCTTCTGCCTGGCACAGGGGTCTGCCACCTGAACCCCCATGCCACCTGATATTCCTCTTCTCCTGGGCATAGGGAGGCAGGGACCTGGTGTTGGGTGTGCCTGGGTCTCTTTTCTTTCCCTCCCGGTGGGTCACATAGAGAGAGAGAACATGGGGGAGAAACAGCTTTTGGTGAGAGATGATGGATTTTGTTGGGACACTTGAGCTTTGAGATGAAGGGGAAGTGTTGAGTGGCATTGGATTCCATGGGACTGAACTTTAGGAGAGTAGCCAGGCTGAGACATCTGTGGCTTTTAGGGTCACATCCGGGAATGCCATGGATTGTTGAGAAAAGGGAAGAAGGAAGGGTCAGGGTTGAACCAGGAGGACGTCTTGGGAGCGTGGAGAGGAAGGGGGTGGTGTCCCGGGGAAGGGCAGGGAGAAGGTTCGTCTGAAGGAGAATCTACCGAGAAGTCAGAGACATCAGGCTGGAAAAGTGTGCATGCAGCTAGGGACCAGGAGGTATATCAGTTCCTTTAGCAAAAACCAGTGTTAGAAGGGTGAGGACCAGGTGGCAGTGGGTAGAAGAGAGGAAGGTGAAGGAGCAGGAAAAGGAACGGAGGAAAATCTTTGGAACCCTGTCTGCAAAGCACAAGCTGGGAGGTTAGACAGAGCCCAGACCCCGAGCCTGGGCCCATATGCTCCCCCCCCCAGCCTCAGCTCTCCCCACGCCCTGTGGCTGCAGCCGACATTGACCCTCCTGGATGGAGAGTCAGCACTCGTGCGGCTCGGCGATGGGGGTTTCCAGGTGGAGTAGAAACGGAGGTCACGGTCCAACGAGAACACTTACTGTTCTAAAATGTTCGAAGTCTTCGTACTCCCTGACACAGATTATAATTACACTGACACCATTTAGTTTGCTCCTCGTTAGTCAGATGTGAGCAGGAGCTGAGTTATAGCAGCTCTTGTCCTCTGAGAGCCTGGCACACCTCTCGGAGGTAAATCACACACCGAGCGCACAGGAACTGCTTGCAATGCAACCGGGCCAGCTGGCACCTGACAGCATGTGCCCCCCAGGCTGGGCAGCAGCTGGAGGGCAGAGCTCAGTGTCCCTTTGTGCCTTTGTGATGGAAGCCCCGGACGCAGATACAAAAGAATACAAATTAGTGGCGAGTAAAGATGACTCCAGCACTCGCCGATATTCCCCCGGGCAGCGCGGGACGGGGTATGCGTCCCGTGGGGACTCCTGCGGCGGGCCGTAGGGCTCCACCCAGGCTTCCCCCACGCCCAGGGATGGCTGGAGCAGAGCACACCGCAGCCAGGAAGTACAGGTGAACGGTAAATCAGGGGCACGCGGTACGTGAATGGAGAGGAAACGCACTTTGGCTGTAAGAGGAGACATCTGTTGGGCTCCATATTGTATAATTAACAACTGGAACCAAGTTGAAGAGATGGATGGCTGGTTCCCCCTCGGGAAAATGCCCCAGGCTGACCTCGGGCGGCTTTGGGAAGAAACTCAGAGAATCATCTGAGGCCAGCAGGAAGTCAAACACATGCCCGAGGGAGGTGACGCTCACTGTTCAAAGATGCCCACTGCATCTTCGTGAAGGGGAAAGGCCGGACTTGGATGCTTCCAAAGAGATGCACGTTGTTTCAACCCAGCTAGGCACTTTCTTTGGCTGAGTTTTCATGCCCCGTTTCTCTAAACACTTCCGGTTTGCTGAACTCTTGCCCTGGGACAAGTGTCCTCTTGAATGATAGGTTCAGAGCTATGGTTTGACACCCAGAGGGAGGTATCTGTGATCCTTAGCCACAGACTTTTTTAGATGAAGAAACAGCTTGAGGGGTCTGTGGGTGATGGGTAAACATGACCCCCAGCTCCTCTGGGAAGGATCGTCAACTTACACTCGGGCACCCCGTCCCAGAACCCATCTGCTCAAAAAGCAGACCGCAGAAAGAAAAGGCACCTTCTGCCCATCGGACGTCATTCTCCTTGAATGCGAGAGGCTCCCCAACATCGTCTGGGTGCATTCTGATTTCCAACTTCAGACCAATTCTGAGAATGAACAACCTAGACTTTGTCCTGTGGCTGTCGGGTTAGTGCGGGGTCTGAGATCACTCGGGGACACAGCCTTGGTTCAGCCGAAATGACGGTGGTGTACTCTTCAAACTACACACAAGCCCGCAGAGAGATCTAGTGGTACCCCTCCTCCGGGAGTTTTGGCAGAAGACATGTACAGTATTTGCAGGAAAAAAGCTTTCAGAGGATGGCCTCAAAGTCTCCATGCTTCCGGCCTTCCAGCCAACATCCTGCTTTCTCGGTGAATCGTTTCTGACTTTTCATTCTGCTGGATCAGGTGACCTTGGATGTTCAAACATAAACAGATGGACGTTACCATATATAAAATGTAAAGAAAGACACGCATGTCTTTCCTATAGAAATTTACACTGTCTTTATAATTAGCAGCCTTTTGTGACTTCAGCTGATGTGCTATGGTAGATTGCATTATGAATGGACACTGTTCTTTCTGAATGTCCTTTGGGGTGTCACAACATCATTCCTTGTGTTTATATTGTGCCTGCCCATCTTTTAACTCCCCCAACACAACTCTGTTTCACCTCAAGATCCAGGGCCCCGGGGGGCCGGCTCTCCTTCCATTGGTGAGTTGATTTTGTTCTTGACTTCAACAGGGACCAATTGTTCCACATGCAAAAAAATCTCTGCTCCCCAAGCTCCAGACTCCGTCCTCTGGTCCTCAGGTGAATGCTGCCAGGGGAGGGCCTGCTGGGAGCTCCAGATGCCATGAGCTGCACACCCACGCCTGCACCTCCTCCTCCTCCCACTTCTTGGCATCATCGTCCACTTGGTTACCCAAGTTGAGACTTAGGAGACAGCCTACAGCCGAGCCTCCGGTTTTGTTTTTCTTTTCATTACCTAAATATTATCGATCAACCAATATCCACTTGGGTAGAGTATCCAACAGGTAGGTAATATCCAACCCTGATCCACAGGGTTGGCTTTCTCATCCCCCCATAGCTCCGCCCCTTGCGTGATGGAGTGCTGTCTGCCAAGTCAGATGATGTCCACGTCATCCTCCATCTCCCGTCTTCCTCGTGGCCCTACCTCAGTGATCCTCATGTTCTACAAAATCTACTTTCCCCACCAGAACTGCACAGGTTCCTGCTCAGACCACCGCCGGGCCTCTTGCCTGCTTGCCTTGCACCTAGCTCTATCTCCTGAAGCCCCACCCCACTGCCACCACCGGGGGCATCCAGCTAACAACAGCCTGTGAAGGCTTTGAGCGACACCCAGCTCCCTGTAAGGAGACACGGCCAGGTCCTCAGCCCACCTCTGTGGGTCTGCCCCTCAGTCCTCCCTCCTCATTGCTTTCCTCGCACTGCCTTCCACAGCACCAGGCAGCTCGAAGTGCTTTGCACGAACCCTGCTGTCTTCCAGCTGTCCCTGAGGCTCGCTGTGTCTTTAGGAGACACCTGCCCCCTGGCTATCTCGATGCCACCCCCCAACCACCTCGCCTTCCTCTCTGGACGATACGGTCTGGGGCACAATGCCACCCGCCGGGTGGAATTATGGCAGTTTCCTCATTCCCCAGTCTCTTTAGCAGCGGCTTTCTCTTCCAGGCAATCGTCTTCATCATTCTCGTGTCTCCTTGCCCAAACTGGTGCTTGACAGGTAGGCAACTCCAGCGACCACTCACTGAATGACCAAAGGAACACAGACAGGAGTTTCCACCCAGATGCCTACGGTTAGGGGACAAAGCCCTACAGTGCTCACCCGTCTCCGGGAGCACTCTGGCCCCTCCCCGCGAGGTCTCCTGTCTCCCTCCTACGCTGCCAGCCACCTAAGAAGAGGGTCATCCCTCCTCTATTTTCTCCCTCAGTCGTCTTGGCTCGGATCGCCACCTCTTCGCGGATGAGTCTCCGAGGTGCGTCTCCAGCCAGACTTCTTCTCCGAGTCCCACATCTGCTTAGCCAGCTGCCTGCTCCGAGCTCCTGGCGGTCCCTACAAGTCCGTGTGCCCCACCCCTGAACTGTCCTCCTGCCGGCTCCCTTTCTCAGTAAATAGGGCCACCATCTGTTCCTGGGAACAAGGAGAAACAGGAGTCATTTGGAGTCCCTTCTTCTACCTCCCGCCTCACCCATCTCCAGTTCATCATCAGCTCTGGAAGAATTTCGCCTCTCATTCATCCGTCGCACAGATATTTATTAGACACCAATTATATGTGGGGCTCCCCTCTGGATCTTGGGGATGCAGTGGTGAATGAGAGAAGCAAGCCACCCCCTCCTCCCCATACCATGTCCCGAATTCACACGAGGGAGAAGACTGTCAACAAATACGTACACAACTGGGCAGGAACAAAGACGATGAAGAGAGTAAAATATGACAGGGACCCTTGGGCCGCTGGGGACGGCGGGAAGGTAAAAATGTTAATTTCCCACACGATATCCACTCTCTTTTTCTCCTTTATTCATTAAGAAAACCCTTGTTTATATTTGGGGCAGCAATATGCTAAGCCAGGAACACAGCAATAAAATAATAATAATAAAAAATAACCTTTATTTCCAGCCCCTTCCCTTGCCACTAGTGTGGTCAGGGGACACAATTCTGTCAGAAAGGACCTGTGAGTTGCTGAGTTGGGTGTGTCTGAGAAAGCTTTGCTTTCCGGACCCGGGTGCCTTCCCGTTTCTGCCAGGTGCTTCTGTCTTTCCTTCCGGCGTGTGAACAAGAGGCTTAAAGAGGGGTAGCCATGAGTGGCCGAGGGGGTGAACGTCCTTACTATGGGGCAGAGGAGCAGACGGGGGGAAAGCCCCGACGTGAGGTGGGTGGGATTCTGGAGCCGCTGCACCAGCCCTGGGCTTCTCACAACCTCCTTGCTTTCTGAGAAAACCATGTCCCAACCTCTTCCTCCAGTTGAGCATCTCTAAAGGGCTCTCCTTTACCTGCAGCCCAGCGCAATCCCAAGTGGACAGGAGAGCACCGGCGAAGCATCCAGGAGTCCCCTCCACACCACCAGAGGACCAGGCGAGGGGTCTCCTGGCTGGGGGACCAATATCCGGGCTGGAACTCTGCAATCTCCCTGCCACGCCACGGTCACGGTCAGAATGATTGCTCCGGAATGCAAACTTGACGAATTCCTGTCCTTGACCCACAAAGACAGGGCTCCCCCAGAGTGGCACGTTTCTGCACAGTCCTCATCTGGCTCCAGGCTCAGCCTCCACCTCCCTGGCCTCTTCTCAGCCCTCATGCTTGCCCTGTTTCCTCATCTGGTTCCTCCTCCCTTCTCCACTCAGTCTGGCCCCCTCCTACAGTGGCGTAGCGAACTGGTGCCCGGAGCACGACACTTCATTGGCGCCCCCTCCCCTTCTGCTACACTTTTCTTGTTTGTCTTGGAGATCATTTGGTGCCCCTCTGTGAGTGGCGCCCAGAGCATGATGGACCCCCTTGCCCTCCCCCCCCCCTCCCGCTACGCTACTGCCCTCCTACCCACCGCCAGATCTCAGCATCCTGGCCAGGTGCCCCGAAGTCTTTCCTGGTCTCCTTATCCAGGTTAGGTTTCCGTCAGAGTCTCTCATACGGAACCCTACGTCGTTCCCAAATGGAGCCTTTGGACTGGGTAGTTTGCATTTGTTTGAGTGACTCTCAAACAATAAAGGAGAAAAGGAGAGTGGATATCGTGTGGGCAATTAACACCCTACATCCTCATCAGAGTGTAGGATTATTTGTGTCTCGTATGATAATCCCAGAACCTAGCACCGCGTCCCCACGCCCAGAAGAGTTGTTGTAGAAATGGATGAACCAATGAATGAATGATTTGGTTCTTCTCGATAGGCTGTTCCCTCTGCCTCTCATTTCCTTCTCTTCCTGGGAACCTTACAGTTCATCCTTTATGACTCAATCAATAGATGTGTTCCAACAAATTGAAAGACATCATGTAGGTACCCAACCAGGGCGAGGTCCAGCAGAGTAAGCCTTCCATAAACACCAGCAGTCACTGGTGGCCATCGTCTTTGTTTCGAGTCCCTTCTCTCTGGGCAGAATGTGATCTTTCAGCTTTTGCGTTTCTGTAATTCCTGGTCTACACACTTATTTGTAGAATGCAAAGACGTTGAGCGATGTTTACAGAAACCCCCGATTCCCTTCTCCACCGGGGCTGAGATCCCCTCCAAGGGCTGAAACTACACTCGTATTCCCAGCCCACCACACATGTTTTAAAGCCATCAGAGTCCACGCACTTTACCAAAAGGAAGACTGCAGCTTGGAAATGCTAAGTCTTTCTATAGCCTGGGGAAGCAACGGAACTTGACTCAAGCTCGGGGGTATTGACCAAGAATCTGGTCTCAGTCTCCGCATGTTGATAGCCTAACACCCCTCTTCTCATGATTTATGCATTTTCAGGAATGTAATGACTCACATATGGCCATCCTAGGTGTTTACACAGAAATCTCTATCTTTGTAATATCTCCCTGGAAGATAATGAATTTCTTCATCTCTTCATGAGCTCAATCCTTTGTTCATTATATAAAGAATTAAATTTACTGGTTTATCTAAAAACATACTTCTCCCTAATGGCACCAAATTCTCTAATTAGTCACAATCCTTTAAAAATAATCTTAGACAAAAGCAGTTGTGAAATCCTAGCATACCGTGGTTTCTCTCATTTCTATCGACTTGGTCTGAGTACCTTTCATGCAACAGAAATTCATGTAGCAGAATTCAGAGCAGGGGGGTGTGGAGCAGGCCAGCCACCTGGTGGAACAGCCTTTCTTGGCCTGCGGGTGCCATGGAGACTTGGGCTGCCATCTTGAGCCCACCCCGTGTCCCGGCTGCCGGTGCCAGTTTGAACGACTCACTCCTGTTTCCCAATGAGTTCTGACTAAACGCCATCAACCATATGACAGGGTCTAACAAATATCAGCACTCTGCCAGGTTCAATAAACACCCTTTTCAGGGTAATGGTCCTTAATGAGGACACCAGCCATCAGTTAGGTTGGGAACACACTGTAATTATTACTGGGCAAAGATGTCTGGAAAGAGACCAGCAAGTGTAAGTATTGGAACAACGTGGGGGGGAGGGGAGATCGTAAAAAAAAAATCGCCTTCGCTCTCAACTTTGTGCTGGTGGGAGGAAAAATAAATATCTCGAGGTTTAGGGATTATTTCCAAAGCAACGTCAACAATTTATCTAAGGGATCGAGGGGTTAATTCGTCGTTCATGTGATCCATGCCAAATTCTACGTGTCTATAATTAAGACAATGAGAGGGTAGGGAACGTGGTTGGTGGAGCACTTGGCTAAATTAGATCCATTACATGAGCAAGGAACACCTTCCGTCAAAATAACCCTTTAGGGTGTGCCGTGAATGTCATGGCCGTTTCCATCACGGCAGCCGAGACAGCCTCTGCCCCCAAGGAGCTCACAATAGATTATGGCTGTGTTTGTGTACGGCTCCTCTCCCCAATTATAAGATCGGAAAGTATTAGACGCCACCTTAAAAAGGTATGGGAAAGACGGTCATCTCCCCCACACCCCGCGCGGGGGAGGGGCAAGACCGCTTCCTGATGGGAGGTGCAGGAGCCGGTTTCCTTGGACCAGGTTGCATCTCATTCCGTTTATTCATGGAACACTAATTTGTTGAGCGCTTGCTCCGTTCCGGCGGGCCCTGGAGACTTAGAGGTGACTGAGACAGGCCCCCGCCCGGCCGATGACACAGTGGAGTGGGGGAGAATGAATAGACAGGTCCTGAGTGACAGCGAGGGTTTTGACAAGTCAGTGCGGGTGGGGGAAGGGCGTGCTATAAATTGACAACAGGCTGAGCAGCTGGGATGGGCGTAGCACGGACAGGTAGGACGCTGTCCACATCGACAAAAAAGAACGCTACTTTTATTGAGCACTTACTGTATACTGGGATCTACATATTCACCATGCTAATACTCACGATCACCTTCCGGGGGCAGGGACTAGTTTCAATCCAGTTTCGTAGAGACACCACGGGAAGCTTACTTAGGGAAGTTAATTCGCCCAAATTCACAGGCTAGTGAGGGGCAGGTGGGTGTCCATCGCCTGACCTTGGTCTTGCCTTCCACCTCCCCAAGTTACCTGGAAGGTAGAGTCTGTATAAGAAAGCCCAGCTGGCCCAGAAGGCCGTGAAGGGTGGGCTGTGGGGACCTTGAGTGGCAGCTGAGGACACCATTCTCTGTAACCGTGAACTTAAGGCCAATCAGATGAGTGATGAGCGTGGAAGAAAGAGTAACCAGGCGGAAAAAGTGATCCTGAGGCACAGGGGAGGGGCGCTGGGAATGGGATCCGGACTGGAGGCCAGGGCAGTTGAGGGGATGGATGAGGAATGCTTGAAGTGGTCCCAGACTCTCTGGGGGATGCGGAAGGGGGGCAGTGACATGGGGGCACAGAGGGAGCTCATGTGGGGGACATTGCGTCTGGGATCTCCTTCTTTTCCATGGTTCAGCTGAGAGAGGCCCCTTGAGTAAGGAGAGTCAAATGGTCCCGCAGGAAGCAGGGTGTCCTCTTCCCTCACGGCCTTCAGATACTGTTTCTGACTGAAGCCGGAACATACAGGCAACTGAAAACAAAATTTAGAAAACAAAACTACCTTTCTTAGAAAACAAAACTGTACCTTTCACAGCAGATAGAATGGATCCACTCTTTGACAGGAGTTGGGAGCTGTTGCCATGTTTGATCTCTCCAAGTTACTACAAATAAAACACGGCCCTGGGGGTTCCCAGGGCCTCGCTGGGTGCCCAGTTGAGTGGCAGCACCTGAGAGCACCCCTGAGCTTGAGTGGCTCTTCCTCGGACTGTGGGGTTGGCCTTCCACAACCAGGGCCAGAGGAGGACTCTGCCCCTGCTCGAGCGCTGGGCCAGTTTCCCCTGGAATCTCCTTCTGGAAGGACGCTTCTCGAGCTGAATTCGCTATGGACTGCCCTGACCGTGGACTTGAACCGTCCAGGGTCCAACACCAGGCCGGCTTTCTCTTCACTCCTATGTGCTCGGGGCCTCCTTCCAACATGGTGCACACTCAGGAGATAGAAACTCATTTTAATATTAATCAAAACCAAGCATAACTGGGAAAACAAGCCTTCTATAGAAGACGTTGTGTAATATATTCCAATCTCCAACGGAGAGCACAGACGAGTCCTTCCCTGACCACCGAGGGAGAGAGGAAAGATCAGAATGGACCAACCCAGAGCTGTTGCCCTGCTGAGGCTATACAACCTCGCTGGGAGACGTGAGCTTTGTCTGGGTGCGGGCTGGTTCACCTTACACATTTACAGACATCAGGATATCACTCGATACTTTGTGCAGAGGTAAGACAAGAACACGGAGTTTAATCTTGATTTTTTTTTAAACAGAGACATTTTAAATAAAAGTGAATATTAACGAGACTTTTTTTTTTTTTGCCAAAAGATTTAAAGAAGAAAACAAAATACAAGTATTGGTCCTCAAGGACCGCAACCTTTACAGTTTGGGTGATGACCTAATACAGAAAATTGTTCCAGGAGATGGCCCATTGTGACAGCTTTCTGTGCCAAGCTGGCGATGGCCATCTAGTTAAGGGCGAGGAAGGGAGACTCCCCTTTCTAACCACAGGCTAATTGGACATTAAGACCAGCGAATTTCTTGGGGAGGTATGTGAATATTACTGAAAAGAAGAAGTGTGTTTTAAGAGACCCTTAGCTTGATGCTATTTGAGAAATGGCTTCTTGGCAGGACGATCCCACTGAGCTTATCAACAAGGCTGAGAACTCTTCAACGTATCGATTCCTTTCTTTTTTTTTTTTAAATGAGTTGTGTCTTATTGAAAGCATATCAGCTGTCAACTTTCTCCTTTTACTTGGGGATTCTGCAGATGATTTTAATTATAGTAACACTGGGAAATTAATTCTTCATTTCATTCTCCTCCAGAAAGAATTCTCCTATCGGGCAAACCCTTGCTATTTCTCTTAATTATTTTTGACGTCACACTGATTGCTATTATTTTTCACTACATTAAAGAGCAAAATAAGTTTCTGCAGAAGAAAAGAAATATGAATTAAATTCATGAAAACAGAAAGAGGATATGCATTTTGGTGCTCTAACCTGCAAAAGAAATCAGATTGAGGAGAAAAATGTTTAAGTAATTTTATTTTATTTTATTTTTTGCGGAAAAAGGTTTAATTATCAAGATGTCTAAAAAAAAAGGTGATGATGTGCTCAGCATGGCACCTGAAGGACGGAGATTGATTTCTTTCTGAAGCAGATACCCAGAACTAAACATTGGGAGCAATTAAAAAATGGTGCTCTTTTGTAAATTACTCCCAGAAGAAATCTTGGAAATCTTTCATTTTCGTCATTTCGGTCCAGTGAACCATAAAGCCATTATGAAGGAACAAAAATACTAGAGAGAAAATTGAAATACAACAGTAATTAACAATATGAATATATCAAAATAAAAATAAATTGGAAAAAATAATGGTCATCACCTATGCAACAAAACATGAAAATACTAAAATTTTAACCAACATCAGACCCAAAAGTAAAAGACGCTCCCAAGCAATCAAACCTAGATAAAATCAGGCACTGTTGTCTGAGGCTGGAGCAGAAAGGCTATTTGTAGCATCTCACAAAATGTAGAACGAAAGGGCCTTTGCAGATTCACTTTCCTTATTTTTTAAAAACAATCCCTTGTTTTTTTTTAAAGGACTGTACCAGAAGTGACGTACATTTTCTATTTATTTTGGAATCATAGCTCATAAACCCCCTCTTAGGTTTTCCTTTTTTACTTCTGTATGCTCAACGCCAACAAAGAATAATAGAAAAAACCATGGGAAGTATGCAGTTATCACAAACACAGATTTCCCTCCGGGTTCTCTAATACTTTACAGACAAATGTTAAAGATTTATTGCACATGAACATCAAACATGGTTTTACTACAGTTCTCGTTTGGATCAAATTGACACATTTTACATTCATTGTAGACTAATGAGTCTCTTTCACTACACATTATATTCCGAGTGACCCCGTACATTAAATTTGTGGCATGGAACAAACCCATTGATATAACAAAGCTCCCGGTCTGACTGTCTTCCTGGTTTCTTAATTTACCAAAGAGAGAAAACAGTTTAGCAAAATCATAAATCTTGAACAAACGAATGCATTAATCAGGACCCAGCAGAAACCAACAGATATCACAGAGGTAGGTTGTGGTTACTTCGCGTACATTTCTTTGCAGCCCTGAGAGAGACTCTTCTGGACTTGGGTTATATTCGGAATATTCAATTATCCAGGCATATTTCATAATTCAAACTGAGGGACTCAGTAAAGACAAGTTGCCATCTTAACAATAAGGGAAAATTAGATTTGCAATTCATTTTTAAGTCATTGCTCACGGGTTCCCAGGCTTCAAATGTTTACTTCGTTGCACAATTATTAACTTATGATTTAAAAAAAAAAGTCTCATAAAGTATGCTTGTTGCTTCATTCTAGCGATAAGAAATGCAATGGATGTCAGTATGGCAGCGGCTGAAGCCACCGCACCTCAAAGGGGGAGGAGGTGACCTTGGGAAAAGGTGGCAGGAAGCTGGAAAACGTTAATTAAAATTATGAGTGCTGTTTGAGGTGCTTATCTTGTTTACTGCGAAGGTGTTACTCCCTTCTGCATAATTAGGGGTGATTTTACTCACTTTCAAGTCTGTAATTTCAAATATCACAAAGTTTTATCTTCCAGCGTGAAGTAATTCATTATTGGTGGGCGCGTTGCTGCTTGATGTTTTAATCAATAAATGCAAGTTCCAGAGCCCGTTATAATTCATCTAGAGGTTTTATATATGTCTTTCAGAATGGCAGAGTGTGCGTGGCACATGAATTGAAATCCTTTTTCTTTCTTTCTTTTTTTTTTTTGCTGCTGGAATTTCAACATCATTCTAGGTTTTTGATGTGGGGAAAGATTTTTACTTGATCTGTCCTTTTATATTTTCTTATGTTTGAGATTTATTATGTTTGAGGCCAGTGAGATGGGCAAACTGGACTTCTCTGAAGTCTGCTCTGTTTGGAAACAAAGAAGTCTCCTTACTTAATCTAAAAATTATGTATATAATACACACAATGAATGTAATTATATATATTGACACCCTGCAAGAGACAAATCTCCTGTAAATTATTGATGCATTTTAAATCCAGACATTTCCATGAAATGCTTTTAACAGTTGCTAAAAATTGGCACGTGCAGCCTAATTTCATATTAAAATTGAATATTGAAGGCTTGGCATGCAGGAAGTGCCAGATGACATGATCAAGGAGTCTACATACAGTTACGATACTTCAAAAACATACCTTTCTAAACTTTCTAAATTTTCTTGTGAAATGTTCCACCTCTGAAAAGTTTTACTTAGTGGAAAGCAAGAAATTGTCTAAGTTTGATTTTTTTAAATTTATAGTCAATTGTGACTATTCTTTTCTGTTAGGAATACTGACAAAGACTGTGAAGGTCTCTCTGAGTTACTTGTTTCACTCAGTACATGTTCTCAAAGTCCATCCATGCTGTCGCAAGTGTCTAAAACAACAAAAAAAGTAGACTGTGAAGGGACTCTATCCCTAACACCCCCACAGGAAGGGACTGTATCCCTAACACCCCCACAGGAAGGGACTGTAACCCTAACACCCCCACAGGAAGGGACTGTATCCCTAACACCCCCACAGGAAGGGACTGTATCCCTAACACCCCCACAGGAAGGGACTGTATCCCTAACACCCCCACAGGAAGGGACTGTAACCCTAACACCCCCACAGGAAGGGACTGAACCCTAACACCCCCACAGGAAGGGACTGTAACCCTAACACCCCCACAGGAAGGGACTGTAACCCTAACACCCCCACAGGAAGGGACTGTAACCCTAACACCCCCACAGGAAGGGACTGTAACCCTAACACCCCCACAGGAAGGGACTGTATCCCTAACACCCCCACATCCATGTAGATGTGTAAAACCAGGATGAGGTTCAGGCACGCTGCTGGTACATGATTTTACTTAAACTGAAAAAGTAAAATGTTTAGTACTAATATTAAAGGGCATCTTCAACTGAGGGCTATTTTTTTAGCTCAGTGATTTCCTGAAGATCTGTTTGGAAATCCATCCTTTAAGAAATCAAGTGGCATGTTAGAGGTGTAGGACAGATGTTTCCGAGACTGTCACCCACCTCTGTTGAGGACAGCGTGACAGTGAAATTCAAGGTCCAGTATTCTAGAATGGGTCAAGTTTCACAATCACCGGGTGTGCGAGATCCCACTCTTACTTCTTCAGGACAAATAAGAACCGGAATGCGTTCACGCCCCCTGGTCGGAGCCTGGTCGCGTGGATTGTCCCCAGGGATGCGGAGTGGTCCCTGGTGGCTCAGTAGAGCTCACACCTCTCCCAGAGCCCCTCCTGGGCCGGGCAGCACATGGTCCAAGATGGCAGCCCCCGCACGATGCTCCCATCACACTCGGTCAGTGATCAGTGGGCTCTGCACTGGAGAGGCCTTTTAACAAGTGCTCATGAAGCTACCACAGTCGCTGAACCACAGACATGCACACAGCCCCGCCGGGGAGCAGGGTGGCCACAGGCCTGCTCGTCACAAAGGCAGGGCCCTTCCTCTTCCCGCTCACTTCGCTTAGTCTCTCCCTGGGACCACCAGGGCTTCCCGACTGGACCCCACGTTGACCTACACGTCCACGCCCCGGGAGGCAGTGGAGCGCCTTGTCTTCAGACACATTTCAGGCCTCGTCATGTGAGTGCTGACCTTGCTCTGTGACTTCCATACTCAGAGCACCACCGGGCCCTCTCCCCGTGGCGGGGTCCACCCCCACACAGCCCCGTCTGACCTGCCTTCTTCCTGTGCCTCAAACAGTCAAGCTGTCCCCGCTGCCACCCCGTCCTACTAAGCACACGGGCCTCCCCTGAACCCTGGCGTCCACAGAGCGGCTCCCTGCACACCCTGAGTGCCTCGGGCCTGAGCAGCGCCCTCGGGGACTGTCCGCAACCCTTTCCTCGGCTTTGGCCATCTTCACCCTCAAGTCTCAGGGTCACTTTGTTGGCTGTTTCTTTAGTTGTTGTTTGGGTCTCAGGCTTTCCCTACCACCCAATGCTTCCCAAGGAAGGTCTCGATGCTGGTGCTCTCCACTCTATCCCTAATGCCCCCACAGGAAGGGACTGTATCCCTAACACCCCCACAGGAAGGGACTGCATCCCTAACGCCCCCACAGGAAGGGACTGCATCCCTAACGCCCCACAGGAAGGGACTGCATCCCTAACGCCCCCACAGGAAGGGACTGCATCCCTAACGCCCCACAGGAAGGGACTGCATCCCTAACGCCCCCACAGGAAGGGACTGCATCCCTAACGCCCCACAGGAAGGGACTGCATCCCTAACGCCCCCACAGGAAGGGACTGCATCCCTAACGCCCCCACAGGAAGGGACTGCATCCCTAACGCCCCCACAGGAAGGGACTGCATCCCTAACGCCCCCACAGGGAGGGACTGTATTCCTAACGCCCCCACAGGAAGGGACTGCATCCCTAACGCCCCCACAGGGAGGGACTGTATTCCTAACGCCCCCACAGGAAGGGACTGCATCCCTAACGCCCCACAGGAAGGGACTGCATCCCTAATGCCCCACAGGAAGGGACTGCATCCCTAATGCCCCACAGGAAGGGACTGCATCCCTAACGCCCCCACAGGAAGGGACTGCATCCCTAACGCCCCACAGGAAGGGACTGCATCCCTAACGCCCCCACAGGAAGGGACTGCATCCCTAACGCCCCCACAGGAAGGGACTGCATCCCTAACGCCCCACAGGAAGGGACTGCATCCCTAACACCCAACAGGAAGGGACTGTATCCCTAACACCCAACAGGAAGGGACTGTATCCCTAACACCCAACAGGAAGGGACTGTATCCCTAACGCCCCCACAGGAAGGGACTGTATCCCTAACACCCCACAGGAAGGGACTGCATCCCTAACACTCCACAGGAAGGGACTGCATCCCTAACGCCCCCACAGGAAGGGACTGCATCCCTAACGCCCCCACAGGAAGGGACTGCATCCCTAACGCCCCACAGGAAGGGACTGCATCCCTAACACCCAACAGGAAGGGACTGTATCCCTAACACCCAACAGGAAGGGACTGTATCCCTAACACCCAACAGGAAGGGACTGTATCCCTAACGCCCCCACAGGAAGGGACTGCATCCCTAACACCCCACAGGAAGGGACTGCATCCCTAACGCCCCCACAGGGAGGGACTGCATCCCTAACGCCCCCACAGGAAGGGACTGCATCCCTAACGCCCCACAGGAAGGGACTGCATCCCTAACGCCCCACAGGAAGGGACTGCATCCCTAACGCCCCACAGGAAGGGACTGCATCCCTAACGCCCCACAGGAAGGGACTGCATTCCTAACGTCCCCACAGGAAGGGACTGTATCCCCATCACCCTGACAGCAAAGGCTCCTTGAAAGTTTACAGAAACCAAACCTAAGTTGGCACCGATGTGGCACTGTGCATGCCTCCCAGCCAGGACCAGGGAGCCGGGGTCCTGGCGAGTTCAGGATGTGCCTTCTTAAGAGTCACCCTTCTTCCTTTTGTAAGGTCCTTCCCCCTGTCTGCCTGTGGGAGCCTGCGAGGCCCATGCCGACCTCTCCCCTTTCCAGAAGCACCTGTGGCATTCTGAGAGTAACCAGACCTGCAGACACCGATGGCACCATCACAGCTTCCTGTGCCGACCTGTTGAAGGGAGCACGTCTGCCGTGGTGAGGGGGCCCTTGGATCCTGGGGGGTGAGCTCCCGCTGGACCTGCCCACGGAGAAAACAGGGTGCGGTTCATAGAACTGAGGCCTGTGACCCAAGGCAGGCCGGAAGAGGGCGGTACCGGGCCGCCTTCGGAGGGCAAAGGATTAGTTAGACCCGCGTGCCCGGGAGTGGGGAGGGGACCGTGGATCCGTGGGCTGGCTGGAGGCCATTGGCCAAGCAGGGCTCAGGCTCCAGGTACTGGTGGCTGTCGCGGCTCCCAGCCCCGTTCCAGCTGTGACCCAGCCATCGCTCCGGACCCCATGAGGTCCTGCCAGCCACGTCCCCCTGCAGGCCTGTCTGCGGACCATCTTCTCCATGTTGGTTGCACCCGACCCCCTTGTTTAACGAAGGGGATGAAACTGAATGGAAAGCTCTGGGGATTTCACAGCTTCTTTCCCAAAAGTGGAAACCGAGTCTCCCTCCCCGCACGCTGCGGGGTCAGATTCTGACTGATCGTCCGTTCTGCTTCTTCTCTTTTTCTTTTCTGTTACTAGTAGTTCCTTCCTTGCTACTCAGCACTGCTCTTGGAACAATCTTCAAAGTAAGGGAACTTTTGAAAAACCAATGACCACGTGTTGCGAGTCAACGGATCAGTTCAGAAGATGGGCCCTTCCGCGGGTGCCGGCTCCTCCCGGTCGTGATGATGTTGGGAGCGATTCTGAGCGTGAGGGGAACCATTATCGTCTCAAGAACCCTTGGACGGCACCCCCATTTTATAGGGAAGCCATCAGGCTCCTAGAGGTCAAGGAACTTGCTCAAGGTCACACTGCTGACACAGTCCATGCTGGGATCTACAGACATGCCCGTGTGGCCCCTGTCACCACAGTCTCACCCCCGCTCACGGACGCCTTGTCCATTTAAGAGACATCAAGCAACACGGAAGGAAATAGCGCGCACGTGTGTGTGTGTGTGTGTGTGTGTGTGTGTGTGTGTGTGTGTGAACCACTTAGGTTCTGGGGGAAGCTTTATCTCTCCACTTTCCTAACCCTCTGGAGATTGAACACTTATCAATATGACAGCCATGCTTTGGACCCGAGGAGAGCTGGCTCACTGAAAGTCAAGTTCATTTTGAATCCGTGGTATGTTTGCTCAGAGCCAAAGGCCATGGGGATTTATATGGTTGTTGGAAGTATTTTCCCTGAGGAGTTAAAAAAAAAAATTCTGCAATCGCTGTTTTTTGTTGTTGTTGTTGTTTTTTAAATAAACTCTGAGATTGACTCGCTTCCAGCTCACTCCCTGCTTATTTGGCTCACTGGGAAGGGTCCCCGGGGAGTTGGGAAAGCTTGGACCGGAGCAGGGGATGTCGGAGACAGAGGGAAGTTGCAGAGGGAGACAGAGACGGCCCGGCCCTTGCGCCGCTAGGAATGTTTGGAGAAGTTGCACTTCCTGACCCTCGGTCAACAGTCAACTTCCCCTTCTTGTCCGATCCCAATCCTCAGTGCCGCCACCACCACGTTCTCCGTGAATAAGACAGCGGCATAGTTCTCCGACAAGAAACCGGCTTTCTCCTCTTGCCGGTGGCGAGCTCCGATCAGTGGGAAGTTTCCAGAGCCGCGGTGGATTTCCAGATGACCGCCATCCAGCCCGAGAGCCGCGGCTCAGGGCCCAGCTCAGAGGCATTCTTGTGCAGGAAGGACGGGCCCTTGGAATGAGATGAAAGAAGAGTCCTTGAATGTGACAGCTGGAACGGAGCCTTGGCCACGTCCACGGACAACCTCCCGCTCCTCAGATGGAAGACAGAGTAGGGACTTCTCCAGGGTCACAGGCCGGGATGTGCTGATGCCTCAGAAACGGACCCTTTCTCTTCCTAAGAAGCCTCCTTGGGCCCCTGGCTATGAGCGCTCTCTATCCTAGTGACCCAGGACATGCTGACCGAGCCTGCCCCCTCCACTGACACTGGGTTCCTATGTCTACCTGCCCACCCACCAGAACAGAAGCCGTGAGCTCTGCTCCCTTCCTTGTGAAGATCACTCTCCCCGTCCGCTGTCCCCCACTCGGGCAACGGCACCACCTTCTTTCTGTGCTCAGGCCTCAACCCAGGAGCCAGCGGCCACACTTCTCCTGCTCCCTCGGCTCACGTCCACCCAGCAGCCAGGCCTGTGGGCCCTGCACATATCTGTGTCTCCATCACAGCGACCTAACCCAGGCCACCCCTTCTCCTCCGACTGTCAGAAGGGCCTCTGAGACATTCTCTCCTTACACACTAAGCCCCGGGCCGCCCGTCCTGCACACAGAGGCCACAGTGACCTCTCGATAACATCAAGTGTATCACGTAAGCTGGCTGTGTCCCTCCCCATGGACTCCGTACAATGGCTACACAAACTGGGTTCAGCCTGCTCTAGCCTCAAGTCTCCTCTGTGTCCCTCACACACTAAATGTCCCCTCCCTCCCTTCCTTCCTTCCTTCCTTCCTTCCTTCCTTCCTTCCTTCCTTCCTTCCTTCCTCTCTTTCTCCTCCCTCCCTCCCTCCCTCCCCCTTTCCTTCTTCCCTCCCTCCCTCCCTCCTTCCCTTCCTTCCTTCTTTCTTCCTTTCTCAATTTAAGGCATTTAACAGGCATTTTCTTGTGCTTACAGAATTACTTCTCTCTCGTGACCTTGTCAGATGCGGTCTCCTCCTCATCCATCATGTCTGAGACCTCGGGCCCCTCCTCAGACGGGTCCTCCCTGACCATCTTCTCTAAAACTGTGTGCCCTCACCTCCACATCCTCTGCTCTGCTTCTGATCAAGAACATTTCAGAATCCAGTGCACCTGGACGGAAGTTCCCGCAACTGCCAAGAGGGCAAAGCCTTGGTGTCTTGCTGCCCTGGCCCAGGGCAGGGCTCAGGAGACAGGTGTGAAAGCAAACCAGGAAACACCCACCAACCAGACTCGGCTCGGTGACACAGGGTCGCACCCTGAACTGGGCCAGAGTGCTGAAGTTGATGTTCCGTCTGTTCACCACAATTTAGAAACACGGATACAATTAGAAACAATTTGATTCGTTCCTCCTGGTAGTCCACCTGGGAGAGGCTCACAAAGTCGGGACAAGGAAGGAGAGGGGAGAGCCACGGGCAGGGGCCCAGTCAGCGGCGGGGCAGAGTTGGACGCAAGGGACCGCAGCCTCCGTTGCCGAGGAGATGACAGACGGGAGAACAGGCCGGTAGCTCGCCGCCCAGGAACTTTCCAGACAGGATGCCCGGCGATGAGCCCCACACGCAGGCGGCCGTCCGCATGTGCCCAGCACGTCCGGGGCCACCTTGTGCATCTATCTCAGCAGAGCTGGAGAGTGACAATGAAGTGTCCTGCCGATGGGAGACGTCACCGTAAGTGACGTCCGGCCCGCGGCCGAGTCCTGTGGCTGAGAAGAGCCACCTCGTGATCCCCGACATTCCTCTAGGTGTCTCTGAAGTAGCGGAGGGGAGAAATGGAGAGCTCTTAAGTTATTCCCGGTTCGTTCTCTTCCCCTACTTTGAACGTTTCCGGAGCCGCGTGCATGTGCGTGGCCCTTGAGAGTAGCTGTGCACAGTCCCAGGGGGCAGACGATTAAAACCAGCAGTTGGTCCCAGGGCTAAGTAGCAAAGAGGAGATGTTCTGAAGGGAAATTTTCATGTTCACAGCAGTTTTCCTCATTTAGAAACCCTGAATGAGGACTCTAAAGAGCAAACTGAAAGTAAGCAAAGTAGTCCGGGTGCTGGAGACACCCGGGACGTTTGCAGAGCCAGAGCAGAGCCAGTTAGGAGCGGCCCCTCTCCCAGCCACTTCTCTGTGCCTCCGGGACAGAGGACACCGTGGAGAGGGAGCTCCCCCTCGCATGAGGTCCTCTCCACACTGCTTCACAGAGGGACATCGGTTCAGCTGGCTGGTGGAAATGTCTCAGGGATAAAACGTGGTTTTAAATTTATGTTTGAACTGGGAATGCGGCTGTGGCTGGCGACAGACACGCCTGAAAACGGTTGGTCTTTGCAGAGACTGTTGAAAACCTCTAAAAGAAAAAAAGACAAAAAGCAGACTTTTATGTGAATATGAAATCAGTGTGGATCTGTGATACTTGAAGAATTGTCTTTCCTTTAAGTTGGCTATTAAAGTCACTGCTTAATTTTGTGTGTGTGTGTGTGTGTGTGTGCGTGTGTGTGTGTGTGTGTGTGTGATGGCATTATCTGTCCTTCCTGTAGTCTTAATTTTTTTTAGTTCTGAGGTAGGTATTCAGGGCTCTGATCGTTTCTGTCTCTTCTTTGTCTCTGTGGGAGGCCCAGCTGGGTGACCCCTCATGCCTTCCCCCCACGCAGCTCTTGAAGTCCTAGTTGAAAGGCTGGGGCTTTCGTATGCAAATCCGAGTAATAAGGCTGTCTCCCTGTAGCCTCCTAGAGAGGGTGAGACAGGGCTCATCCCAGGGTGGGCATGGGGAAGAGCTGGCTCAGGAAGACCATTCTCGTTTCCCCAGAAGAACTTGCTGCACAAGGAAAGAGAAGGGTTAAGATTTAGGGGCACATCCTCTCAGTTACAGCAGACTTTCACGGGCAGAAGCAGCAGCCTCCCGTGGTCTCTGACTCGGGGGCCACAGTGGAGAGAATTTGGAGAGCGAGTGAGGTCAGGTGGGTGTCTTGGGAGAAAAACCACAGGGAAATACTATAAAGTATGTGCAGTTGGGCAGAAAAATCAGCATCTGCCGCTTTTTGTCTTCTTTTCTAGTTGTTTTGGAAAATCGTCTGTGTGCGCACGTGTGTGTGTGTGTGTGTGTGTGTGTGTGTGTGTGTGAGTGCGCGTGTGTCTGCGTGTGAGGACTGAGTTCTGGGCAGGACAGGAGCAGGACCTCTCAGCAGGAGAGCTGATGGGACAGACCAGTGACAGCCAGCACCCCTTGGAAGGGCACAGATGCAAACAATACAAGCTGTAATCTGGGGGGTGGGGGGATGTCCTTGCTTTTTGCCTATTCCCTTCCTCCGAGCTTGCTCCCTAAAAGAGAGAGCCAGCCTTGACTATGTCTCTTCTTGTCGCCTGGTCAGTTTTCTTTACAGCATGACGGTATTCGAGTTTCCTGCGATGTGTTAGCACGGACACAGTGGCAGCCGGCTCCCTTAGAGGCTGGTGTCTGCTTCATCCCATCTGGAATTGGGTGGGTGGGGTGTGTATTAGGGATCTACCCTTGGGAGGATGGAAGGGAGGCAGGACTGGGGTAGAAATAACACGTATATATAACACTGGACGTCGGACAAAGCCTCAGCCTGTTCCATGGGCAGGCTGAACATGGGGGGATGCACAGATGGCTGTCTGGTGTCGGACCTAAGTGGTCAGACTGAAGGCCACAACAGGTACCGAGGCTCACCACCATGTCCTTTGCCGCTCATTCTAGAGCCCCTGGTTCTCAGCCAGCGCCTCTGCCGGCCTGTGGCTGGCTGTGTGGTAGCACCCAGGTCATCAGGCTTGGGGTTTTAAGCCTTGGTCTCCACGCCCTTCTCAGACAGGACTAGTCTATTTATTCTCGCACTTGGGCAAGAGAACACCAAGAGGTACCCCAGGGGGTCCTGGGACCCCACACACTTCTCCCCACCACCTATGTTACAGCGAACAGACCTCCCCCTGACAACCAGGGCCGATGGTTCCAACAGCATGATGCCCCACTGATTTCTGGGCACGAGGACCCTGGTGAGCCCAAGTGGCAGCCCCAGCCCAGAATTCAGGGGAGCTTCACTGTGCCCCCGCAAGGTGGGGGAGACTTGAGACCCCCACCTTGCAGAGCACAGAGCTGTGGTGACCAGAAGCACGGTTTCTTGGTCAGCCATTGGACGGACAACAAAGGAAGCCCCCCCCTTTCCGCCTTATGCTTCTGACCCCTGAATTCTCCATCAGGAAACGCTCCATGGGGGACAGAGCACAATGGGAAGGCGTTTGCTTCCATGTGTATCTGCCTCCTGAGGGAGGGCCGCCCACCCCATAGAGCAGCAGTTCTCAACCTGTGGGTCGCGACCCCGGCGGGGGTCGAACGACCAAAACACAGGGGTCGCCTAAAGCCATCGGAAAATACATATTTATTATGTATTTTATATTATATGTATTTCCGATGGCTTTAGGCGAACCCTGTTTTTGGTCGTTCGACCCCCGCTGGGGTCGCAACCCACAGGTTGAGAACCACTGCCATAGAGCATCCTCTCTAGCTGAGCTGTGGCAGCCCCTCTCTCTGGTGCCCCCCCCCAGACTGGCAGCTCCCGTGTGGCTGTGACTGGTCCTGTCCTCACCCTTCCTCTGCTGGGGGGCGGCCAGTCCCTCGAGGAATTATGTGGGATCCATGCCAGTGGCTCAAACCCTCACGCACCTGAGGTGGCGGGGCTGCCCAGGGCCCCTGCTTGCTGGCTCCAGCTGGGAAGCGATTTGGATACTATTCCAGGCAGAGGTATTCCAGGATCAGGAGACAGAGCCTGAAGCACCTTCCACCACAGAGCAGCAGCAGGGCACTCGCCTCGCTCGGGGAGTGGGGGAATCTCGGGGCCCGACCTGTGTTGAGGACCATCAGTGACACGTTCAGGGCCACAAGGCGACGGAGCCAAGGCTCAGGACCGGCTCCCTGGGCTCTGGGTTCTCCTTCCTACTTCTTACTCACAAGGGTCCTCAGACTCCTGGCAAATGAGGCCGTTCGTATTTTCCGCAGGTGGAAAACGGTGGGCCGTAGCTCTCTACATTGGTAGCTTTTATTTAATCGATAGAATTTTATTCTCATTTTGTCTTTAGGTAGGTCTAATTATATATAATTGAGTAATGAAATGAGTGGAAACTCTAGACTAGGTGTCAGACACCGGGAGGCAGTTACTATACATTATTTCTAATCTGGGCAATAACTCTGAAGTTGGGAAGGAAATAGTCCCATTTCACAAGGGAGAAAATAGAGGTTGACTGGGGTCAGTTTTCCCCATTCATGCTGCTTACAAACGTCAGAGCTGGGGTACAAATGAAGATAAATCTCACTCCAATACCAGCTTTTTCTGCTATGTCCTATTACAACTGGATGCAACTAATTGCTAATGACTTCCAAATGTCATCAGCTATAAAGTGCGTAAGGCACGGTGCTCACGAGACGAACATGCGTTCTAATTACTCTAAGAAATGAAAAAAAAAGCTGATATTTGTATTTATGTTTTGGCATTTGAAAATCACTAAGGGAAAGTCTTCTTTCTTCCCAAATAATAAATATTGCTTTAATCTTGAGTGTTAGCAATGCAAAATAAAAAAATTTAAAAAAAAGTGTCCTGATTATGAGCTTATGAGCTTGGACTCCAAGAAGGTAGAAGGGAACTTGTGAACTTGAGCAAATTTTTACTTGTCTCCCCTTATTTCAGTTTTCTCAGCTGTAAAATGAAGGAAACCTCTATTTTTTCACCTCACAGGGTGATTAAAGGAGTTAAGGGGAATAACACCTGCAATATTTGCATGATTAGTACGTGTTAATAAAAGTTGCTGGCCTGACCTGTGGTGGCGCAGTGGATAAAGCGTCGACCTGGAAATGCTGAGGTCGCCGGTTCAAAACCCTGGGCTTGCCTGGTCAAGGCACATATGGGAGTTGATGCTTCCAGCTCCTTCCCCCTTCTCTCTCTCTCTCTGTTTCTCTCTCCTCTCTCTCCCTCTCTGTCTCTCTCTCTCCCTCTCTCTGTCCTCTCTAAAAATGAATAAATAAAATAAAATTTAAAAAAAAGAAACCTATTAAAAAAAATTGCCAAGATTTTATTATATAACATCCTATGCTGAAGAGTTTCTGTTTCAAACATCTAAAATATGATACTTGAGAATTCCGAAGTCATGTAAATAAAAGAAATTTACTTCAACCATTAATCCTGTTTGCTAAAATTTAGAAAGAATTAGAATTACAATGAAAACGTATTATTCTTAGGACACATATGATAAAACAGAGATGGTAATCTGGCAGCCCCTGGCTTTAGTCTCACCAATGAATGTTTTCTGTTTATCTCACAACGTTCTAAAATTTTTGAACTGTCATTTTAAGAGCTTCTATAGAAAAAATGCAGATTACTGTTTGTTTGTTTGTCTGGCTTTTTTTCCCTGGAAGGAGCTTGTATTAGTCAGGATTCTTTAGAGAAATAGAATGTTTATCCTGTTGAGTTGGCTCATGGGATTTGGGAGGCTGAGAAGTCCCACGATCAGCCGTGTGTCTGGTGCAGACCCAGGGCAGCGGGGACATTGCGGAGGACAACCTGCTTTCCTCTGTCTACGGATGCCAGCGTCAGCCTCCTCCAGAAACACCCTCCCAGCCCCACTCAGGAATCACGTTCTGCCAGATTTCTGGGTGTGTCATGATCGAGTCAAGTGGGCACCTTGACATGAACCGTCCCAGCGCAGAAGCCCTGGCAACTCCGGGTCTGCATGTCCGCCTGGTGAGCGCGCGGGGCAGCTAGCTGAGCCCTAACTCGGGGCCCCTGGTCTCTGTCCTGCCCAGCCATCCCGCTCTCTCTCACCTCAAGGGCTAGCTGTCTGTCTGTATATCTTACCTTACCCAGCTGCCCACCATGGAACCTTAAGTGTATGGCCCCCTACTCTAAAACAATTACCGAATTTTTCACTCCATAAGACACACCTGACCATCAGACACACCTAGGGTTTTAAGGAGGAAAATTATAAAAAAATATTCTGAACCAAACGGTGTGCTAAAATATTTAATAAAATACCGTATTTTTCACTCCATAAGACGCACGGGCATTTTCCCCTCCACTTTTGGGGAAAAAAGTGCGTCTTATGGAGCGAAAACTATGGTAAATATGTTCTAGTTTTTAGATTGGTTTCTCATGGCAGAGTAACATATATCTGAACCTAGTTTAGCATAATTAGCCTGATGACACTTCAAATGAATAGTTTACCTGTATACTGGTTACCGCGTCATCCACCGAGCTGCCTTCACTGAACTTTCTCAGACTTGGAAGTCCTTCGCCCGTATGTTTTTATTCCCCGCTGATAATCTGGGAACCTGAGAACGAGCTGAGTTTGGGTTTGGGGGGAAGGGGGTGGGATAGGGCTGCTGCAGGGTTTTGAATGTCCCATCCTGTTTTCTTGCTCCTGACACATTTGCCTGGCGCTCCCTGCTTCCCTGGCACAGAAATCCCGCCCGGCAATGCGGAGGAGAATTCCACACGGGTCAGGCTCCTTCCGCCCCCCTCCGAGACTTCCCAGCAAATTAATTATGCTCTCGAGTCACAGCGGGGAGCCCATTTGTTACCACCATGTATCCTTTCCCCACATTTTGTAGGATAGATTTTTTTTTATAGCCCTCAGTTTCATAATATTCCCTCTGGCTACTCCTCTCCCCAACCTTCCGGTGTTTGGCAGAGAGCAGGGTCAGTGAGGACTGTGGAAAGACGAGTAAGGTAGCAAGGCATTCAGTGATGGGCAGGATGGAAGGACAAAGAATAAGATTTTTTTTTTTTGTATTTTTCTGAAGTGAGAAGCAGGAAGGCAGACAGACAGACTCCCATATGTGCCCAACCGGGATCCACCCAGCATGCCCACCAGGGGGCGATGCTCTGCCCATCTGGGGCATTGCTCTGTTGTAACTGGAGCCATTCTAGTACCTGAGGCAGAGGCCATGGAGCCATCCTCAGCGCCCGGGCCAACTTTACTCCAATGGAGCCTTGGCTGTGGGAGGGGAAGACAGAGATAGATAAGAGAGGGGAAAGGGTGAAGAAGCAGATGGGCGCTTCTCCTGTGAGCCCTGGCCAGGAATCGAACCCGGGACTTCCACACGCCAGGCCAATGCTCTACCTCTAAGTCTACCAGCCAGGGGAAAGAATAAGATTTTTAAAAAATGTTGTTAAAATGACCAAACACTCTAAATCTATTTGGACTTCCATATTTTTTTGCCAGACCGTGACTGAGGACTTTCTCTCCTCTGAGTCTGGATTGCTTGTTTTGTCTTGGGGAGGATCAGAGGAGAGAAAGAGAGAGAGAGAGAGAGAGAGAGAGAGAGAGAGGGAGAGAACTAAGGTCTAAGCCCTTGTTCTGAAGGGGCGCAGAGTCTGAGGAAGTGAGTGCAGGAGGTGAGCACAGAAGGGGGGCATGCAGGAGGGAGCAGGTGGGAGGTATGATGTGTGGGAGGTGAGTGCAGGAAGCGATATGGGAGGAGAGGAAGTAAATTTGAGAGGTGAGTATAGACTGATCATCCCACTGAGGGATATCAATCACTCTGGGGCACCCCGCCCCCTGCTGGGGGCCCCTGGGAGGATTGGGCCTGCAGCCGCCAGTGAGCAGCTCCCGGAGGATGGGGACACCGGGTTGTTAGGGGTCACTGTCTGTCCTCCTCTCGTCTGTCTGAGCAACATACAAGAGGAAGGGGACAAACAGCTCTGGAGACGAGAGGGGGTGATGCTGAGGCCATCTCCTAAGGCTGCGGCTTTCAGGGGAATGGATGACGTCAACATGAGGCTGAAGAGCAGAGTCACCTTCCTTCTGCCTTTTGGTGAGAAGAGGGGGCCCGTCTGTCCAGCTCCTGGGGCCCCGGAGGCACTGGCGGAGCAGATGAGAGGCCATGCAAAGTGACCACGGGCAGAGGAGGAAAGCGCTCTGTCCACTCCCACCCTCTGCAGTATGTGGAATCTGCCCAGAGACCCTGGTGGGCTGTCTCCAAGGGTGGCCGTGGTCAGCCAGTCTGTCCTCTGGGCCCGTGAAGGGCAGCCATGTGCCTTCACCTGTGTTCCGAAAGGCCAAGCCGTCCACTTCGCAGCTGCTAGGTCAGCATCCTCAGGAGATGGGTTTCGCAAGCTTTCTGCGCCCCTCACTGTCACCCTGTCCCCAAACTCCCAGAAAGCCGTGGGCCAAAGCATTGGATCTGAGGGGTTCTCTGAGCAGGAGAAAGGGTGGTCCACAGCTTCCATCCCCCTGGGCCATGGGCCTGGCCCTGGATTCCATGGTGGAGCAGGGGTCAGCCCTCCAGGGGACCTGCTGCAAGGACCCAGCTGGACCCGAGCCCTACCGGGCTGTGCTCTTGAGAAGCCACTGGCTGTGCCGAAGCCTTTCTGCACTGGGGGGCGTCACGACCTCGCACCCCCTCAGTGCTTCCGTGGGGCATCAAACCTGTGCAAAACCCCATGAAATGTTGGTCCCAATTATGCCCACGGGTTATGGCCACCCTGGCCCAGCCCTCCAGGACCACGGCCAAGATGCTGAACACAGTCCACGCCCTTCAAAAACCCCAGCCTTTCCAATCCGTGCTGAAGATGGGATTTAATTAAATGTTGTGTGCTCGACACTGGTTCAAATTAGTTTATCCGTTTCTGACGGTGGTCTCCCCCACGTGAGCCCAGCATATCCGCAGTGGCAGAATGTATGGACCATTAGCCATCCGGGATAAAATACTTTCATGGCATTTCGAATTTGGAAAAAAGAAAAAGAAAATAAAAATGACTGCCCTTAAATTGGTAAACCAATTCCAGCCACCCTCAAGTCTTAAAAAGCCAGACATCTTCTTAAAAAGTCTTTTATGGGCGCACATGGCGAAACGGCTGCAAATATTATTGTTTGTGCATAAAATGAAAATCAGTGCTTTTGTGTTCACCTGTAAGCTCCCCCTTGAAAGCCAGGCGATTGCATTAGAAACCTGCAATTCTCAACAAAAAAACAAAAAAAAAAAAAAAAAAGAGGAAAGTTCAGTGCTGATGGCTGGATATTTGGACCTCCCAGGGCAAACATTAACCGGCGAGGGGCCCTCTGGAATGTAATGAAGGGAACAATACCGGGCCTGGAGCCAAAGGCAGCAGCCCCCCAGCGCCTGCAGCCCCGCGATTTGCCTCCTGGTAATTGGAGCCGCGCGGGGGGCCCCACCGGTGTTTCTGTGCCACTGGGAATGACACGCTGTGATCCTTGACTCAGCCAAAGGGATTTGAGGGGAGGGGCTCTCTGGTGAGACAGCGAGGCCTTTCCTCTCCACCGTCCTTTCCAGAACACGCTGAAGAGATCGGGAGGGAAGACCCCAAGTGGATTACATTTGATCCCGTGAAGTCAGGAGTGGAAGCTCTTGAACCGCCGTCATGATTGTATTCTGTTTCTTTATTATCATTGCTATTTGGGGGGGGGGGGGAGCATACTTTCTCATCATGTCCCACCACCCAGAAAGTACAGACGGAAAGCAGAAACTCGAAACGGCTGGCGTCCGGGCAGAAGGGCACCCCAACATTGCGCTCTTGACGGGAGGTCCAAAATCCTGACAGCTGCAGAAATTGTACAGTCGGAGTTCGGGTCCCTGGGGGGTGGGGGGGAGCACCACAGACTGATGGTATTAATTCTGTTTGGAACGGTTAAAATAAGAAAAGGTTAGGGGGGAGAGGGTGGCCGCGTGAAGGGGACCTGCCTTTCCTTCCTGGAAACAAAGAAAGATCGCCCATTCTTCCCTGGTGTCCTTGGAATGTCGCTTCCAACCTTTTGAAACTGTATCTGATTATCCATGTGGCAATTAATCATAATTAAGCAGGTCCGAGGTTTAGAGAGGTACCAGGAAGGTGGCAAGGAGCTGGCATGGGTCCTGAGAACCTCTTCTTTTACCTTTTTTTTTTTTTTTTTGGAGCTGTGGGGAAGTGCGGAGAGGCTGAGGGAGGGGTTTGAGGGGGGCGGGGAGGTGGGGTGGGGGCATTTGCAGGATGGAAGAGGCCCAGGCCTCTCCCCTCCCCTTTCTTCCCCTTTCTTTGGGGATCCCGGCTTCCTTGCCGAGTTCCAAGGCATCGGACGCCAGGTAACAAATTACCTTTCTAATGCCAAGTGATTTGGATTCGTTCTTATAAACCAGATTTTCCCCCCCATTTATTACAGGAAAACATTCAATCCTTATGCGCTGGCACTGGATCTGGGGTACATGGATCTCTCCTCCACCCCCTCCGCCCGCCTCTAGTGAGCATTTTAAAAGCTTAGCAAGCCCAGAATGCCGTCTTATTAAATTTTTTTATATATTTATAATTAAAATACGGGGCTGGCATTCAAATGGCTTTAACAGATGTAATCGGACACGCAAGGCTCTCCCCAGCCCGGGTCAGGAGAGAGACAATGGCTTCTTTAAGTCCGGACCTCAGCTCGGGTTTCTGTTTGCACTTGGGCCCAATTTGTACCGTTCACGATTAGGTTTAAGTCAGTTGATGTGCTATTTATTTAGGAGAATTGCCACGGCAGAGTATTACCCGATTCCCTCCACAAGGCACTGCCAGGCGGCGGTTGCCTGACCTGCCTGCCATGGCCTCACAGCTATACAGTGTGCCGTGCTGGCTTGTCACCAGAGGCCACGGCGGGGGGGAAACTGGCTTTCCTGGTGACATCTGAAGGTCTCCCACTGGGCCGGTGTTTGAGTGAGTTTTGTTGTGTTTACAGAGAGAAACAGGAAGTCGATTCTAGATCTCAGACCTGGATGTAGCTGAGCCACCGAAATGAAGGGCTGGATTCACTCTGCAGCCCAATAGGGCAACAGTATTCTTTGACTCTCTCTGATGGACACAGAGATAGAGTAATGAGAGGGGCGCCTGCCTTCAATGGCCCCCAGGGACATGAGCTGTATGTGGGAGGCAACATCTGCCCAGAAGGGCAGGGGACAGTCAGTCTTTCTCCTTAAATCACTGTGACACTCTGACGCGTTACTGCACTGCCCACAAAAATTAGGGGATAGTTCAGAATGAACAGGAAGCAATACAATATCCCCTCACTTTTATGAGCGGTGTGTATCAGTTCGTGCAAGCCAAGAAGGCTTATATCCCAAGATGTAGCCACTCTGTTGATGACTGGGTGCCCTCGTGTTGCATTTGACTTCAACCACAAGCCAAAGACTCTATTCCATGCTGTCCAAAAATCCACCACGTGACGGTAATATTTGCTCAGCTGTGCCCTCCCTGGACCGCCGCAGGGTCCCCGGTGCACCCGGCTCCCTGTACCCCGTTCCCTTTCTTGAGCCGACGCTGGTCAGCTCATCCTGGCCTCTTCCTGTCCGCGTGCCTGTGCCCATGCTGTTCCTCACACGTCTCCTTCCTTCCCATAGCCCGGTCCCCAGATTGAGACCCATCTCCTCTTCGAGTTTCCTCTGCACCCCGCTCCCTCTCACGTGAGAGCAACCTGTCCTTTGTCTAGTTCTCCAAACCTGCATCTGACCTTGAACTCGGTGGGGGGTGGCTGACCTCATTCAGGCTGCTTCTCCACGCAGACATCCTGTGACTATTTCACATGGGACGCTCACACATCTATTCTTTCCCCGCCAGGAAGGCATTCTTGTCGCCCTCCATCCACAGACCCTATTCTGCACTTTGATCTCATCGAGCGAGCATCCCTCTCAGGCATAATGCGGCTAGGGGCTGGGGGCTGGGGGGGGGGGGGACAGGAGCTAGATAAGAACTGTGCTGTTCCATCCCCAGACCCGAAGCTCTGGACTGTTTCAGACCAGGGTTATCCCCACCTCTCCTAGGGCTTTAGCGAATCCAGGGGGCATCCTTCTCTGCATTGTCCTCACCTCTCACACAGGGCCAAGCACACAGTAGGCACCATGGAGCACCCTGTCCGCCAAGGGAGCCTCTCCTCTCACCCCCCATGAAACGTCCCGCTGAGGGTGGGCGCCCTGTTCTTAGCCTCGCCGGGCGTCAGAGCCTACCCCACCGTGTTTCACCTCCTGGGCGCCCCTTCCCCCACGAGGATGAATCCCATTTTTCAGCTGATCCTCCCCACCCCGTCACTGGTGGGGTTAGACGCCACCCGGAGAAATAGAGGGGCTGCCAGGGGCCGAGGAAGCCGGGGGTCTGTGATTTGCAAAACCTGCTTTTCACTCTGAGAAAAGGGCCTGGTCTCCAGACTCCTCTCTCGTTCCATTTCATATACGGTGTTCCATGTGACCAGCAGCTGGAAATCGCATAAAGATAAATTAATAACCACAATTCAGACCTTTTCCAAAAGAAACAGTTATGGGCGAGGGAAGGAAAAGAAAGAACGAGAAGAAAACCAAGTGTGACTCATGGTCTCTGGCGCGCACAACTTCCCGTTTTCCTGAAGGTAATTACCGCCTTGTTTGCCTTTGTTCGCCTCAAAAACAGATCAGATAAACAATGTTGCAGAGAAAGGGAAACATGGAATTTTTTTTTTTTTTTATAAGTGAGTATAGGTTCCTCTTTACTGCCCTGCAGGTCTGGAATGACCATTTTATTTCTAGAGTTGGATTTTTTGTTTTTTAAACGTGATTCTGCAATTGTTTCTCTGGCGCCTCCTTCCTCTCCTTGAGGGGTTGGAATGTTCTAGACTGTGAGGGTGCACAGGCACACAGCACTTGAGAACCCAAAGTCCCCTCTGGCTGGCGCCCCGAGGTGAAAGAGTCAAGTGGAGGTGACCAGTCCCAGTGAATTTGATGTCGTGAGTTTGCACTTCCCAGGCTAAGCCCTTCTGTCCAGGAACAGAACTCTAAAGGCAGCGTGGGAGCCACACATTGACCTCGGCCTCAGGGGTCTCTCTCACTTACCCAAGGTCCAGGCTCTAAGCAATTGTCTATATTTTTAGCAGCAAAAACTAAGCCCCCAGATCTAGACCCAGACCCTCTCTTCCAGAACGCTGTCAGTGAACCTGTGTCTCCCCTGTCTTCTTCTTCCCCTGCCTCACTGGGGGCCATGCGGTGACACATTCGTCTGGGGTTGTCCTTGCGTGAGCCCAGTCACCTCACTGGTGACTGCTGCCGGGCCCTGGGCCGGCTCCCTGGTCACACAGCCCCTTGGTCTGGGAGATGGGGTGTGGACACCCCTCCCACACTACAGCCCACCCCTCCTCTGTTGGTCATGATGGCAGCTTCACTTTCTCGGGAAGAAGTCAGATTGGCAAATGGTGTCATCTGCAAGTGGTAAGGGCAGCAAGCAGGAAGGTCCTTCTGGCTCGAAGCTGTGGGTGCAAAGTAGAGCCCTCACCTCCTTCATTCCACAGACCCCCGCCACCCCTCCGGGGGCCAGCTCTGCGCACGCCTGTGCCAGAAACACCGTGGACAGTCTAAGGACTAACGTGGAATAGCCACCATCCTGCAACAGAACACGCCAACGAGGCACACGCTTCCACACGCCTCCTCTCGTCTCTACACCCACCGTGGAAATGGAGCGTGTGAGAGTTCCCCACGGTTCCCCACGGAGGACACCGAGGCCCTGGACGACTGACCAGTGGGATTAGAAGGGCCAGAAGTGACCGGGGGTGGGCCGATATGTTTGGAAGGCACAGCTGACCCTTGCTGGGTTCCGATCCTTGTGTCTTTTGTTTTGTGTCTTTCCCTGTCCTCCCTCCAGACCCAGCTTGACAACTGATGCCTCCGTGCACGCTTCCTCCCTCAGGCTCGAGAGGAGCCGGAACGGACGCTGCTGGAGGAAAGGCAGAGGCAGACCCGCCCCCGGAACCCCCGTGACATCCCCTGAGCAGGGAGGACTCTGAGGGGCACGGACATCAACCGGCTTCTCCTCGAGAGAAACACGAGGGCCGCGGAGGGGGTGGCCTGGGAGAAGGACAAGAGAGACCGCCGAGACGGCACGCACGCTTGGCTATGGGACGGAGGACAGAGACGCCCGGTCCCGCCGCCCTGACCGTTCACAGGGCTGCGCTCGAGGTGTCGTGAGCATGACTGTCCCCCCTGGTGGCCGTGCTCTCGCCTTGGAGCTACAGCTTCCACTCTGCTCCGTGGGCTTCTCTTGTCATTGTCACTGGTGCTTGGGTGTGTGCAGAGCAGGAAGGCTGATGCCCGGGGTGGGGGCCGGGGGTGGGGGCAAGCCCAGGGCTGCACACACCTCTCCAATGTCCACAGCGAGAGCCCACAGCCAGGACATGGCCTTCCCTCGGCCAACTGCATTGGGAGAAACTCAATTTCCGAAGGGACTCCTCCTTGTCAGAGGCGACCCTTCATTGCTTGAGAGACATCCCGGACATTTAGCTTTCCGGTCAGAGTATCGGATACCTAAGATTCACCTCTTCCCTTCTACACGGGGCTTTCTAGTGTGGACCAGCGTGGACCTCGTGCAGAATTCAACAGCAACCCCGTTTCCTGGACTCTTGAGTTCACCAAACTTTGGACAAATATAACTTTCTGTCTCTGAGAATTAAAAACAAAACACAAAAAAACTGCTCTTCACTGACCCATGAAAAAGGCTCCAAAAACTTCTGAAAACTGAAAGACCTGCAGAAAGCGCTGTTTGGATGCCATGATGACTCAGAACTCAGAAACCCACGATGACATTTTCCACATTCATTATAACGAATGGGAAAGTTTTTGGCAGGCATGCTTTATTCCGGAAACGATTGTATTTTATTTATTTTCTTCTGTAAAGAAATCCTGACGCGCTGCTGAGCGTGAGTCCACGTGCTCCTACGCGTTCTGGATCCTTCGCTCAGCCGTAAAAGCCTGCATGCTTCACGCGTTTCCCCTGAAAGGTGGGAAGAGCCGGGGCCGCGGGGAAGGTTCTGGATGCCGCAGGGGCGCGCCCGTGTGGTCCGCGCTCGGCGCCCCGGTAACCATGGTGCGCACCTTCTCTCTGCAAGCAGTTTACGGTGCGAGGGAAACACGGGGTGGCTGGCTAAGTCTTCAGGGGTGGGGAAGAGTTCCAGCCCCGTTCACGCCTTAGCAATAATCCTGCAATATATTAAGGAGAAAGTATAAAAACATATGCTGGGGAGGAGGCAGGGGTCCCCGGCCGGCTCATTCATCACATTCCCAGCCCACACCCCGGGGGACGCTCTGCCACGGGGGCCTCTCTGGGGCCTCGTACAACCAAAACGCGTTCCCACGCTGCTCCCTTCTTTTCTTCGGAGAGTCAAGTCCGCGCAGGAAAAGCCCCCCAGTTCAGTGTCTGGGTTGGACGGCAGGGAGAGGAGATGGACTTGTTCAGGATGGCGTTGGGGTTCATCTGTTTTTTTTAACCACCAGCTTACACAACAGAAGAATGTTTTCTCAGAATCACAGAACGTACACCCTTTACTTTGGGAGCAGAGGATTGGGGGAGAGTTTAAACATTAAAAATTAAATTCCATCTAGAATGGACAGGGAAACATTGCGAGGCCAGGTTGAGAGTGAGGACAAACCAGCCCCCCCGGGGAAACCAGGGCGCCCAGATTCAGGGCCGACTCCTTGTCGAGCGCAGCATCTCTGGGTCTGCTAGGGAGAGGCCCCCTTTCGAGCCATCTGTTTGAGGTGACGGGCTGAGATACACACTGTTTGGGTCGATGGCAATGCCACCCACTTTTCCCTGCGTGGACTGAAGGTTTTCAAAAGGATTGGTCTTTTATGGAAAGAACAGGGCAGCTATTCCAGACAAACACAGAAATCAAATTGGGTATGAAGTCTCTGAAAATACTACTTTCTCCTACCAATACCTGACAGAAGCAACAGGTGTAATCTCAGAACCAGTGGGCCTTGGACCCATCCTCTCTCTCCAAAGCACAGCGTGACTTCTGGGCCTGACTTCACCTAGGAGACCCTGGTCTCCTCATCTGAAGCTTTGGGGATTATCTTAGGTTCACATTTACCTAAGTGTGTGTGTGTCTGTGTGTGTGTTTCTGACTTCCTGGGGTGTTATTAATTGAACTGCATTATTTTTAAAAAAAGGAGGAAAGAAGAAAGCTTTAAGATTGATTAGTATTGGGCAATGCTGCTTGAATCATACTTGTTATTTTACCCTGGAAACATTTGTACTCATTATGACGGGTGGACAGGCTCCTAGAGTGACAACGTCTGGCTCTGTCACACATGTTGGTGAAAGAATCGTGTCCTTAGGTCACTCCCTTGTGGAACCAAACTCCCCACAAATGTTTAGGGTTACAGATTGGGCCTGACCAGGTGGAGGCGCAGTGGACAGAGCGGAAATAAACACATCTGGGAGAAGGAACGAAGATCAGCGTGTCACATCCGTGTAGGCGAGCCGGATCATTTTGGACCACAGCACGTAACCTGTGTGACCAGAACCACAGGCTGGGTCCAGAGTCTGTCCATTGCCCGAGAAGGTTTCCTCTGGCTTCCTCTGGCTGAGGCCCACGTCTACAGCAGACGGCTGACGTGCTCTTCCTGTCCCTGAGCTCCACGTCCACGCAGTCCCTCCGGGGCGTTCGTGTGAGGGTAGCTCCTGTCCCAGCACGTGCTTCTGAGAGGCATCCGCTCCGGTATGGCAGACGGTGCTGGCTCCTACACTGTGCCCTTCATGGGCATGCGGCCAGTTGACAAGCCTTACGTTCTCCTCATCCCGTGATGAGGCTCAATTCTCTTAGTGGCTCCAACAGCGTTTTTATTTTTAGCCTCCTCAGGATTTTCTATGCGCGTAATCATGATAACAGTAAATAAAAATCAGTAAATAAAAATAGCTTTAGATCAACTCCCACTCGTGAGAGCGCTGGGTCCTGAAGCAGTTGCATTTTCAGCGTTTGGAGGAAAGCTCCTCCCGCCATGCACAGGGGCTGCTCCAGTCTGCCTCCCCACCAGCAGGGCAGGAGGCTCCCCTTTCCTCCGCTTCCTCGCCAGCACTTACTGTGTGCTGACTTATTAACGGGAGCCGTTCTGACAGGTGTGAGGTGGTATCTCACTGGGGTTTGAACCTGCATTTCTCTGACGCTTAGGGATGCTGGGTATCTTTACATAGGCCTCTTGGCGTCTGCGTGTCTTCTTTGGAGAAGCGTCTATTTAGGACCTTTGCCAGGTTTTTAACTGAGTTGTTTGTTTCTTGGTGTTGAGTTGTCTAAGTTATTATTTTTTAAATGAATTTTGGATATTAACCCCTATCAGATGTGTCATTGGCGACTATGTCCTCTCATCCAGGGCATTGTCTTTCCATCTTGCTGATGATTTCTTCTGCTGCGCAAAAACCTTTTACATTGATATAGTCCTATTTGTTTATTTTTTTTCTTTTGTTTTCCTTGACTGAGGAGATAGATCAGAAAAAAAATATTGTGATGACAAATGTCTGAGATTGCACCACTTATGTTGTCTTCCTAGGATTTTTATAGTTTTGAGCTTAACATTTTAGTCTTTAAGCCGTTTGGGGTTTATTCCTGTTTATGGTGTAAGAAGGAGGTCTAGTTTAATTTTTTTTTTCCCATATCTGTCCAATTTTTCCACCTCCATTTTATGGAATAGACTATCTGTACCCCATACACCCTATGTTCACTGCAGCATTGTTTACAATGGCCAAGCTTTGGAAGCAGTCCCACTGTTCACCAGTAGATGAGTGGATATA
This sequence comes from Saccopteryx leptura, assembly GCF_036850995.1. NCBI lineage: Eukaryota > Metazoa > Chordata > Mammalia > Chiroptera > Emballonuridae > Saccopteryx > Saccopteryx leptura. The sequence continues at coordinate 3,746,024 of NC_089515.1, forward strand.
AACGCTATGGTACACATACACGGTGGAATACGACTCGGCTGAGACAAAGAAGGACATCTCACCCTTTTGAGTCAGCATGGATGGACCTGGAGAGTATTATACCGAGTGAAATAAACCAGTCATAGAAAGACAAGGACCATGTGATTTCACTCAGATGTGGGATCTGGGGAACAGAATGAACTTACATGAAGACAGACTCATAGACAGGCTGACAGCTATCAGAGGGGCCGTTGGAGGACTGGGTGGGGGCTGGGGTATAGAAGGATTGAGCAGAAGTTAAAAAAGAGAGAGAAAAAGAAAAGCTAGAAGAGCTAAAAAAAAAAAAAAAAAAAGAACCCCCCAAAACGATGAGAGATAGTAAAAGGGGCGGCTGTTGGTGGCTGGAGTAAGAGCTTAGGACGGCGGGGGGGGGGGGGGGGGGGCAAGCGGTCGTGGGCACTGGACTCCACCCCTCCCTCGCTGCCCAGAACCCTCTCATAAGCACTTGTTAGCCAGAGGGAACTCGGAGGCCGACGCCACCAAGAAAATCTAGAAGGAACCACATCAAGTATCATCAGTGATTCTCTCTGGGTGATGGGATTACGCTTTTGTTTTGAATTTTCTTCTTTTTATATATATATATATATATATGTATCAATATATATACGTATTTAAAAAAAAACTTAAACAAGCGTGTATTACTTGTGAGAAGTAGAGATAAAGAAGTTTGCAGGAAACTTCATGGGTTTTTTCATTTTCTTGTTTTGTTGAATGGACGTGGTCAGAGCAAGATACTGTTGCCTCCTAGTAGAAGGAAGACACACAACGTTTTACCATTAACTGGGACAGTAGCTTTAGATGTTTTTTTTTTCTTTGTGAATGCCCTTTAGCAGAATGAGCAAGCTTCCTTTAAAGTGTCATAGGGCATAGTGATTTTGTTCTCGCATAAGCTGGTATTGAATTTCAACTAATCCTTTTCTCTGCATTTATGTAAACAATCTTATGTTTCTCTTGCTTTAGTTGGTTAATGCGGCAAAGTATATTGATTGATTTTTAAATGTTAAGTCAGCTTTGCATTCCTGGCATAAATTTTTTTTTTTTTTTTTTTTTTTTTCATTTTTCTGAAGCTGGAAACAGGGAGAGACAGTCAGACAGACTCCCGCATGCGCCCGACCGGGATCCACCCGGCACGCCCACCAGGGGCAGTGCTCTGCCCCCCAGGGGGCGATGCTCTGCCCATCCTGGGCGTCGCCATATTGCGACCAGAGCCACTCTAGCGCCTGAGGCAGAGGCCACAGAGCCATGCCCAGCGCCTGGGCCATCTTTGCTCCAATGGAGCCTTGGCTGCGGGAGGGGAAGAGAGAGACAGAGAGGAAAGCGCGGCGGAAGGGTGGAGAAGCAAATGGGCGCTTCTCCTATGTGCCCTGGCCGGGAATCGAACCCGGGTCCTCCGCACGCTAGGCCGACGCTCTACCGCTGAGCCAACCGGCCAGGGCTATAAATTTTACTTGCATAAGACATAGGGTTCTACCCTTCTATGTTTCTCAGTTGGATTTGTTAATGTGTTCACAACTGTTATCCTGTGTCTGTTTATGAAGAATGTTCGTCTTTTACTTCAATTTTTGGTTATCAGTGACCTTGGCCTCACAAAAATGAGTTAGGAAGTGATCCATCCCACTCTGTTTTTGGAGAGAGATTTGTAGATGTAAATGTTTGATACAGTGCACCCTGAAACCACCTGGCTTGTGGGTGTGTGTGTGTATGTGTGTGTGTGTGTGTGTGTGTGTGTGTGCGCGTGCACACATGTGGTGGGAAAATTTTTCATAACAAGCCTACTTGCTTTCACTGTTTAGATATTTTAAATGTATTCTCGTCTTAGCTTTGCTCAGTCATATTTTTAAAGGACTTTGTCCATTTCTGCTAATTTGTGGAATTTATTGGCATAAAGTTGTTCACAATGTTCCCATATTACCCTTTTAACGGCTGCAGCATGAGTAATTAATTTATGACATCTTTTCCTTCAGTCTAGGTGTTAGTAAATGTTTTCTTTCTCCTTTTCCCCTAATTAGGCTTGCCAGGGTTTATTGATTTAAAAAAAATAATTTAAACAAACGTAAATTTATCTGTGTTAATTTTCTCAACTGTTTGTATTTTTATTTTGATGATTTATCTGATCTTTACTTGTGACTTTCTTAATTAGATTTATGAGACTGTTTGGCTTTCCTTATTTTAGATTCTTAAGGAGAAAACTAATATCACTGATTTTAAACCACTGTGTTTAAAGCTACAAATATTTCACTACATGCTGCTTTTTTGAAACTCAAATGTTTTGATGATTGTTTTCATTATAATTCCAGTTCAAAATATTTTCAAGTTCTCTGAATAATGTCTTATTGAGAAGTGTATTATTTAATTCATAAATATCTGGGTTTTAATAGATATCTTACTGTTATTAATTTCCAGTTAAATACAATTTTAGCTAGAAAACATACACAATCAGATTTTGAAATTTACTGAGATTTTATGGCCCTACATATGGTTTCTCTTGGTGCGCATTTCATGGGCACTTAAAAATAATGTTCCTTCTATGGCTCATGGCTATAACATTTTATAAATTTCAATTATGTCCAGGCAGTTCTTAAAGTTGCTCAGATATTTTGTATAACTACTAATATGTTATTAAGTGATTATTTCAATTATTGGGAAATAAGTGCTAAAATCTTTTTTTTTAATTTTATATAGAAAATTAAATTTAACAGATTGACATTGATCAATTAGAGTACATGGGTTTCAGGGAAACATTTCTATAGCATTTGAACTGTTGATTATGTTGTGTACCTGTCACTCAAAGTCAAATCATTTTTCTTCACCTCATATTTGTCCCTCTTCAGACCCTTCCCCCCACCCCTCCCCTACATCCTCACATCTCCCTCCCCTGGTATCCACTTCATTTTTATCTATGTCCATGAGTCTCAGTTTTATATCTCACCTGTGTGTGAAATTATACAGCCCTTAGCTTTCATTGATTTACTTATTCTACTCAGGATAATGTTCTCAAGGTTCATCCATGTTGTCGTAAATGTCACTATTGTCATCATTTCTTATGGCTGAATAGTATTCCATAGTATATATGTACCACATCTTTTTTATCCAATCCTCTATTGAAGGACACTTTGATTGCGTCCATGTCTTGGCCACTGTGAATAATGCTGTGTTGAACATGGGGGTGCCTGTGCTAAAATCTCAATTATGATTGACCTTGTCTATTTCTCACTTCAATTCTATTAATTTCACATTATTTATTTCGTAGCTCTGTCCTTATGTGTGCTCACATTTATGAATGTTATATCTTTCTGAAGAAATTACCTTTTATCATTAGGAAACAATTCTCATTATATCTGATATTACATTTTCTGAAATTTGTTTTCTGTCATTAATATAGTCATACAAGTTTTCTTAAACATACTGTTTGGATGCAACATATTTTCCATCTTTTTATCTTCCACCTGTTATTTCTTTATGTTTAAATTGCTTTCCTTGTAGACATCGTAATTAGGTCTTGCCTCTTTATGCAGCCTGACAGTCTCTGCCTTTAATTGGAGTCTTTAGCCCATTTACATTTAATGCAACCATCTTGCTACTCGTTTTTCTTTGACCCAAGAATTTTCTAATCCTGTTTTTCTATTTTTTATCTTATTTTGAGTTAATCTATTTTAAATTCCATTTTTTGGACTGACTTTTATTTTTCAGATGAGAAGTCAGCAATTGTTTTTTTCTGAGAATTTAATATATTGTTTTTCTAAGACTGCTTTTAATTTTTTTTTCTTTTTACATTTGGTTCTAAAAAGTTTTGCTCTGATGTGTGTTATTGTGGTTTTCTTTTCATTTATCTCACTAAGGGCTGTTGTGTTTCTTAAATCTGCAAGTAGATGTTTTTCAAAAAACTTGAAAATAGCCCACCCATATTTTTTTTTCAATATTTTCCCCTTATATTGCTTCTCCTCAGCTTCTAGGAATCCAATTGTATACTCAGTTCATTGCATGTTATTTGCCTCCAGGTCACAGAGGTTCTATTTTTTTTTAAAGAAATTCTTTCGCCTGACCTATGGTGGCACAGTGGATAAAGCGTCAACCTGGAAATGCTGAGGTCTCCAGATCGAAACCCTGGGCTTGCCTGGTCAAGGAACATATGGGAGTTGATGCTTCCAGTTCCTCCCCCTTCTCTCTCTCTGTCTCTCTCTCTCCCTCTCTCTCTCCTCTATAAAAAAAAAAAAGAATAAAAAAATTTTTTTAAAAAAAGAAATTCTTTCTTCTTAGTGTTTTCCAGTTGTCAAATTTCTATTAGTCTGATGTCCAATTTAGTGATTCTTTCTTCTTTGCTGTTCACCCTGCTGGTAGGCATATCTGCAATAACTTTTTGTGAAGGTCTATTGATTGCTTTTCCTCTTGAGTATAGGTTACATTTTTTCCTGCTTTGTCTCCTGGTTTTTTATGGGGTGCTGATCATTGTCTGTGGCATGTTGTGTGGAAGGGGTGTGGCTAGCTACCTTTATGGTTGTTGCGTTTGATCTGATGGTCTTTCCATCACTGGTGGACATCCTGACCCTGTCTGCCCACTTTTAGTCCTTGCATGATGGGTATGTTTGGGTTTAGGTGGTGATGCAAGGATATGATATCTATCTCTAGTTCCATCTCTGTCTATGTCTAGATCTATGCATCTATATCTATATATATATAATGTATAATATTTGCCCCAGTGAAGAAAGTTCCTGTTTAAAATTTCCTAAATGGCCCAAATGATTAAAAATAAACAAAACTATAAAGAACATCTATGGTATATAGAGAAAACATCAAAAGTCTGCTAAATGATTTAAAAGAAAAACATTCCCTACATTTAGAATAAAGAGGTACTTTAGCAATATAAGTGAAATGCAATTCCCATAAAATTCCAACAGATTTTTTTTACCTCGTCAAATTCTAAATTTTATAAATACATCATTCTCACATAAATAAATAAAAAAGTCTGAACAGTGAAAAACTAAATGAAGTGAAAAAAAAATCTATTCTGATGTTACTCGTTATGAAGACTGGAGAGTATAAGAATAGATGCTAATGCATGTTTAAACTTATGAATGATAAATATAAAACCAGTGAAAAAGGCATTGTTGAGCAAATAACTAACCATTTGACACAAAAATCGATCTGGACCTTCAGTTCATTCCTTATATATTAATGTCAATTCCAGGTGGGCCATAAATTTAAAGGTGTAAAATCCAATTAAAATACTAGAGCAAAACATGGAAGAATTTTATTTAGAATTTTAGAGTGAAAAAGAAAAACGCAATAAGAAGGAAACAAAATCCTTGCTATGTCAAGAGGTCTTACACGTCAATTAGGAGAAGTCATGATCATATATACAAATAGGCACAAGACCTGAATGAACTTCTGATGGACACAGAAATACAGCTGGCTTTTAAACTTTGGGGGCTGGGGGAGGTAGCTTAAATTCACTCTTTATTGGAAATAAAAATTAAAATGCAGTACCATTTTTATCTCTTAGGTTGATAAAACATTTTAAAATATTACTACCTTGTATGATGAATTTGATTGAAAACGGACATATTTTACACATTTAATGAAGGTGCAAAGTTTGTGCTTACTCTTTGGAGGCAATTTGATAATGACCGACATACCTTTTGAACCAGAAATTCTCCGTAGGCACTCGTGAAGAAAAAGATGTGAAAGAATGTTCGTTTTAATAGTAACAAAAAAAGCTCGAAATAAATAATTGGCCAGTAATTGGGTACTTGTTAAATAGTTTTTTTTCTTAAATTCAGTAAATAGAATATAAAAGCTAAGTTTGATTGAGAGCTATATGCCATGATATGGAACTTATCTTTAAGTTATATTTTTAATTAAAAAAGCAAGATGCACTACCATGTGTATAATATGCTCATTGACGTAAAAACCACATGCAAGGCACACACGCACACATCTGTGGATCCTGGAAGGCTGCACACGACATCTGACGGTGAAGTGGCATGGCTGGGGAGGAAGGGGGCTTTTTCTTTCCCTGTTGTATCCTGTTCTACAGTTTAATTATTTTTTTGGCATGTGCATAAATTACTTTTTATTAAATATTGTAAAGCTTTATTTATGGGTCCCTTTCCAAATCTGACATTCTACGGTTATGAAAATGGTAATGAGGCAGTGAGATCAGGCAGCTCGTGAAATTTCAGGTCCGTAAGTGTGTCAAGCTGGGTGGGGGGAGCACCAGAAAACTTGCCCGGGGCCCCTTAGTCCGAGTCACTTAGTTTGTGAGAGGAATTACTAGTTCTCACCTCACAGCATTGCTACAGGTTTTCATATACGTCGATATACATTGTAGATCATTTCCACTCGTGCCTGTTCCTCTCATTGGTTAATGCCATGACATTGAATACAAAGTAACCTCTTTTGAAGTCTTTAAAGTGAAGGGCATTTTCCTTCCTGAAACTGATAGGTTGTCGTGCACAGAGCCCCCGCTGTGGCTTCCTCATTGTGGTTGTAGTTCCCTTCTGCAGGGAATGTTGTTCTGCTCTGGACCAGCGGGACTTGTGAGATGCTGTCAATCTCTTTATTCAGGGCGTTTATAGGATCCACTGATTAAAAGACATAAAGCGTGTAGAAGGTTGTTCGGTCATTCCAGGACACAGAGTTAATCTTGACTCTAGACAAGGGATCATCTGCCATCACACGCAGGTCTCTCTGCAGGAACTGCGGCTGAACCGTGCAGCATAAGGGAAGACAGCTCGCTTTTTCTCCTGTCCCTGGATTTCCAGGGACACGCCCTCCAAAGCCACTTCTTGTCCCAGCAGATGCCCGGTCACCCTCAGAAACCCTGCTTCGTCCACCATTGTTCAGTGAGACGAGGGAATGCTAGCCATCTTCAACTCACCAGACTGGTTGGTCAACGTCTGCTGGGTGTCATGCACACGGGCCCAGGCAGACACGGTCACGGCTTCTGTCCTCACTGGGGACAGGCATGGGACACGTGAGGCAGAGTAACATGGTGCTTCAGCCAGGGCTTGGAAATCAGGAATGGAAACTAGTAAAAACCAGCTGGCGGTGGCTCAGAGAACCTTGCGGGGGTGGGGACGGCGGGGGGGGGGGGAGTGGGGAGGACCCTTGGCTCCTTTCCGGGTGGCCAAGGCTGACCTCTCACCTGGAGTATGTCCATTCCAAGGTGAGTGGAGCCCGGTCTGGAGTTCCTGGGCTCTGTCACAGTCTGTGGAGAAGGAGGTGTCCTGTGGAGGGTGGGACCACTTTGTGACTCCAGGCCTGTGTCCCCAGGTCTCAAGGCTGAAGGGGGTCTCTTCACTCATCGTCATCTCAGCCCAAGTGGGGCTTCTGGAGAACCCTCACAGGCCAGCTCAAGCTGGAGCTCTGGACACAGGAGACGTCCATCTTAACCAGGACCCACGGGACAGCCAAGGCCCAGAGGCCACAGACCTCGGCGTCACCACAAGCCAGTGCCCTTGCCCAGGATCCTGGGCTTTGCGCACCCTCCTGGGGTGGTGTGGACCACAGTGAAGCTCTTCCTGCGAGAGAGAGAAGTCGCAGGACTCCGGAGTCTGAGGGCGGTCACTCCCTCTGTGCAGAAACGAGGGGGTCAGTGTGACAGCCTGGGTCCCCCTGAGGATGAGCTGAATGGGCTAAGGTGAAAACATTCGTGGACACTGACCGAGGATGTGTGAGGTTCCGGGTCATTTACTACGTGACCAGATGCAGACTGGGATCACAGAGCTCTCTCTTCTCCTGGCGGGGATGGAGAGGGCAGGAGGCCCACAGCTGGCTCACAGGGCACAGGAAACCCTCCTGGTTCCTCGGACAGGAATGAGACCCGAGGTCCACCCAGCCTTGAATTCCCTTGATCTGCAGTTTTCCCCTCCCCTGCCCTCACCTCTCCGAGTGGAGCAGCGACTTGGAAGGTCTGTGTCCCTCTTCACGTAGGATAGGACTCCTTCCAGGCCATTTGGAATTCGCTCCCGGGACTTTCTCCAGACAGACTTGCATCCCACCGATCACTGCGAACACGGAGGACCCTCTGCCAGCTCCCTGACATTCCCCTTTCAACCATTTTCTGCAAACTTGAGGTTCCCTGAGTTTGCTGCCGCCCCCCCCACACCCCCCCCCCACCCCCGAGCTCCAGACGCGGCTGCTCGGAGAACCGGTGCGTTTCGCGGAGAGGAGAGAGAACAAACAGGAACACGCCAGCACTGTGTTGACTGTGGAGCGGCTCCCAGCTCTCTTGGAAGACGGCACCGTGCATGTAATCTGTGTGCAAATGGCACACAGATTGGCCCCGCGATCCTGCTCTTGGCGCACAGGTGTGCGTGAACGTCCGCCAGGTGCTGGGCTCTGGTGGCGGAGGTGGCAGCAGCTCCCACCAGGCCGCCTGCCGAGCGCTGGCACGCTGACAGCCTCTCACTCCTTCCCCTCCCGGCCAGGTGCTTGGCGTCCATCCTGGCTTTGTTTTCCCCAAGATGACTTCAGTGTGGATGCTTCCAGTTAGGCTTGGCCCGGGCCACATCATCTCATCATCAATGTCACCATCTCCGTCCAAGGATATTTCCTGTGTGCCTCTTGCGAACGGCTGCCAATCCCGCTAATGGTCCTCTGCTGTCTGTTTGTGTGCCAGGCCCTGAGCTAAAGCCCAGGCTCGGGGCCACGCACAGCGTCCCGGCTCGGGGATCCCACGCTAGAGGAGCGGAGTCACCCCGAAACACTGCTCAGAATAACCCAAAGCGGGGCCGCACCAGAGACGTCAGCCACGTTCTGGGGACCACAGGGGCTCACCTGGAGGCAGCTGGGGTGGAGGGGCCCAGAGTAGAGGCACTCAGGAAGGGTTCTCAGAGTCACTGCGTTCTGGAAGGAGAGTCAAGAAAAACTAGGCAAGGGACGTCAGTGTGTCCGGAAAGTTCTCCCAAGTCATCTGAACTTGGGTTCAACGTCAAGAACAGACAGACGTCGGGAGGAAACGCCTCCATGACTGTGGTGGGTCAGAACCAGGCTCGGGGCCCGGCTGAGCCTCAGGTCTCCTCCTCGTGGGCCAGTCGGGACCAAGGTGTGAGCGTTTTCCCGGCGAGAGTCCTCTCAGCTCCAGACCTTCTCAGGAGCCCTTCCAAGAATGCCCTGCCAGCCCTCCATTTCACCTGCCCTACCCCGGGGCCCCAGAAAGCAAGACTCGGGTGTCAGTCTGGCCTACTTGGGGGAAGGGGTGGATATTGATTCAGGTTTAACCCTCTGCTTTTGGTTTAGGATCACTAGGTGATCGGGGTGGACCCCTGAATATTCACGTATCTTCCCTTTTTAATTTAGCCAACCAGACATTTACCAAATCCTGATCGATGATGATGTCGAAGCTGCCGCTGATGGGGTGATAGCCCGTTGGCTAGATGGTGAGCAGATAGACAAACAGGTAGGTGAGTAAACAGACAGACAGACACACAAGAGATAGACAGCATTAACTGAGCTTTCACATGACTATACTGCTCACAAAAGTGAGGGGATATTTCAACATGAATATGAAGCAATAAAAAAAGAAGCATTTGATTTTTTTTTATTAAACAAGAACATCAGAAAAGCAAACGAAAGTCAAAGAAAGTTGTTTGATTATGCAAATGAGATGCAAAACCAACTTTTACTTCATTGGTGAAAACGCACCAGACAAATGGCTGAAAGGACTGGGGCGTCTGCCCGTTCCCTGATCCCCTCATTCCTGTGAGCAGTGTAGTTTATGTTTAATGCCTGTGTTTTACAGTCTGGATTCTAATCGTCTGTTTTCACAAACAATATCACATGAATCCTCAGTGGATAGGGATTTTTTGGGTGTGTATAATCCAGTACCTTTTAAGAAGCAGATTCTCAAAGTAGAACTTAAACTAGACCTACGGTGAGTTTCGGCACGTTTTCCCAAGCTTCTCACAGGGTCAACCAGAGCCCTGTCTCTCTCCACCAGCCGGCACGGCCCTGCCCTCCTCTGGGCTGCCTCGTGCCAGACAGAGGTCCAGCAGGATCCCGGTAGCTGGACTGGGAATGTTTAGTGAGAGAGAGAAAGGAAAAAGAAAAAAGAGGATGTGCTCATTGAACCCCACCCTTCACACAGAATGGTAGTCTTAAATATTCTATCGGTCCCTTCTCAAGAAGTCAAAGTTCCTTCTAAAGAAAGAGAAAGGTGACTCTTCAGATGACCCTCCCCCCTGCGGTCCTCCACCCCGTCTCGCCAGTCACACACACACGGGCACATGCACACGCCTCCTCCCTCTGGGTTCATGGGCTATCACTTACTCACTTTTGTCATCAGTTGCAATTATTGTTGCCATTTTTCGATGCTCAAATAACTGTCCCCAATGGACCAGTGGGAACACTTTCCAGCTGGCACTGTGTGCTGTGGCGACACTCCTCCATTTATCTCAGCATGCTTCCTAATTCCCAGCTGGTGCCAGGTACCCCGTCACACCCCAGGGGCGCACCCCTGGAGCTGATGTCGGCCACTGGGTCCATTTCTACAGCAGCGAGAGAGGCAAGGGCACACCTAAGCCTGGGTGCCCATTTTCCCTGACTGCCCTGGCCTCCAGGGCCCATACCTGGGTCCGTTATGAGTTCATATTGATTGATATTCCCGCCCAAACTTCCCATGCCGGGATCATCTTAAATTTGTTGAATTTCTATTTATGTGGATTTTCCTCTTACAGGGCAAGTTTTTGCTCCTAGGTTTCAACTTCGTCCTACAACGTCAATATGATCCTCACATTCCTGCCTCGAGGTTGTCAGGACTCCAAGCTGTGAAGGCAGGAAGGCCAAACTGATGCTTTTGGAGGTGTTTGCCCCAAAGCGCTCAATTAGATTTAACACTCTAAATTCTAGTAAATACTGTGAAACCAGCCTTGAGAATTCTTGGAGAGTAGGGGTTTCCAAAACCTCTCTGTGCTTTGACATTGACTGGGGTCTTCCTGCCTCTACTTCCTGAGTATCATTTCCCCTGGACGCTGAAGGGTCCAGGACCCATGTGCCCACTACCTCGCCGTGTCTCTCAGGGGTGGGGCAGGAGAACACTGTCGTCAACTCTTTTCTGTCCATCTGTGTGACAGTCAGTACCCTAGTCCCCTGATCAGATCCAAGCAGGGCTAGAAACCTGCTTGGTTAGCAGTAAAATTCCTGGGAGGCAGACCCTGGGAAATGTAGCCCAAGTCCCTGGGAGTCACCTCCACGGAACGAGGTCTGCACACCGGCCTCAGAAGACTTGGAAACTCATCAACAACACTTCTGGTCCACTCCACTCCTCTTCCCCCTCCACCTCCCCTGCTCATCTGAGGATTCTTTTGACACCGATCTGCCATCAGGACTCAAAATTAAATTCTTCTGCATTATTAAATTGAGGATTTGGCTTAATATTTTAAAGTCTGAGGCCAGCGGAGACCCTGGAGCACTCTGTCAGTGCCCAAGCCTTGCTGCCGAAATGCAGAGCTTGCTGACAGAGTGCAGCTGAAGGACAGAGCGCTCCCCGGCGGCAGTCCCTTCACGGGTCTCCGAGCATTGTTTCAGGGCCCGAGCTCTGAGCTCCATCAGCCCCCCATGTGTATTCCCCAGAGTGGGGCTGCACAGCGCCAACACCAGAACCCCTTCTTTCTCTCCGTCTTCTTTCTCTTCCTCCAGCATCGGCTGACTCTCAGGCTCTGTCCCATTCTGCTCACTCTCCCCCCCCCCCCAGAAGTCTGTATGTGATCAGACGGCAGTGAATGCATTCTGAACCTTGACTTGAAGGATTACAGCAGCTCCTTTGGCTCTCAGATAGGAAAAAAAAAGTGCAAATTTCCTGTTGGCTCGAGTTTAGTTTAACCCCCCCCCCCCTCCTACTCCAAGACAAATCAAATGAGAACATGCAGGATATCCTAGACAAGGAAGCCTGAGCTCATAGATTTAAAAAGCTCATTTGCCTTTTCCTAGTGCTGTTTTCACCCCATGGAAAATTATAGCAGAGCTTGGAAACCCAGCCCAGGGATCGAGTTCCTGGGAAATATGTCAGCTTCATGTCTAATCTTTATTACTGGGATCTGGGTGTTCCGTTGATCACGCAAGCCCAGAAACTCCACGTGTCTATCTGCCTGGTGCGTTTACTTCTGTCTCCTTCTATGTGGCTTATTTAATTTTATTTTGTTCATTCCTATCTAAGAGTACGTGTTTACGTTTTATACGCTACGTTGCCAAGGCTCTGTGACCCCCACTGTGAATGAGAGAACAGTGCTGCGTTCCCAGGTTGGGGGAGGGAGCTCTGTGGGCTCAGGACCTTCCATGGTGCCCTGCGATGACCCTCCTCAATGTGCAGGTCAAGATGCGCTCTCTTCTCCTGTCAGGATGTAGCAGCCGGGGAGGTTGAGCCGCTGCACCTGTGACACTACCTGGCACCTCTATTTGCTTGAAGGTCCGGAAGCCCTTTGGTAAGTTCAACGTGATCCACTGTGAATGGAGCTTGAGTTGGGAAGACAGAAAGCTCACGGAGCCAGTGTATTCCCCGGATTCCCCACAGTGGGGTCCACAGTCCACAGACCATCCACGGAGGTGCCAATCGGTTTATCACGTTGGGAAGAAAACTCAGGAAATGATGTCTTCTTTCAAGGTTGTGAATATATATAAACTACATTCACACTTTAATGAACCGTTACATTTAAAGACTGCTCACCAAGTGTAGGCTGAGAGAGGTGATGAACCGGGTCCAAGTTCACATTGAGTGGCACAGGATTGAAACTTGGGTTGCTCTTCCCAAAATCTGCTTGTGTGTTTGTTGTTGTTGTTTTTAATGTCTATTGATTTTAGGGAAAAAAAAACAAGGAAGAGGGAGAGAGAGAGAGAGAGAGAGAGAGAGAGAGAGACAGGAACATCAATCTGCTCCGGTATGTGACCTGACCAGGGATTGAACAGGCAACCTCTGTGCTTTGGGACGATGCTCCAACCAAGTGAGCTATCCGGCTGGGGCTGTTTGTGTGTTTTTGAACCGTGGCCTTTGCAGTACAAGAGCCCAATATGGTAGTGGAAAGTATAATTGATTCACATCTATTTACCTAAAGCATTTCACTTACTCAGCCTTCTGCCTATACGAGTAATACATGGTCTTTACTGGAAATTGGGAGAACTGCAAAGAACATAAAGAAAAACAAAGAAGGGGCTAGTCTTGCCTGACAGCGTGAACTCTGTGTAAGGTCAGTGGATAATGGGGGATGGTCACGTGGGGAACTCAGACCCACGAACTTTGGCTAGGACCGCCCACAACCAAGCGCGCCAGGAGAGGCTTCACAGGAACCGTTTGGAAAAAAGCGATCGTCTGCCAGCCAGTGGGATTTCACCACGTCATGTTAGCTCCACTTCCCTAGAGGGACCCCTTTAAATTTAATCTCCCATGCGGTTTAATCTTTGCAACTTCCCTGGCCTCCATCTTACCTCGGGGCCAGGGAATCTTGCCGGGCGGGATACGTGCTCTGTACTCAATAAAGCCGTTTGCTATTCCACACTTTGTGGCTCTGAGCCCTGTTCCTTCCTTCTCAGCGGGGAAAAATACCTTACACTCTGTTTTATAATTATTTTATTTTTTAAATAATCGTGTGTTCAGTGTTTCACAGAATAAACTCGTTCTTCATTAGTGAGTTTGTTATGAGCTTGAATCGCTGTAAATTCACAAGTCCACAGTTGAATATGGGCAACAACACTGTTTGTGTTCAGTGACTTAACTCAGTGAACTCTGTGCGGAGTCCTAATCCTTCCCGCACACTCATGGTCTCCAGAACGGAATGAGCCAGGTATGGCACCGCCCTCCACCCCTTGGCAACGAGTGGAGAGAGTGGCTGAGGTCGCCGTGGCTGAATTCCGTTCTAAGCTTGGGAGAAAATCTATTCTCACCTGGGCGGTCTGCCCGGGTCCTTGTGAAGTTGACCTGTCCACCTGGGGTGACAGCCGGCAGAGGCTCTAGGACCTCCTGAAGACGAGGGGTCACATCACTGACCCTGGGCGGGGAGCCAGGCCACGGGAGCGCTAGCTCTTGTGTTTATTTATCAAATCGGACATCTGCTTTTTCATTCCTCTTTTAGGAGACAGGCCTCCCTTGTTGCATGGGGAGACGGTGTTCAATACGAATCAGCACTCTGTCCCCTGGATGCACCGGTGGCAACGTAACTAGCCCGCTACGACGAGGCATGCAGGTTGTTCCCGTTACTACTGTTAGGGGTCAAACTTCACTGAGCTTCATAGCAGAGCCCTCAAAACCCATCCTGAGTGGCTCTTTGGTTAACGAGCATGTATATCTCTTTTTACACTTTATTATCCAACGGACCCCTAAAATATGCAGAACAGTGAGACCTTTGTCCACCGTCTGTGCGAATGCCTCCTTTTGCCAAACCTTCAAAGACACTGTTTTCATGAGAAATTAAAAATAGTCAGCACTGATTAAGGAAAACATTATACATTCTTATTTTCATGTCCAGCCCTTCGCAAACAAGGAAGCTGAACATTTGAAATGTTATATGAACTTTCCGTACTTCTTGTTTTGTGAATTAATTGTCCTCCCCCCCCCCCCCCCCGTTGGGTGGTTTACCTTTTCCTTATTGGTTTGCAAGAAATCTTTAGGTAGTAAACATCAATTTTTTAATAGGATAGAAATAATTTCCCCAGAATGGAATGGGACTTCTGTCTGTGATGTTTCCCTTTAATATTTAATTAAGGTAGTTAGATCTCTTTTTCTTTATAGTTCCTTTCTTTGTGTCATGCTGAGAGGGACTTCCTTGTACTAAGATCAGATAAGTAGTCATCTAGATTGGATTCCGGTGCCTCTGTATTCTGTGATTTGTATTTCGGCTTTTCATCTCACCCGTCTGAGTACCGGGCGGGCACTCCATGCAAATACTTGTTTCCTTTTTCTCTTTAAATAATTTAGAAACCACCATACCAGCATTTTAAAAGTTACCATCCCTTTGCCAATGATTTAAGCACGACACCTCCACCTCCGCGCTGCATCTCTCTACGTGTGTCTGAACTTGCTCGTGGGGACCCCCTTTGGGGCCCAGTTTGTGATTATTTACTGTCGGTATAGATCATGCAACAGACCTAAGGGGCTTTCCTCGCCTTATCTTTTCAATATTTGAAATCAATATCAGAAAATCCATAGTTTGAATATGTATTTAGTTACTAAGCACTTTATAGAACTGTTGTGCGTTTTGACTTTATAAAAAAATTTTTTCTTTTCTAGTAGACAATTGTATTGGCTGCAGCACATAAATAACAACTAAATTGAATTTTCTTTTTCTTTCTTTTTTTTTTTTAATTAAGTGAAGAGGGGACTGAGACAGACTCCTGCATGCGCCCTGACAGGATCCACCTAACAAGCCCACTAGGGGGCAATATTCTGCCCATCTGGGGCGTTGCTCCGGTGTTCAGTAACTGAGCTCTTCTTAGTGCCTGAGGCAGAGGCTATGGAGCCATCCTCAGTGCCCAGGACAACTCTTCTTCAGTGGAGCCTTGGTTGCAGGAGAGGAAGAGAGAGATAGAAGGAGAGGAGGAAGGGTGGAGAAGCAGATGGGCGCTTCTCCTGTGTGCCCTGGCTGGGAATCAAACCCAGGACTCCTGCACACCAGGCCAACGTTCTACCACAGAGCCAACTGGCCAGGACCTAAGTTGCATTTTCTAACACTGCTTCTAACATGCCATTCGGACACAATTTATGAGTGTCTGTTACAATATATATTTGTCTTATTTTTTTTTTTTGTCCTATAATCTAGTTCTGTTATGTTCTTGATTCTTAAATTTTGCATGTTTTTCTTGGATTGCATTTCTTTCAAGAAACTTTTTTCAAAAGCACCCCCTCCCTCCTTCAGAGTGTGGAGAGCAGGCCCCACCCACTTGTACTCTGAGGGACTTTTCATTGGGCACACCCAGAGTTCGCTCAGTTCCAAATAAAGAAGAACCTGCTTTGGCCTGATATCTCTAGGAAGCAGGAAACAGCTTGGTTCTCTCCCAAATCCCCCAGGGTGTTATCAGCATCCTCCTTCTTGGGTTTGAGCTCTAGGATTGGTTTAGAAGTGTCCCCTACTCCACACTCAGGATGACAGAGGGTGGGATCAGGAGGGACCTGGAACTGTGGGCAGATCCAGGAGGAAACCACCCTCCCTGCACTGTGTCCCTGTGTTTGTGAGTGACCCAGCTTATTTCCAGATCCTCTATCAGCCGTGACTGTGGCCCCCTCTGCCTGTGCTTCTGCGGGCCAGCCGGACACCAGTCCCATGGAGCGGGCTGAAGCCGGCTCTGCGTAACTGCCACGTGATCTCCAGGGCCACTGACTCCAAGTGCCCTTCCAGCCTGTCTGTGGTGGCCCACTGCCATGCTGCAAAATGGAACGCTCTAGAGTCCCCCTCCTGAACTTAAGGGAAAGCTCTGGGGTCTATAGCAGGAGACACAGCTCTGTTAATGCAATCTGTTACCACCGGTAATGCCTCTAATAGACATCGTTGACATTTGGGGGGCATGAGAATGGGGACAGTGGGGGCCCTGGGGTCCATCCCTGTTGGAGATCCTATACACCTTTATGTGTGTACCTCGTACCTCGGTGGCTTCCTCAGAAGATGGGGGCGGGGAGGAAGAGGCAGCTTCCTGCCTCAGTCAGGCCGGATGGATGGAGGTTCAGCCCAAAGCCCTTCCACTTAGAAATCGCAAGTCACCGGAAACACATCACCTCCATGGTGCTCAAATGTCTCCCAGCATTGCCTCCTTCTTAAAGAAACACGATGGTAAGAAAAGATGCATATTTTATGGCCACCGATTTCTTTTGCATGGACATGGATTACAGAACGTCAGGACGATACAAACTGTTTACTTGCTTTCCTTGTCCAAGGCCCTTTGAGGAGTCTCTGAATCTGATGGCTTGTTCTTGGCATTAGACTCATGAGAGAGTTAGTGCTATTGGTGCATCCTAAAATATAATGATGTGTGCCATCCCCCCTCCCCCCGTCCCCAAGTAGATTCAAATTCATCAAAATAATCAATCATGAGCATATCATCGGAGGTTTTATTTACCGTTTTAGCTTGTATCACCTTGTCTCCTCTTAAGATATAAGCAAAGCATATCCACATGCCCAAACATAGATGAGCTTGTCCACAAAGACTTAGATTTTATTTTATCTATCACATGTTGAACGTTGAGTGTGACTGCTGGTCCCATGCCTAGACTAGGGTGTGTCTCTGCCTTGCACCCAGGCGCTGTGACTTTGTGGACACATGCCAGTGTGTGTGGGGCCAGCTCTGCCCAGCAGACCGGCGCCCCCCCCCCCTCCCCGCTGGCTACTACAAAGCTTTGAGCTGCTGAAGTGAGGGCTCCTTGACCGTTTTTTGCTCTCCTTCTCGGAAGGTCTGGTTCCGCCGCGCAACGCTCTTCTTCTTCGCTGTGTTTCCTGCTGCTTCCTCCAGGCGAAACTTGGCATTGGGCAGATGCAGTCTGGCCCCCAGCCAAGCAATTTAGCACCACAAGCTTCTCATTATGCGATGGGTTCACCTGTAGGACGGTCCCACGGTCTGGACACCGAGCCCGCATTATGACTATTAAGCCGCTGCTCCTGTACAACATATGTTTCCGCAAAGATGGTTAATTTCCCCACATCCGTACCCGAGAAACCCTCCTTCAGGGCTGCCGTTTCTGTTGTTGTCGTTGTTCTTGCTGGGAATTGGGAGAGCGGCTTAGCTATCTTCCAGCTCTCCTCCTCCTGTGACTGTTCTGTCAGCGATAATAGTGACAGCAGTGGTAAAGCCCCAACTGCCCGCATGTCTGCTCGAAGGCGTGAGGAAGAGCCTTCTCATCGCTCGGAGAGGCCTGCAGCGAGCGCTCCCGTGTCGGGGTGCTGCTGCTCGGTAATTCCGGCGCCCGCCACTGTCTTTGTTTGAGGGACAGGGATGGGTTCCCTCAGCCCATGTGGATCCTGCTACTCAAAGGTCGGTCTTCTCAGGTCAGAACAGAAAGTTCACACACCAGGCAGGGATCACCGCATAAATGCTTTGCGTTCAGCCCCGAAACTGCCTCCCTGTCCTAAGACGTCGAAACACTCACACCATTGTCGCCCGCCAAGGGGCTGCCAGAAACACTAAGTCAATCTGTGGCACGCACGAAGCCAAGTATAATAATTCATCTGTCGGTTGGTATTTCATTGAAAATATATTTCTGTGCAGAACGAAATATGTAAAACCATCCACTTCTATACCGAAGTCTGGCGGTTTCCATTATTGAACATATAACATTGTCTTTTTAACGGAGCAAGCGGGTCAGTCCGTGGGCTCACTGGCCTTCCACTCAGACGGAGCTTCTGTCTGCATCATGCAAATATCCCAATTACTGCTCGAAGGAGGGTGGGGGGTCATCGGGTCTCTCCCAACTGACCTGGGAGAGGGTCACTCAAATGGGCATTCGGATCAGGAGGTCGGCCCAGGTTGTGCATGATGCTTTCACAGCAAGGTGTCCCCTCCGTCACCCAATTTGACTCCGTGGGAGCTGGCGCCCTGTTTCATGGCCGGACAACTGGGAGCTGGGTGAGCTTTACGAAGCTTGGGATGAATGTCACTCTCAGATTGATGCTCTTCATCTCTCTAAAGGTTCAAAGTGCCTGTGGCATCCATGCATGCTTGCGCATGCACACACACACACACATACCACACACCCTGCCTCTCCACCACCATCAGACACCTGGTCCCTGCACTGCTCGGAGGTCCCCTTTTCCAATCATCAAAACCGAGCAAAAGGTGGATGAGAAACACCTGGTCTTCGTCCAGACCCTGATTGATGGCCACGTTGCAGATGGACTTTATTCCCACGGACCTGGGAGAAGGCTGTGTCTTCTTCCTTCCCAGACAGGAAGGAGCTGCCATGCATACATCGGGCCTCCTGTCCCCGCGTGTGCCCAAGGTGACGCCAGCCGGGCCACAGAGTACGAGTCAGAGAGGGCTGCCTGGGACAGGAAGGCCCTTTCAGTGCCTCTGAAAACACGGCGTCCGAGTGTCTTTCTCCTAATGGGTTAGTGTTCGTTTCTTCAAGGTCTATGCACCTCTGCTAAAAGATGCTGCATGTGTTGAGAAGTGTCGGCGCCTACCTACCGAGCAGCCAGACACACCGTGTCACCGTGGCCTGCCATTCCTCCTCTTCTCCCCTATGCCAGCAAAGGCCACCAGGGCTCCTTGTTGAGCCCTTGGAGGTGATGGTGGATGTAATCACCTGACTGAAAAGGTCAGGGTGCATTCCATTCAGGCTGCTGCTAAACCTCTATTCTTTAAATATTTCCAAATGCCAATAAGAGATCCTGCTAGGACCCGTTTGGTGCTGTATCCAGGGATGCTTGGTTGACTCACACGGGGTGCGATTTTGCAGCTGTCGGAACACAGCCTCACCAGGAGTGAGCTGATGGCTCCTGTTCCCCAGTCAATGACTTGAGTGGCAAAGACACTCAGCAACTGCTCAGAGGTCATAAGTGCACTGAGAGAGCCAAGGGATGGATCCAGGTGCCCAGCCAGGACCCCCGGCTGTTCCTGGCAGGGCTGTGCCATCCCTGGTCATGGGGACACCCACTGGTCCCTCCTCCGGCCTGTTCCCTGGTATTGCCCGAACCTCTGCTCACAGATCTCAGCATTGATTTCTCTCCAGGGCTGCAGAGTCGCCACCAGCTCCTAGGTCTAACATGTTGCATGCTCTCTGGGTGACCAGCCTTTGGTGGCGTCTCCTGCTCTTCAGAAGCCTAGAGTCTGTGCCCAGTCCTTCCTCCCTGACCCGCCTCCTCTCCCTCACCACCGACTGTCCGCTGCCTCCTGTCTCTTCCCTCCACCGGAACCTCCCTCTCCCATCCTCTGGGCCGCCTGGCTGTCACCTCCTGAGTCGACACGTCAGCACCGCCTGGACCATCAGGGGACACTCTTTCCGTGTCTCTGTCTGATGTTCACCTGCACATGCTCAGATCTCTGCTCGCCGTTCCAGAGTTGTGCAGAGGCTGGTGGCTCAGCGACTCCAGGGTCTGACACCCTGTGTCACTCAGCCTCATCCACGACCTAGGCTGATCCCCTGAGGAGTAGGGGACAGACTCCATTCTCCACGGGATACAGGAGCCCTCCTCTTGCATTTCTCTGGGCCCTGGGAGATGACCTCATGGGTGCTTGTTGACTCGGTTCATCAACGAGCCGTTGTACCAGGCGGCTGTGGCTACCAGGATGCAGAATGAGCAGCGAGACTCCAAGTCCTGCTGTCAGGGCAGTCTCGGCCATTCCAACCGCTGCTTTGGGAGGTGCACCCCGGGTCCCCTCTGGCTTTGAGGCACCTCCTGTGGCCAGACCCCAGCCTCTACCTTGAACCTAAACCCCAAGTGGTGGGTGGATCGCAGACGATGTGGTTAGTTGGGTGTAAGCCCACCCCCGTGTTGCCAGCATCCAGGAGCAAGGGAGAGGTCAAGGGGAAGAGGGTGGAGCAGGCACTGGCTGTGGGCACGGCCTCTCTGTGAGCAGACATTCTGCAGGACTTTCAGAACCATCTCCATGGGTTGGCTGGAGGTTGGGTCTGACTCTCTGCTGACCAGCATAACCGCCACCCGCATCTCCGGGTCCTGAGCACAAAGAGGTGAGTGTCCCCACCTGCCAGACAAGATCGTGGAGATGTGAGGCTGGGCTGTAGGCCCTCTTGTGAGAGTCCTATGACCCCGGTCGGTTGATCAAGGGCCCCCACGGCTGCTCACTATGAGATGAGGCGGGGGCCGTCCTCATTCCCGTGAAGTAGGGTTCCATTTCTCCAATGTGATGAGTGGCAGAACACGCCGGGGGGTTGTGTCCTCTGGGGAACTCGGTTTCTTGTTATCTTACCTTTTGGTGACATGTGGTGACTTAGCGGAAGACACAGACGGGGGACTCCGCTCCCAGAGTCAGGACCACCCGGTCTGGGCAGCCAGCTCTGTGGAAGCTTTGGAATGTGAAAGGTGTGCTCTTCTTATTTTTAATTTTCTTCTTCTTTCTTTCTTTTTTTTTTTTTTTTTGTATTTTTCTGAAGCTGGAAACTGGGAGGCAGTCAGACAGACTCCCACATGCGCCCGACCGGGATCCACCTGGCACGCCCACGAGGGGGCGATGCTCTGCCCATCCGGGGTGTCGCTCTGTTGCGACCAGAGCCATTCTAGCGCCTGAGGCAGAGGCCACGGAGCCATCCTCAGTGCCCGGGCCATCTTTGCTCCAATGGAGCCTTGACTCCGGGAGGGGAAGAGAGAGACAGAGAGGAAGGAGAGGGGGAGGGGTGGAGAAGCAGATGGGCGCTTCTCCTGTGTGCCCTGGCCGGGAATCGAACCCAGGACCTCCTCACGCCAGGCCGACACTCTACCACTGAGCCAACCGGCCAGGGCCTAATTTTCTTTCTTTTTAATGGGAGAAGTACCACTCTGTGTAGAAAGGTAACAGTTGGGTTGGCATGTTTAATTGAGAGCAAGCACGAGACACCTGGAGGTGGGGAAACCCCATGAATTCTGCACCAGTCAGATCACCCAGGTGGTTAAGTGATGGCAGCACAAGGTCGTTTAACCTGAAGAATCTGATCCAGTCCATCCTGATTGGCACTTCCTGCTTTCAGATGATATTAACTGGATTGAACACGTGCCTGTGACCACATGATGTGTGTTTGTGTATGTGGCTGATTCAATGCAGCCCCAATGGCCCCGGGTCTCCTGAGCTCCAGAAGGGGGACATGGTGAGGGGACACAGGGCATCTTCTGGAGGAATTCTGCAGCTCAGTCTCCTTCCCAGACCTGGACACATGGCACCACTTGGGGAAATGTGTGTCTTTCTAAACAGATGGCAGCCGTGGGACCTCAGACGCAGGCGAGAAGCAAAGCATGTACGATCTGGCCACGGAGACGCATGACCCAGGGAAGGAAGGCAGAGGCCTCCTCTTCCTCGCAGCTGCACAGCCCTGGGCCACCCGCCTGTCAGGCGCCTTGTCCCTGAGGAGCGCCCCCAAGGCCCGTGGGGCGATACAGGGACGTAGCAGAGTCGGGCAGGCTCTGTCCAGCAGGGCAGCGCAGGCGGTGAGGTCCGCCCGTCCTGGTTTGCATTCCCAGGTAATGGTCCTCTAAGCAGTGGCAAGGACACTCATTGGAACTGACACTCTGTGATGGGCTTAGACAAACACAGGGGCCCGGCCAGCCTCCCGGAGCCCCATGACAGGGGTGGGGGGGTGACCCTGCATAGTTATCATTTGATTGAAACGATCAACTCATTTCCCATAGGTCATGGGATATCAGCCGCGCTCCAAATCGGAGAAGACGGGGGCCTCATTGCCTGGTTACCTGCCGCGGCCTCGGCTGAGTTCCGGGATGCGGACTGGGAAGTGCTGTTTCCTCTTGTTTACGGCTGGATACAGGGGGCGGGGCCTTGCCTCTCCAAAGCTCCTGATCACACATCTGCACCATGCGACTGACTTGGCAGCCGGCAGGGTTGGTCTGGAAGTCCGGAGCCCCACCCAGGGGTGGTGGGGCGGGTGGGGGACAGCACCTTCCCTGTGTGCTGAGGGGCCTCGGTGGACACTGTTTCCTGCGCTGCCTAGCAAAGCAACTGGACGGAGGGCTCAGAGCGGCAGGAACTTCCTCGTCTCCCAGGGCGAAGGCCAGGTTCGAGATCGGGGCTGGCCAAGCTCCGCGCCCTCGGGAGGGGCCAGGGAAGGGTTTGACCGTGCCTCTCTCTGGCTCCTGGTGGCCTGAAGCCTTGCTTGGCTTAGAGATCCGTCACTCCAACTCTGTCTCTATGTAGCCTTCTCCCTGGGTCCCCACAGTCTTCTCTGGGTCAAAATCACCTTATTTATTTATTTGTTTGTTTGTTTGTTTATTATAAAGTCACCAGTCAAATTACATGAGTGTCTTTCCTAATGGCCTCATTGTAAATTGATCACTTCTCTTAAGACCCAATGCCCCAATAAAGTTTGCAGTTCTGAGATACTGGGAGCGAGGACTTCAACAAATTTTTTTTAGGTAGAGACACAACTCAGAACCTCCCTTGACAGGAGGGAAAAGGCAATGGAACCAGCCCCTGAAAGAGACGTCTGCACCCTCTCCCCTCCCACCCTGTGCTCTGCAGCCACATGTGGCAACAACCGAAGTGTCAATGGACAAACGGACGAAGAGGCTGTGGTCGACGTACACAGTGCAATGTCACTCCGTCTTTAAGAAGGAGACTCTGCCATGTGCACAACCTGGATGCACCTGGAGCACGGGGTGTGAGGGAAGTTGAGCCAGACACAGAAGGAAAAAAACCCCCAAAACACTGCAGGATCTCACTGCTGCGTGGAATCTGAACAGATGAATGCACAGACACAAGGAGCTCGAGGGTGGTCCGCGGGTGTGGGGGAGGGGGACATGGGCGATGCCGGTCAAGGGGGCAGGGCTGGACGTGTGTTGGAGAATTACGCCCAGGGAGCTGCCCACCCAGCTAAGTGGGTTAATAACATCGTATCATATCGAATGCTGCACGGGTGCTGAGAGAGTAGGTTTTAGGTGTTCTCTGTGCTAATGCGTATGATTGCAGTAATCTTTCTCTACGTGTATGTATATCAAGTCCTCATGCCGCACACAGTAGATCCGTAGATGTATGCTATTTCTATTAAAAGCAAGCAAACAAACGAAAAACAAACGGGAACTATGGGGACCCCATGTTGCTTCTGGACGGCCCGTTGGTCTGCACCAGCACTCTGGCGCTGGGCTGCCTGGGATGGCCCTGCTCACACCTGCCGACCTGTGCTCTGTTTCCTGACAGAGGTGGGGCCTCAGCTGGTCTCCGATGCCCAGACTCTTGTCACGTGGGGACTCAGCTTCCACACAAGGACGGTGCCCAGACCCTCCTGGCTGACCGGGCACGGAGGACGAGAAGCCACTCTGAGTCCTGGGGTCTTCTCCAGGCCTGACTGGTCTGGATGCTGGCCTCGAACCCTGTGCGGTGGCTGAGAAAGAAGTGACTCTGACCTTGGGGAGTCTAGGGGCCTCCCCCTAGGATAGACTGGGAGGATGGGGAGGGGTTCTGCAGAGCTCAGGAGCAGCCCGAAGGTCCCCGAGCGCTATTCAGGGAGGCAGGCCTTGTCCCACCCCGTTGACCCTGATTGACAAGCACCCCTGATGCCAGCTGCAGAGCTCCACCTGGGACAGCCCAAGGTTTCTCTGGGGAAAGGTGGTCAGCAGCACCTGGGAAGATTTTAGCGAGAGGTCAAAGCGGGTGCCGTCACGTGGGTGGGCAGGGAAGGTGGCACGGTGCACTTGAGGGACAGGTGCAGCTGAAGGACGGAGGAGGAAGAAGTGCGGAGGATTAAGGACCCACACACGCTGTGACGACTCCGTGAGCCAGTTGTGCCCCCAGCTGGGAACCCTAGTGGGGGGGGGGTCATGCGGTGAGGCCACCATCAAACCCCAATCTTAGCATTTCTTCTTAAAACTCAGCCTTTTGACCTGCGACGCCTCCTCTGCATGTAAATACTCATTGAAATGATGGTGGGAATCAGGGTGTTCCTGCTCTGAGAAGTGATGGATCAGTGGTAGTTAATAACCCAGCGTGCCCTGGATTCGTATTCGAGGTGGGCGCCGTTGTCCTGACGACAAAACTTAAACCAAAGTTTTAGAAGGAAGTTCATGAACAGATTCTTTAAAAAGTAAACATAAAATAATAAAACACAAGGAAGGCTGTGGGTGGGTGTCAGACAACCCCAGAAGGGGCGTAAGGAGCATCGTGAAAGCTCTTGATGAACCATGTAGCATGCGTGTGTGTGTATGTGCGCCCACAGACAGGCAGAGGCAGGAGACCGGAGTGCACGCACCCCCAAACCTCCACATGCTGCCTGACTCCGGTCACCCTGGGTCCTCTTCATTTCCCCAACGGCTCCCAAGCTCAGGCACCCGGACCCTGGCTCCTGTCTCCTACCCTGTTTCTCCCCTGCACTCTCTTAGCAAGACACAGTTACTTCTTCCATTCTTCCATCCCGGGCATCACTTTGTATCTAAATAACCCTGTGACGTTTCATCCTCACTGGGCCGGGGGACGTTTTGAAAGCCGGGAGCATGTGTCTTTCATTTCCAAAGCCCCTCCGCCCCCGCCAGCTGCATGGTTAGCACGTCAGAAGCAGGCAGGTGTGCAGAGAGCACCTGTCTCTACCTCCATTCTCTCTGTGTCTGTGGCCGGCCCTTCCCCATCCGTCTGTCGATGTGTCTGTCTACAAATGTCAGCGAGTCTCCCTCTCTACGTCTGTCTGTCCATCTAATATTTCTATCTGTACTATAGAACTCTCTAAGTTTATATTCCAACCAGGCCCATCCACATCTGTATATGTCTCTGCAGCTGTTTTTCTCTGTGGGTATCGATAGCCATCTGTCGGTGCCCACATTTAGATCTACCAACTTACCAGTTTTGTAAAGCCTCCGTCTGGAAGTCTTATCACAGAGACAGCCCTGCAGCCCCAGGCCTGGGGCGGGACACCACAACCTGCCTCGTTTTCCCGTGACGGGCGGAGCTGGGCCACGTTGCCGCTCTGACTCTGTCCCTCCTCCCTGATGTCGACCCCGTGTCAGACACAGGCGCTGTGCACAGTCCCGGAGCTGCGCACAGTCCCGGAGCGGTCCTCACGCTCTGCCTCTAGGTCCGTGTTCTTCTGCGGCCAGCAAGGCGAGGCCAGAGCTCCCAATGCGAGGACTTCACGATGGCATCTAGGTTGTGTTGGCACGGTTCCTGCGTCTGAGAGTTACTTGCGTTTTATTACCTGCGTGTTCTCGGAGAACATTTCTCTGGTTTAAAAACTTACCAGCACGTTGACAATCACCCTGGAAATCTGGAATTTTTCATAACACAACCATGCCCTATAATATAAAGGTTCAATTTCCCCCAGTGAAACGAGACCCGTCACGGCGTGGGAGCAGAGGGCCAGGCCTCCCCGAGTCACCCAGATGCTGCGGCCGCTTGGCCTCCGAGCGCGGGGCAGCTCCTCTGTCCGTGAGAAGCAGACGCTAGTGCGGACATCTTTACCACTTCCGTAAACTGCTGGCTCCTCTGAAGGAGACGTCTCTGGTTTACGAGGAGCCCCCCACCCCAGACGCTGGCCCCGGTGCGTGGGTCACAGTGTCGGTACAGCCTACCAGCACATGTGCGGTGGGTGGCACCCACCCTTGTCATCACCTGGACAGCGTCCTCCTCCAGTTCCGTGGAGGGCAGATATGCGAGTGGGTCCCAGGTGGGGCACAGCCTTGATGCCACCCTCAGCGTGCCAACTCTGCCCCAGGAAGGAACATAGTCTTGGGGGTTTGGGGGGGGGTAGAAGAAGTAACCTGGAGGAACTTCTGAATTATCACCAAAGTAGCTCTTTCTCAGGGAGAAAGATGACAAAGTTGAATGGTATTTCTTCATAAGATACCCCAGAAGTCCGGTGAAGTTTGGCTAGAATATCTCAGCCAAGGCACGTTAGCCATTGGGCTCCCTTGGGGCGGCTCCCGGTCACCGCTACCTCCAGAACAGAGCTGGCCTGCAGCAAGGTCCCTTTGGAAACGGGTACCTGACTTCATGAGAGCACTTTGGTGTATGAAACCGGACAGTCCACATGCTTCCCTGCACCCCCCCTCTCTCTGTTTCTGGGGGGCGACCCTTAGTTCCCGCAGGTTCAGGATGCTGGACCCCAGCTTGACCCACTAAAAACATTCGTAAAGGGCAGGGCAAGACCTCATGCCACCAGGGAGCTGGGCCTCTGCAGTGTGACATCCCAGAGGGTGGACGGCCGGCACACGGGTCAAACTCCTGCAGGGGGGCGTGCCCCAGTCAGGAGCAAGGGTCCTCACGCTCCCGCCCAGCGAGACCCCGCCAGCCACTGCTCTGATGGACAGCGCTCGTCCTCCTGTGCTGTTTACCTGCCGACAACATGACCTAAATGACCTTGACAGGGACCGGGAAGCTGCCTTGTGAGGAAGCTGAGGAGCCTGGGAAGAAGATTCTTTTCCTGTGAAGCTGTCACTCTCCCACACCAGCGGAGCCCGAGGAGGACTGTTTAGATGGGTATAAAACAACACGGATTACTGTATCTCCCCGGGTATAAGATGCTCCCACGTATAAGACGCACCTTAATTTTGGGGCCCAAAATTTGAAAAAAAATGTATTACAGGAAGTTATGAAACTCAAGTTTTATTTATCATAAAATTCAAACCACTCCTCATCATTGTCAAAACTCCCCTCCATGAGCTTGTCCTCGTCTGTGTCGGATGACAAATCACTGTCTTCAACAATTTCTGAGAAAAAACAAGCGTGAAAAGTAGGAAATGCCAGTAGAAAAATCTACAACCACTGTATAAGATGCACCCAGTTTTTAGACCCCAAATCTTTCTTAAAAGGGTGCGTCTTGGCCTGACCTGTGGTGGTACAGTGGATAAAGCATCGACCTGGAATGCTGAGGTCGCTGGTTCAAAACCCTGGGCCTGCCTGGTCAAGGCACATAGGGGAGTTGATGCTTCCTGTTCCTCCCCCCTTCTCTCTATCTCTTTCTCTCTATATATATCTCTCTCTCTGTCTCTCTTCTCTAAAATCAATAAGTAAATAAAAATAATTTTTTTAAAAAGGTGCATCTTATCCATGGGGAAATACGGCAAGTGGCTTTTTGATCGGCCCTGGCTCATCTGACAAAGGCTCTCTGCTCTATTCGTACTGTCCGGACCACGCAGGGGCACTGACCCGGACGAGTGCCGTTGCCACTGTAAACCAAAATGATGCCTGTAGACGTCGGGCCAGGAAGCGACTGCGGGAGAGGGAGGTGGCGAACTTTGTATCTTTTGGAGTGGCTCGTCGGTGACCCTCCAAAACCAGCCATGGTCTCAAGGGTCGAGAAAAGGAGAAAATCACAGAGCTGGAGGGACATCGGGGAGAAAGTGAAAGGTGGCAGGAGGGGAACCGATCCAAAATACCAGGCCTGTCTGGTCCCGGGACAGCATGTGTGTCCTCCGTCCCCTCCGCTCCTCCCTCTCGTGGAGAAGCTCAGGGAACAGAAATGAGCACCGGTTTGTTTGTTTGTTTTTAATTATTCATAATGAGAAAAGCACCAGAGCCGACCTCTGCAGGAAGGAGGTCTGGACGTAGTGCCTTCTGCCTGTCAGAGCCGTGGCCCTCAGTTTACCTCATCCAGAAAAGGGGAGAGCCTAGTACCACGTCACCCCTATTCTAGCGTGACTCAAAATCAATGCTGTATTTTGAATTTTACATGCACGTTTCATGCGATAGTATTTATCCTGGCCAGAAGAGACTATCCATTATAACAGTGGTCCCCAACATTTTTGGGCCACGGACTGGTTAAATGTCAGAAAATATATTCACAGACCGACCTTTAGGGTGGGACGGATAAATGTATCACGTGACCGAGACAAACGTCAAGAGTGAGTCTTAGACGGATGTAACAGAGGGAATCTGGTCATTTTTTAAAAAATAAAACATCGTTCAGACTTAAATATAAATAAAACGGAAATAATGTAAGTTATTTATTCTTTCTCTGCGGACTGGTACCAAATGGCCCACAGACCGGTACTGGTCCACGGCCCGGGGGTTGGGGACCACTGAATTATAAGACAGATTCCAGTTCCAGAAACATCAAAATGTGACAAAATGCCTTATCTAAGAAATAGAGGAAACGAGACAGCATCTACCTTGGCTGAAGTGAGCCCACGTGCACTAGGCTGACCTAGTGGGGACACCCTCCTTATTGTCATTCCTGGAAAAGATTGAGAAAGATGTCATTTGGACATGACACTTTGCTGGACCATAGCTCAGGGGTTTATACGTCAGCTAGGAAGCTGTGGAACCTCTAAGAGACACCTGGCGACTTGCCTCTTTCAGGGGACATCCCAACTTGTCATCAAAGGCAGAGCGAAGGTTTTGGAAGGAGACTTGTTGGTGTTTAGATTTCTTTTGGTTCCTAGATGGATTTCCTACATGCCGAGGGCTGGTCGGTGATCATGGCGGTGAAGCGCGTTTTGTTTTTATTCCTGAGTGCGTGGTTTTCTGGGGAGACCCCCGTCGTTGGCTTCATTAGGAAGGGGGTCTGCTCCTCGTCATGTCCCTGGGCCATGCCGTCACTGGAGAACACGCTTTCGGAGGCCAGTCTTCCGTGTGCTCTGCTGGCGAGCCCGCAGACGCCAGTGCCGACAGGGCTGGGCAGTGATCACTGCTCCAAATGGCTTCCACTTGTCCCTGCGTCACATCCCCAGGCCAATGGGCCTTCGAGCAGACCTGAAAACCCGGGTTTCCGGAGCAGCACGCAGAGAGGGCCTTGTGCTGGAAGGGGTTCTGAGAATGACACTTCCAGAGTCATTTTTTTTTTTTTTTTTGCAAAATGCTTGCAGACTCTGGCCTGAGCTGGCAGGCAGCACCCACACGTCCCAGAAAAACCTCCTTGCCAGAACCTGTGGGGGCGTCGGCAGCTTGCAGACGGCGGGCCGTGAGGGTGTCAAAGTGACGCTGCACTTGGCACCCAGGAGGCCCTGCTGTGCTGCGATCCCGAGGGCAGAACAGCTCCTGACATCGGGTCACCGTGGACGCTCGAGGTTCCGAAAGCCCCACTTCCTGTCATGATGGCCAGGAGGATGACCGTGGTGTGGCGGCCACTGCCCAGACCAGGCCGCTCCCTTTCCCCCACAGCGCAGCAGCTCTGCTGTTTCCGGCTGCTCGGCCGAACCCAGAGAACCGTGCAGGTGCTGGGGGAACCGTCGTCTGTGGGATAAACCCGGAGCACCGACTTGTATCGCTGCAGGCTGGATTTCACATCCTCTGGGGGGTGAGCGTGTGAGAGAAGGAGGGAGAGAGCTGGGCGGGGAGGAGCACAGGGACCGCTTTAAATCATAATAACTTCATAAAACAGAGTTTTCTTGTAATATTCTTTGGTAATGCGGAGCTGAAAATAGATTTACAATCAAAATGGGCTTAATCTGATATTAAAGAATTCTCTTAAAACCCCCCAAACAATTCAGATTTTTTTCCCCCTTTCAGTTTGTTTTGTGTTAGCTCCTCCAAGAGGCTGTGGATGTAAAAAAATATATACGTATAGATGGATGCTGATCAGAGCAGATTGCATGTCCCTGTGCGGCGGGGGCGGCCTCCGCTCCACATGATCCTCTGCAAATACCTCCCCTCCCCCACCATTTAACTGAGAGGGCGCCTGCCCCACCTCCGCCACTGAGTGACAAGTCACTCTAACAGGGTCCGGACACAGCGCCACATGGGGCCTTTTTTGACAATAGCGGACTGACTGCCGTGGAGACGGTCTCCAGGTTCATCTCTGTTTCTGAGTCCACACCCGGCACAAGGATGGACAAGCCGGGTCATCCCTGAGGACGTGGCACCCAGAGTCTAAGACCATGGCCTCACCCTCTGCTGCCTCATTTCACACACCGGGAAATGGGCAGCATTTAGGAAGAATTCCCCCAGACCCGTGCCCTTTGTCAACGCGGTGTGTGTATGTCATTTCTTGCCAGTGTTCTGTCCTGAGGAATGTCATTTTATACCGGGAAGTGAATCTAATTCACAGCATGTCTATTCCTTCAGTTGAGGAGGTGTAATAAAAAGTATTAATTAGGCCCTGGTTGGTTGGCTCAGTGGTAGAGCGTCAGCCCAGCACGTGGACGTCCTGGGTTCGATTCCTAGTCAGGGCACACAGGAGAAGCTCCCATCTGCTTCTCCACCCCTCCCCCTCTTGCTTCTCTCTCTTTCTCTCTCCTTCTCCTCTCCTGCAGCCATGGCTCGATTAGTGTGAGTTGGCCCCAGGCACTGAGGACGGCTTCATGGCCTCTGCCTCAGGCACTAAAAAAATGGCTCCAGTTGCAAAGGAGCAACGGCCCAGACAGACAGAGCATCGCCCCCTAGTGGGAATGCCAGGTAGATCCTAGTTGGGGCACATGTAGGAGTCTGTCTCTGCCTCCCCTCCTCTCACTAAATAAAAAAGAATAAGTAGCCCTGGCCGGTTGGCTCAGTGGTAGAGCGTCGGCCTGGTATGTGGGAGTCCCGGGTTCAATTCCTGGCCAGGGCACACAGGAGAAGCACCCATCTGCTTCTCTACCCCTCCCCCTCTCTTTCCTCTCTGTCTCTCTCTTCCCCTCCCGCAGTGAGGCTCCATTGGAGCAAAGATGGCCCGGGCGCTGGGGATGGCTCCTCAGCCTCTGCCCCAGGCGCTAG
Organism: Saccopteryx leptura; assembly: GCF_036850995.1. NCBI lineage: Eukaryota > Metazoa > Chordata > Mammalia > Chiroptera > Emballonuridae > Saccopteryx > Saccopteryx leptura. The sequence goes on from NC_089515.1 coordinate 3,777,245, forward strand.
AGTGGCTCTGGTCGCAACAGAGCGATGCCCCGGAGGGGCAGAGCATCGCCCCCTGGTGGGCAGAGCATCACCCCCTGGTGGGTGTGCCGGGTAGATCCCGGTCGGGCACATGCGGGAGTCTGTGTGACTGCCTCTCCAACTTCAGAAAAAAACAAAACAAAACAAAAAGGATAAGTATTAATTAAAAATCATTGCATCAATGATAATATCATAATCAGAAGTCATAACTCCTTTTTTTTATTTTTATTTTTTTGCATCCAAAATCACTTGATTTTGAAACTCATCATCACACACCTCTCACTGGCCTTCTTACTGGCCACGTTAACCAGCCAGCGGCTGCTTCTCAGTAACACCTCGCCGTGGACAGTTTCCTTGCTGACCGGCAGCCTGCGGGACGGAACCAGGATGGTCACGTCCCTGGTGCCACAGTCGCCTCTGTAGCTTGCCCAGTACCCGCCCTTTTCCTGCCGAGCTCCTGCCGGGAAGTGAATCTAATTCACACTGACTCGCATGGCCCATGGTACACTTCCCACTGCCCCCTGTGTGGTCGCCGTCACACCACACTGTCGGGCACAGAGACAGCAGCTCGTGGGAGCTGCCCTCATCGGGCATGGTCACGCGCTCGGAATGCTTAGCCTTTTCCAAAGCGCTCTGGGCTCCTGTTGTCACCGGCCACGCGGGCTCCTTGCTGAGCGGGAAGACATCCGTCCTAAGAGCAAGGGAGGAGGCGAGAGACACACCCAGGACTGCTGGTGACCCAGATGGCCCCGCACGGGCTCTTCTGGGGGTGACTGGGAGACGAAATGTCTCCCCATGCTCACACCGCGTTCTCAGGGAGGCCCTCAGTCCCCTGTGCCAGGCTCGCCCCACCGGGCTGCTAGACGTAAATCATGGCTCCGGACGGACGCGTGTCCCGCGTGACTGATGCGTCTGGAACCGGGAAGCTGTGGGGAGTTGAAGCTGTGGGCTGATTGTCCCGGGCACGGTGTTGACTTTCTTCTCTAAACGCTAATGATTTCGTGTAAATCTGTCTTGGCTATTGAGGGTTATGAATAAACACGGGGCCAAATCCTTCCTCGCTCAAAAGGTTCTGAGATTTCCAACTGCGTGGTGCCTGCTGTCGTGCGAGGATTCAGGGAGGATTACGGCTTTATAGCTGCTTGGCGCCCGCCCCAGCCCTTTATTACGCTTGGCAGGTGATGGTGGGGAGCGGTTTTGCTCCGCGTGGCTCAGGGAGCAGCCTTCCGTCCCGAAGGCCGTAGGGGCGGAGGAGCGGGAAGAGCGGCTCGCCGCTGGTAACACGGCGACCCTCACTGTCTGGCTCTCAGCAAAGGGCCTGAGATCGCCAAGGCATCCACAGTGGATTCAGCTGTGCCTCCCACTGCCCAGAAAGACAGATCCACCCAGGGGCCTGTGACCATGACCTCCTGTAATAACGGGTTCTTGAAATGAGAACTTACTGGATTTGGGGGGCATCCTCACCCCTGATGCCAGGCGTCCTTATAAGAAGAGGGGATGACAGTGACGTGGGCGGGGCCGGCCGCAAGTGGACTGAAAGGAGAACCCCAGAGCGACATGTTTAAAGATTAAGGAGCGCCAGGAATTGTTGGCGGGAGGGCCTGGAACAGAATCTCTGAGCCGCCGGAGGAAGGAACAGCACTGACGCCTTGATTGTGCACATCAGGCATCCAGAACCTTGAGAGAATTCGTCTCCGTGGCCAAAAGCCACCCAGTGTGGGGTCGTTTTCTGCCCTAGGAAACTGAGGCAGTGTCTACCCCTCGGTGTCAGCCACCTCGATTCTTATGGAAACGTTCAGTGGATGCACCATTTCCTTCCTGATGTTTTTCTACTGGTCTGGCAGGTCCCTTTTAGCAGGCAGGTTTCTCGCTGGCTGGAGGACAGCCTCCTTGTTCACGGCCGGTGACAACACCCCGGACCTCCAGGGCTCCTGCGTGTGGCCTTAGGTCAGGTTTCCCAGAGCAGAGCCCAAGGCCAGGATCAGGGTGCTCCTGGCTAACCGAGGGAGGGAGTGAGCTTCAGGGCACACTGACCCCTGGCACAGCCAGCCAGACGGGACAGGGGCTGAGCTGGGGAGGGACGTGGTCTCAGCCCCCATCTGGCCGTGGCCTGACCCGGGGGTGGAAGGCTGAAGGGAGCTCTAGACATGCGCGACGCCCCCTTCTGACAGGACAGATGATCTCTGTGCACCTATCCCGGCGAGTGACGAGCTAGGAGTTGAGGAATGGGGGTTTGGGCGGACAGGAACAGCACGGACTGCAGGTGTACCCACAGATGAATTCCTTGGCACACCCTATGCCTTCCTCGCCTCTGGCCCATCTCAGAACTGATACCCTTCATACAATTATAAATCAGCCAGCACCCAGCTGTCTCAAGGCCATGGGGCGATGCAGTGCCCCCAGAGACAGACCGAACTACTCCTCAATTCTCCCAAACACGGGCATAGGATGTCCACACGCTGAAGTAGCCCCGGCCAATAGATCCGGGGACTTAGCCCTGTTCATTTCTCCACATTTCAGAATGAAACAACAGGGCCATGGTGTGATTTAGTTGAGTGGGTTCCCTCATCCATTGTACACCCAGTGAGTCCTGGCTGTGGAGGTGGGAGCAGAGTATGTCACGTGACAGACAGAGCGGTGCGCATGACATACGTCTTGCTCACAGAACATACATCTTTGCACACGTCTTGGTGTCTGTACTTGGTGAAGGAGCCCGGATCCAGAAGCAGGCCGCTGAGCAGGGCGTAGCCCCGCCCCGGAGGATGACTGACACCTAGAGAACCCGCTGGTGCTTGGGGGGAGGGGTGGTGACTGAGAAGCCCCGCCTCCCAGCAGCTCCCAGGAGCAGGATGAGAAGGCTTCCAGGGTTTCACAAGTTTGCCAAGTCGAGAAAAGAGCAGCGTAGGCCGAGCCGTGGAAGTCTAGGTCAGCAGGTCCAGCATTCTTACTGAGACGTGGGAATTCCGGCAGCAGCAGCAACAACAAAAGTGGGATGTTTCTCGGAGATTTTAAGGCTGTCTAGGCCATGGTTGGAACCCAGAGGCCAGGCCTGGACCACCTGCCCCTGCTCGGTCCCTTCGAATTGCTTCAAGTGGCTCTCCTACAGTTCTGTCACTTGTGAAATGGGAGCTGAAGGAAGCACGTTCCTCCTAAGGTGGTCACAAGCCTGGCGTCCGGGTGAGCGTGACTCCCCGTGAAGAGCCCAGCACAGTGTCCGGCCTCGTGTGGAAGTCCCCTGAGCATCCACTGAATGAAGACCATACCTCACACCATGAATCCTCACACACGTCTATTCGAAGTCGTGCCCTGCTGTCATCTCATGTTTTCACATGAGATGATTTTTCTCCCGTGATACAGTTCTAAGGCGGCTCCTCCTGGGGGTTGAGACCCTGTGGCCTTGGGTCACACATGGGACAGTCCCCTGCGTGTCTGTGAAGGGACGTGTTTGCTCTGCTGCTTTGTACCGCCCACCCCAGCTGATAAAGACCACCGGGTGAGGCCCCCAGTGTCCCGGGAGAGAGCGGGATTCTGCCAGCCCGGAACTCAGTCCACGATGGTGCATTCTGCGTGTGCTGAAAGGTCTTCATGGCGAGGGTTCTTCTCACACCGTGGTGTGAGGCCAGGATGGGAGGTTGAGGCATTGTCACCAGAGCTCCGTCTCGTGACGGAGAGGTGCTCATAGGATCTGGGGTGAAGGCACGAGGCATTCAAAGGTCCAGGTGGCCAATCTCTCCACTGGCGGCGGTCAGCGTTCTGACACCGGCTCGTCTGGGTGGGTGGAGGCGTTACTATCCTTCTGTCTCTTCACGCAGTCAGCCATTTCTCTAAAAGATTAGCCAAGTTGTGTGTCTTATTGTCTGTTACTGGGGGACCAGGTAATAAAAGCACCATCGTTATAGATATGTGCAGTGGAACAGAGGGGGTTACTATGGGAACATCGACTCTTAATTTCCAGAAATTTCTGAGCCAGATTCATGAAGTTAATGTTTCGGGGACATCGCTGCGACGCCGAATGCGGGGAAAATGCCATTTTACATAGCACTTCCCTTAAGGAAAAATCCCCAAAGTGCTCTTTGAAACATTCCATGATGCTCTTATGGAGGACGGAGCAACATTCACTTGATGTATGAGTGAGGAAGACCAGGCAGGCGGCTTTCTCCCGGGCACACAGCAGCCTCGTGCTGCGCCTACGGGCTCGGCTCCGGGTTTCCCCTGAGCGCGGGCTTTCTCCTCCCGCCGCCTGGGCGAGACTCGCTCTGTGTCCTTCTGGGGCCCCAGGGGGCCCTGGGCTATCGGATGGTCGCTGCCTCTGCTCTCACCGAGGAAATGGACCTTCAGCAAGAGGCTCCCCAGCCAAACCCAGCGAGTTCTCAGGATATGTTTTGGTTGAAAGGAGAACACATTTGAAGGGGAAGGAAATGAAGAGAAGAAACAGGGAGTAGAGTAGCCACTTGGTTCCCAAACCAGCCCCACGTGGCTTTGGGGATCCAGGAAGGAACTCAAGGAAGAGGGGCTCTCTCCACTGCAGAGGGGCTCCAACTCCCTCCCTTCTTTCTCCAGGAAACGCTTGGCCTCCCAACACACGGCTTTGCAAAGTTAGCCCAAGAGTACAGAGGGTCAGATGAGACGTGTCCAGTAAGGCCATGGTTGTTCTGACGAGTTCTAAGCACGCCTGCTTCCTGAGTTGCTCTCAGCCTGCGACGTCTGGCCGTCGGGATGGTGGGCTGACTCACTGACCAGCAGTGTGGTCCCTCGGATGTGGCTGTCTGGCTGCTTCCTGTCAGCTCACTGCACACAAGCTGCTCCTGCAAAATCAATGCTATTGGAATTCCCTGGCCGGGGCGTCCATGATTGATCTGAGTCAGGCGTCCCCGCCCAGTGCCCACGTCTGTCAGGGAGACCGGCCGCCAGGGTTCACAGCACCCAGACAGGGCTTCCAGAGCCAGGTTCGCGGGAACATCACGAGCCTCATGGGCAGCTAACTCCTGAATCGCCTCTGGGTGCATTAGCTTCACGGGCTGGCTGTTAGGGGGACACAGCCATGAGGCACCCGGCTGTGATGTCCTGGCATGTGCTGGGGCCCAAAATGGACTGTAACCAAGAAGCAATTAAAAAGACGATTATTAGAATGCAACTGCTGGCCTCTTTGAGGGTTGGTGGGTGGGTGGCCAGGCAGCGGACAGGTGGGTTAGCATCCAAGTGTAAGATGTCGGAAACAGAGGGACTCCCTGGAGCACGGACAGCGAGCCTTGCTGCCAGGAAGGGCCAAGGCCACCCAGTCACCTCACTCCACCTGACCTGTCTAATACGGAAGAGCCCACAACTCATCTGTCTGGCTCATACGCGGTTAGCATTTGCTACCTGTCTGAGTAAACGAACGAGAGCCTAACGGATTTAGAAATGGAAAAAGGAAACATAAGCACAATGCTTTACTTCAACAAGCTCCAGTGGACCTGACGTGCTCAGGGGCGATATTGCTCAGTTCAACCAAAAAGCGCAGGTCATCAGCCTGGCACAGGCAAGGCCGTAAGCTACCCAGGGAGGTGCCCACACATCTCAGCTTCTGCTTTCAAGAAGCTCATGATGGGTGGGGTAGGGGGAGACTGGATCAAACGGACAGTTCTCTGGGTGGAGGACAGAAGCAGTAGCCCAGTCTGTCCTTCTCCTGAGCGCATGGCTGAGGATGTCCAGTGCGGAGAGCCCCCGAGCATAGAACGATGGAGCAGGCGTCAGCAGAGCTCCCCGGAGGCCGAGCCCTGAGCCCTGGATCTCACGCTTCCCGGGGATTGGAATTGGAGAAGGCACATCCTAGACACGGGCGTATTCCAGGCTGAGCGCCGCGACCTCCCTAAATCTGCTCAAGACGCACGGCAAAGAGCAGCCGGGAGTGACGTGGGGACATCTCTAAACCCTAAGGAGTTGCTTCATCTAAAAATGAGATCAGCTTGACCAGGCGGAGGTGCAGTGGATAGAGTGTCGGACTGGGATGCAGAGGACCCAGGTTCGAGACCTCGAGGTCGTCGGCTTGAGCGCGGGCTCATCTGGTTTGAGCAAAATCCCACCAGCTTGAACCCAAGGTTGCTGGTTCGAGCAAGGGGTTACTCAGTCTGCTGAAGGCCCGCAGTCAAGGCACATGTGAGAAAGCAATCAATGAACAACTAAGGTGTTGCAAGGTGCAATGAAAAACTAATTGATTGATGTTTCTCATCTTTCTCTGTTCATGTCTGTCTGTCCCTGTCTATCCCTCTCTCTGACTCACTCTCTGTCTCTGTAAAATAAATAAATAAATAAATTAATTAATTAATTAAAAATGAGATCAAGCGTCCAATGGGACATTCTTGCTTACAAAGAGACCCAGCGGCACTAAGTGGCTTGAAGGCCACTCAGGTAGTCAGTGACAAGCCCAAGCTAGAGCCTCCCTGCCTCTCTCTCTGTTCTCTGTGTCGTTAGGAAAAGGCCGATGGCCTGCTGTCAGTCACGCTCTCTGGGTCTTAGCCTCGAGGGGTGAAGGACGTCCTGGTGCTGAGACCATTGCTGTAGTCTCTAGGCGGGAAGCTACCAGGAAGGGGCCCCACCAGGGAATGAGGAAGACCAGAGCAATTTGTGCCACTCAGTATTGGTTTAGGCAAGGACTAGCGTGTCCCTGGATCTTCTTGGAAGGTGGAAGCATGAAGACAGGGTCCCCTTTGGGTTTGTGCACGAATTCCATTGGATACGTTCTCCTTGGCTAGAAAGTGACCCCGGCGATGACCTCTCAGTGCTTGAACCAGGTACTCTTCTAGGCTCATGGCCTTGTCTCTGCTTGTCAATTCACTCCTTCCATCCTTGCCACCGTGCCCACCAAGGGGACCGCCATCTTTGCCAGACACTCAACACAATAAGTGCCTTCCAGGATCCTGAGGCGGCTGCCGGAACCTTCTCTCTGAAGATCCAAAACCCAATGGACCCCATGAGAACCTTACCTGTCCGCCTCGTTTTTAGCATATCTGACAGGATGTAACTGACTCGGACTTTCTTCCATGAGGCAAACTTTCACTCTCCCGAGGTTATCCACTGCACGTGCCCCTGACCGTCTCTTCCCAGGAAAAAAAAAAAAATGTCACGGTCCCCTTTGGCCTTTTCTCAGAGGGCTGGGCGCCCACCCTCTCTCTCCCAGCACCCCACCCTCAGAGAGAGTCCAGGTGGCCAAAGGACTTTTCAGTGCGTGCTTGGACGCGGATCTAGGTGTGACGGACCCTAGGGGACTGTCGGAGGCCATCGTCCCTTCCCTGTCGGTCACCTTCTGTCCTATAGAAGCAAAGATCTAAGACACGGATGCAAATGCACGTGGGCACACGCATGGGCAAAGGCAGCCTGGCCAACACGGGAGTGTGAGGCCCGTGGCCACCTGACAATTTAGTATAATTTCCGATTCCCTGTGCTGAGTAAGCAAGACGAGAAGGCAAAGCTGACGGGTACGACGGCGATTTTCTCAGGACTCCCAAGACTGAATTAATTGTGTGCACCTCGAGGAGAGCGTGGAGGAGACAACAGGCAGGCTCCCTTTAAAGTTGCGTTGTTAAGGGAGAGGCGTCCTGGCCCCTCTCGCGCGCGCAGGGAACCTCCGATCTGCCTTATCAAACACGAGGTGCTTGCTCGATGCAACAGGTCCCTCCCTTCGAAAGCTGTGTTCTTACATTCTCACACCCCCTGTAGGCTTTGAAATCAGTGTTCAAAGTGGACTTTCTGAATTCATGAAAACCCACAGGTCTATAATCCATCCCTAATGGAAGTCAAACATGACACCGGCGAGATGAAACGCAGTGGCCTCCCCCACTGTTCACAGTAGGTGTCTACGGATAATAAATATTTTATTTTACTACAAAAACAAATAACTAAGCATACCCCCTGTGTTTGTTCTGAACCCGACTGTAGCTTTTGTGAGTTTACAATGTTTCAAAGGCGAGCGAGGGAACCAGTGTCGCGGCAGTAACTGGGTGTGCGCATACAAAAGGGAGCCAAAGCTGCGTTCATTCCCTACAAACCATGGATTACGGGGATGCCAGCCGGTGCCCCTCTGCTCGGGGACTTGTTGGCACTCTTATTCCCAGCCTTGAGGCGAGGAGCAAAGGGCAGTCACCTGCAAAACAGGCAAAGAGCCGAGGGCTTTGGAACTCGTTGTCTCTTGACCTGATTCCGACAGATCCTCCGTAACCAACGTTCGCGGAGAAACCACCCAGGCGTGTATTGGCTGGGTGCTGTTGTGTAGACCTCACTGCCCCATGCCCAGACGGCAAGGCTGGGCTCTTCGGAGTCCTTCCCCGAAAGGAAGGGTGAGCCATGTTCTTCACAATGGGTCTCCTAGGAGGAATTCAAGGCCAACTTTGGTGAAAAGCATCCCATATCACGGTCTTCATCTGGATGTAGACTCTGACCACTACAGATGTAAATGAGTGTCATGAAACCATGTTGATGTTGCAAGCTCTAAGTCAAGGAGGTGACCGAGTGAGGTGACGTGTGTCGATCTGTGTCGCTACCTTCATGGTGATGCATCGGAGTGTGGGTTGTCTGAGTGTGGGTGACTACACTGACAGTTCTCCTAGAATATTACGTGACATCTGCTTCCCCAGTTATGTTGCTGTGATTTGAAGGCCGGCTGAAGATTTTCACACAGCCGAGTCTACAGTGCATTGGTACAAAGTAGCAACTAGATAGCGTACTGCCCCAGGAATTCTGCAGGAATTCCGTGTGGCAAGGACCAGAGTTAGGATGGCTGCAGGCCACCTCCAGGTGAAATAAGTTGGTGGTAACATCGTGTTACTTAAATTTTATTTTAGCTTGCCAACCCCACCGTTTCTGGTTTACCAAGGACGTGGCTCCGTGTGAGTTCTCACAGCAGTACCCGGAACAGCTGCCCACAGACCGGACCGTCGCTGGCACCCCTCTGAAAACATCTACCGTGGGAGTGATTCAATATGTGCATCAGCTCGGACGCTGGTTTGGGGTGAAATGAACACACGATGCAGAGAGCTCTGAGTAAAGCAGATTGCCCTCCGTTATGTTGGTGGGCCTCATCCAATTGGTTGAAGGCCTACAAAAAACAAACAAACAAAAAACAAAACAAAAAAGCAACAACAACACCTGACCTTCCTGAGCAGGAGGGCGTTCTGAAGCCGACGACCTTCAGACAGAAGTACACCCCTTGGGCTCAGGTCCCTCAGCCCACTCACACTGCAGATTTGAACTTGCCAGCCTTCACTTTTGTGTGGGCCAATTTCTTATAATATTCAATAATTCCCTTTCTCTTGATATAGATGTCGTATTGGTTCTGTTTCTCTGGACTTTCGATAATATGACCTCCCATCCAAACCCAATAAGAATGAGATCATATCTAACAGGACAGACCCCGTAATGAGACAGTTAGCTCCTCCGTGGCATGTGACAGATACTCAGGGTCCAGGAGCCCAGAGAAAATCGGTATCATCCCAATGCTACCCCTCTAAGCCTTTAACCAAAATCAGACACAGTGAATAGAACACCACGTTGAAGGGACTGCAACCAGTTTCTACTGAAATTGATACTGCATTCTCCTTTCCGTGAAGTTCATGGTCAGATGTGGCAGTGGGTTACCAGATCTCTCTATATTGTTTCTTACCAAAGACAGGTTCTTCTTCCTCTTTCCCCTGTTCTCATGGCCTTTTCCTGCTTTCCTGTCTGTCTCCAAGGAGCTAGACCTTATTCCGGGGAGATGGGGCAGGCCTACGTCACACTGGGTACAGTGCCAGCGTGGGTCCTCCGTTGAGCCTTCCCACCCTTGTGCTCAGCCCGGGTTCAGGGCACCGGGCTCCCGTCCGTCCGTGAGTTCAGGCAACTGGGGTACCTGCCGGGAGATCCGAGGGTCCTCAGGAAACAGCATCTGGTGATTTGCTCTTCCTCTGGGGTGCCTCGGGCTGGCGGTGTCTCCCGACAGGAGCCGCAGGGGAGGGTCTGCCCCGACCAGGTTCTCTTCCCGTGCCAGGACTGGGCCTGTTCCCTCTCCTGCCCCTCGGGGCATAGAGTGGGTCCTGTTTCCATTGCGGAGGGCCTGAGCAATACCCTCATGGTTGCCAGTCCCCCCTGCACCCCCCTGTAAGTAGGTCCTTTGTGGAGAAGTTCTCCCTGGATTGTCCTCATGTGAGCATGCCTTCTGTTTCCCACTGGGACTCGGACTGATGCCCAGCCGGGAATTTTTAAATATGTATGGGGTTTGTTTTGTTTTGTTTTTGTTTTTATTGGAGGGACTAGGAAACGACTTAGGTCAGAGGCATTAATAACTGAAGGTCTCAGTCCACTTCTGGGGACACAGCCACAGTCTGTAGTCAGCCAGATTGGCTTCCGCAGGAAGATGGAACTGATTCACTCATTTCAATGACCTGTCTTAAGAGAGGCCCTTGGCAAAACATTGTGAGGGACCCAGTGAAGCAGTGACCTGGCTTTGTTTTCCTGTTTTTAGGGACAACAGCCTATTGCCCTGGTCCCACAAGTCTGCCCATCCCTCGGCAGAGTCCCCGTCCTAAGGCTCTGCGGCCAGTGTCCACCACCACCCACTGTGTGCCTAGACATGAGCACAACAGAAGGGCACTCCCTGGAGGCCCAACTTGGGGATGCCACAGCAACAAAGGCAGTACGTTGGAGGCAAAGCCACAGACATTTATGACCTAAATCAAAGTGGTCTTTGGACCTGAGAGAGGAAACATCTCAGAGATCAGCCAATGCCAAGATCTTCGCCAAAAAAAAGCAAAGGCCACGAGAGGAGACCGTGAGATCGCTATCAAGGCCCAAAAGTCACCACCTCCGGAAGCCACTCTGAGTCCCTCAGACAGTCAGGTCCATGAGAGACCATGTCCAAGATGAACTCGTAAGTCCCTGGTGTTGGGAGGACGGTGAGGCCCCTCATTTTAGACTGGTCAGGGTGGTCACGTGGTCTGAGAAATGTGATCCTATATATGCCCCACTTTCTGCAGTGGCAAGGTTTACTGGGGCCGCTGTGACAAATTTCCAAAAACTGGATGACGTCACACAACAGATGACCTTTCACAGTGTGGAGGCCAGAAGTCCAAAAGGAGTTTCAAGGTGCCAGCAGGTGCTGCTCCCTCGGGACCTCCCAGGGGAGAACCCAGTCTTGGTTCCTTTTCTCTTCTGGTGGCAGCTGGCAGTCCTTGGCTTGTGGCCTCATCACTCTGGTCTCTGCCTCTGTGGTCATATCCCCCTCTTACAACGAGCTACCTGGGTAATAAAGGCTAATGTCGCCACCCCCCAATCCTTCATATAGCCACACCTACAAAGTCTTCGCATCTACAGACACATTCACGGGCCCCAAGGATCAGGACCATGTGTCTTCGAGGGCCCTCAGTCTGCCCACCCTGACGTGTGTGTCCAGTGGCCCACCGCCCGGCAGCCAGCAGAAGATGGCTTCAGGAAGGGACCTCACGCAGAGCTCTGGTGAGCCCACGGCCCTCTGGTCCTTCCTTCCTTCCTCCTGCCGGGTTCTGATCGCTGGACAAATCGTAGGCCGTGCAGAGCTGAATCCGATGCCACAGTCTGGATCCCTGTGCACGTCTCCGCGCCCGCCTGGCTTTCTTTGTTCCTCGGTGGATTTAAGTGGAGCCAGGCTCCAGGAATTGTCCTGAGTCCTCTGGGCAGGCCAGTCTGCAGGCTTTGTGTGAGGATATAAGACCCTCAATATTCCTTTCATACACCTTGGGAAACTTTTCTTTATATGTGTTCCAGTGGTTTATACCATCATTTTTACTGTACTAAAATTCACATGCCCCCTTTTTTTAAAAAATAATAATAATAATATTGTCATGTAAATTTTTGCAAGCTCTAGGTTTATTTTATGACCAATAACTTAGACAATATATTAAAATCCTGGAAGAATTTAATATCAGCAGCAGATTATCCTAAAAAGGAAAAAAAAACAAAAACAAAAACCACACCTAATTTCTGGGTATTACAGGGACAGAGTCACATCAAGTTATGTTAAAAGGTTTAATAGCTGTTAGTAAATTTTACGGCCACTGCCAATAACTCTGTAATATATTGGACCAGTTAATAGGTCAACGGAACATATTTATATCTTGCAATAAACTGTTTACCCAAGAACAAAACTAATTTCTGATGATAATGAAACGCGGAGTCAATAAATATTAATTTTAGCATTTCTAATTTAAATACAATTTTTCACATCTGCCATAAATGCTGGGCTGGCAGCATAAAGAAAGCCATTTCTGGTTTTGCATTACCCAGGGCGAACGTGGTAACCACGGTGGCATTTTTAGCTTATAACACAGTGCTTGTGAGGGACACAGACTTTGGGGTGCCGGACTCTATGTTATTAAACACCACAATAATACTCAGCATCTGAAATATCTGTGTCGGCACGCTACATTTTAACGCATCTTGAAAAGTAAACCATTTTAAATGTACGTCTTTTAAAATACAATATACTTTAAAAATAAAACACCATGGCAAGTTTTATAGTGAATACCTTTTAAAATCACAGACAGTTTTTTTTTTTTCTTAATTCTTGTCTTTTATTTGGCTGTCTATCTAGGAGTTGAATAAACTCAGTTTTGCAACTCAGCTACATACCCCCAGCAGATGTGAGTCTCCGAAGGAGAGATGTTATGGGCACGCAAAAAAAATAAAATAAAATAAAGAAAGAAGAAAAAGAAAAGAGAAAAGAAAAGAAGAGAAAAAAGAATGCTATACTGCTATAGATTAATTATGTTTTCAACAGACTTGAGGCGTTAGGGAATGAATTGTCCACAAAGAGCCCTTCTGTGTAACAATAATACTGGAAAATTACATGTTTGAAAGGTCCTTTTTTTTACCTCATAGCATCTCACGAAGAAAGACGCCCAGGCACATAAGAAATACAGCGGGCATCTCAGCCCTGGCACCTTGCTCCCTGGTGGACTGGTGGACACATTCTTAGGAAGCATCCTCTGCCTGGCACTTCTCTGGGCACGGAAGCTGTCCTTGCTCCTGTGCGTTCACGTCACTGACTTCGTCTGAGTCGGCCCACACTCCCGGTCCCCTGGCTAAGCATCAGCTCTGTCTGTTCCTCCAAAGGCACTTGCAGTTAGAGACTACCTTGTACACCCCCTCAAAAAAAAAATCACCTGTTGCAGTCTTGACCCCCAGTGATACCAGAAGGCGCTGAGCTTGGAGAGACGGATAAAGAGTGATGAACTCACAAGGTGTCCTTAGAAGAAGAGGAGATGAAGACAGAAGCTCATAGAGGGGAGATGATGTGGAGACGCAGCGAGAAGGCGGCCATCTGCACACCCCAGAGGGACTCCTCAGGGGGACAGCAGCCCCGGGATACCTTGACGTCACACCTCTGGCCCTCGGGTCTCTGAGGGACACAGCATTCTGTTGTGCAGGCCCCCGGTCTGTGGTGGCAGCCCGAGCAGACTCATACACTTGCTAAACTGTGAAGCTTCGTTTCTAATTTTCGGTTTCAACACTGTAGTCTTGAGAGAACTCTAAGTCAAGAACATTTCCATAAGGAAGCTGGGGACTGGTGTGGTGTGGCATCCTGTGCCCTGCAGGATGGCAAGCAGCATCCCTGACTTCCACCCACTCGGGACCAAGATGGGACAGGCAAGTTTGTCTCCAAACATCGCCCCAAGCCCCCACGGCGGGGTGGCTGACAGAATCGCCCCCCATTAATTCTGCACCTGAGGTCACCCACACTGAAGACACAGGCACTGTGTGTGCGCGCGTGTGTGTGCGTGTATCCATCCACACATGCATCAGGTAGAGAGGACAGAGAGGAAGGGGCCGCAGAGACCCCAGGCCAGGCCGCGCTTCTCAGATGAGGTCACTGGCCAGCAGGAAGGGCCTTGCCTGAGTGCACACAGGACATCAGCGCAGGGCCAGCCCCAGGACTCGGCTTTCCCTCTCGACTCTGCAGAGCACTGGGTCACCTCCTTCTCCTCTCCCTGGAAGGACAGGGCAGGCAGAGGCCGGCGGTGTGCCCTGGCTGAGATGGTGTGACTCTCCGGGAGGCCAGTAGCCACCCTGGGACTGCCCCATCCTGAGAGTTTGTCCCCCCCCCCCCACTGGAGTCTCTGTCTGCTGAAGTCCACTGCACATGGCCCTCTTTCCAGCTGCCAGCGGCTCGGACACAGGTCACTGGCAGGCAGCGATGGGGAGACCGACATGACGGGTGTTACCGGTGACCAGTGGGTAGCAGGGGCAGGCACCACAGGGAGGCAGGAGTGTCCCAGGCAGTCCGGTCCCACTGACTCCCCCTGCCCCTCCCACCTGCTCTGTGCTCTCGTAGCCGGTGTCCCCGGCAGGCCTGTCCCTCCTTCACCCTCCAGCAACCTGGTGGCGTCGCCAGCAGGAGGAGCCTGCGGGGTCTCTGAAGGAGGAGCTGTCACCGTGTTGGTGCTCTGGGTACTTTCCCTGAGAGGCTGCGGATGGGGCGGCATGTTCCAAGTCCCCCCCTCACAGCCACGTCCTGGGCAGTCCGGCCACACCGCCCTGTGCCCCTCGCCCTGCAGACCCAGGTGGTCAGGCCTCCCCACGGTTACTCATCCCTGGGACTTCACTGTCCCTTGATGACGTCCCACAGCCCTTCTGTGAACCCCTGCGGGGCCGCCTCTGTCTAGGGGCCTCCCTGGTGGAGGCTCCTTTTTATTTCCGAGGAGCTGAGCGTCCAGCCGGTGGCCATTGTCATCCCGCTTTGGAGAGGTCACCGTCGCCTTTTTTCCATTTTCCCTTTGATGTTTAAACTGACACAACTGCCCCAATTAATCTGTTGTCTGAAATAGTAGGCTTGAATAATCTAGTACATTATGATTATAGTTTAATATTTAATGCTAACATTTTATGTGGCCTTCTCAGTGGTGCGAACCTAGTCACGTTAGCTAATAAAATTAATTCTTTCACCTATTTTACCTTTTGAACAGTAAAGATTAGGGTGGAGTAAAAACGATTAGGTCTCTTTGGGGTAAGGGATGGGGAAGAGATCCATTTCCCCGAACATGGGGCCTTCCTTCTGATTCCCTACCCCTCCTGCAGGCACCTCACGGCCCGACATCGGCCCCTCGAGGAAGGTGGATGGGAACCCGCCTACCGCATGCTTCTTGGATGGCTTTTGGAACTTTAGAGTCAGGGAAACCTTGCAGAAAATCGAACCGCCCTCAGTGTCACGGAGAAGAGGAGGGAGCCTCCTTCACTCCACGTCGCCGGGGCTCCTCCCCTTTGGTCCGGCGTCTCCGTACACGCAGAAGGTGGCGGGCAGGCTCCCTTCCCTAATCCGAGCTCTCAATTAGCAGCGCAGTCACGTCGTGCATCGGAATATGCATGTCGCTTGCGTGGAGGCGCCTGGCCAACTCTGCGTGTTTGATGTCTTTCCTTTCATCCTCCTCCTCCTCCTCCTCCTTCCGAGGAGGAGGACTTTCCGCAGGGGCGCGAGAAAGAAGGGCCCCAGGATAGAAGGGCCCCAGGATAGAAGGGCAAGACCAGATGCTCCCACCCGGAAGATGTGCAGACCCCGCCAGGGTCGTGAGGGTCTCCCTTCCCTCCCCCCCACCCAGAACCGCGGTCCCTGTGCTCGCTCTCCTGCGCTCTCTCCAGGCCCCCTCCTCGTGTGAGTCCCACCCGGGTCTCGCTGGACCGTCCTGCATGACGACCTGAAATTGTCCACACTCTTGACCCCGTCCACTTGCTTTCCTGGGGGACTGCGCCATCCCATGAAGATGTCTGTCAGGCGGAGAAACATTCCTACATCCAAGGAGGATGTGGGGCTGGAGCTCTGACAAACTAGCTTCTACTAAAGTGTCACCGACGGCCATGTCCTGGCGTGCCTATCCTGCACGACAGCCCAGATCTCTGGTGATGAATAAGGCCGGCCAGTGAGCGGGGACCCGGGTGTGTCCAGGTTCTCACAGCCCTTCCTGTGGGGGTCCCCACCCTCCAGACCCTCGCTCCATAGCCGCTGCCCCGTGGACACCTCCCCTGAGCCAGCCCGGCTCTCGTGCCTGGGCCCTGGCTGACTCTGTCTTTTCTACCTGGAATGTCCCACTGTCTTCTCCTCCCCCGTTTTACCTGCTTACTTAAAATGGGCTTCCCCCCCTAAATAACATTATCATAAAGAGGAGAGAATATCTATGACTCATGATTCCCATGCCCACATTTCACATCTTTATTCCGTCTCAGGGCCCCTGACCTGGGCGGGGCTCACTCCTCTGCTGCGATTGTCTAATTCTCTCCCTGGGGGAGACCACCCAAGTCGTGCAGTTTCCCGCCCCCCCCCAAACCCTGGCTCTGCCCTTGCTCACAACCCCTGAGTTTTCCCAAAAGGCGCTGGACTCGCTTTATAAATGGAATGCCCGGGTTGTGGAGGAGGTCCCGGGATGAATCAGAGCTGACGTGCTCACTGCCAGCCCCTTGCTGCTCAGTGACGCAGCCGGCAACATATGCATGCATTCATCTCTGCCCACATGGCTTCTTACTTCCTGGGAGAGACCTCCAGGATAAGGATTGCAGGGGAGAAGACGAGAAACGGATTCGTGGTTCCAGGTGCTGGTCCGTCCGCCCATGGCCCTCCCCACTGGACCTTCCGTCAGTGAGATGGGAAATCTACCCGACTGCACCCTGGCCAGTGTTTAAAAATGAGTAGTTTTTGCCTGACCTGTGGTGGCACAGTGGATAAAGCGTCGATCTGGAACGCTGAGGTTGCCGGTTCAAAACCCTGGGCTTGCCTGGTCAAGGCACATATGGGAGTTGATGCTTCCTGCTCCTCCCCCCTTCTCTCTCTCTCTGTGTGTCTCCTCTCTCTAAAATGAATAAATAAAATCTAATATATATTTGATAAAAACGAGCAGTTTTACGTCCTTGTCAAATGGGGAGGTGACAAATGGGATCTTCTTGCTCCGACCTGGGATATTTGACAATCTGACAGTTTTAACCTTTTCCTAGCTGCTATCCATTCATATTTACATTTTGTAAGGAGCCCAGCTGTCTCCTGAAGCAGCAATTTTCAACCCTTTTCCTCTCATGGCAAACATAAGCTAGTTACTAAAATTCGATGGCACACCAAAAAATATGGGGTTTTTTTTTTGCCAATCTGACAAAAAAAAATTAGTATACTTTTGAGTTATTCACACCAGATGGCTACTGTTTATTGATGGGTCATTTTTTTTTTTTAATTTGACAATTAAAGGGAAAAGAGGTCAGTATTTCCAACTAAGTAGTCAGGTATTGCATGTTTTAAAAATTCTTGGGGCTCATGGTTGAAAATCACTGTCCCTGAGTCTCCACGCTTTTATTTTTTTCATCAACAGATATGCAGTTTTGTGTATTAAGGATGTTGGTTGTTATCATAGCGCATCCTTGGGCATCCTCCTGGTCTGAAATATCATTTTCCTAGTTTGGTATGTGCTTCGTAATTTTTCAGATTGGGAGTTACCGACACCAGAAACTTTCTGACATCAATCAGAAGTTTTCAAATTGCAAGTGGTGATTTTTGTCGACGGCCTTGCTGTGTTCTTTTCTCCTTTGCGGTTTTAATTATAGGGAGCCCTCTTCCAAAGGCCAAGTAGTAGCAGATAGTCTTTGATTTTTATACCTAATGGATTTCTTTGTCCAGTGTTACTTTCCATTCTGACATCAGAGGAGATATTTATTGTGACATTTTTCTCTTTAGCCAGCCACTTGTGCAGGCTACATGGATTGAACAACCAGCTCCCCTCTGATGGGTTAGAAAAGACTCCTGTATCACATTTTAAGGGCCTGAGCATATGAGGGGCTGTTGCCGTGTGACCCGATTTACTGCTGTTCCAGGGACACTATTTCTGTAACCCCCAGATTCCGGACTGCAGTCCGTCACGCCCATTTGTAGATGGGGGCGGGGACAAGAGCTTTCTCATTGGGACAGACTTATTCATTTTTTTCTAAAAATACCCATTCTTTTTTTTTTTTTTTTTTTTTTTTTTTTTGTATTTTTCTGAAGCTGGAAATGGGGAGAGACAGTCAGACAGACTCCCGCATGCGCCCGACCGGGATCCACCCGGCACGCCCACCAGGGGGCGACGCTCTGCCCACCAGGGGGCGATGCTCTGCCCCTCCGGGCGTCGCTCTGCCGAGACCAGAGCCACTCTAGCACCTGGGGCAGAGGCCAAGGAGCCATCCCCAGCGCCCGGGCCATCTTTGCTCCAATGGAGCCTCAGCTGCGGGAGGGGAAGAGAGAGACAGAGAAGAAGGAGGGGGGGGGAGTGGAGAAGCAAATGGGCGCTTCTCCTATGTGCCCTGGCCGGGAATCGAACCCGGGTCCCCCGCACGCCAGGCCGACGCTCTACCGCTGAGCCAACCGGCCAGGGCCTAAAAATACCCATTCTTAAGACACTTTTATTATCAAATATAACATATGTATTTAAAAGGGCATGAAACACAAATGTAGAACTTAATGAATTAACCTCACATGCACATCCCTGTGGCTACCATACATATGAAGGGACAGAAGACTGGAGCCCTGGGACACCTGGTGGCTCCTGGTTCCCCCGCCTGCCCAGCATGTGGAAGTCCTGGGTTCAATTCCTGGTCAGGGAACACAGGAGAAGCGGCCATGTGCTTGCTTTTCCACCTCTCCCCTGCCCCCTTCTCTCTCTCTCTCTCTCTCCCTCTCCCACAGTCATAGCTCAAATGGTTCAAGCAACTTGGCCCTGAGGATGCTGAGGGTGCTGAGGATGGTGCCATGGCTTCACCTCAGGCACTAAAATAGCTCGGTTGCTGAACAATGGAGCAACTGCCCCAGATGGGCAGGGGGTGTGCCATAGATCCTGGTCTCTCTACCTCCTGCCTCTCACCTCATTAAAAAAAAATCATAATTTCTGGGTAGGAAACATCTTCTTCAACAGGACACACAGCACACTGAAAAGGATTTGATGGTTACATCCCAATACCTTAAGAATAAGGGTGTCTGTTCATCAGTGCACACCATCGAGCGCTGGAAGAGACCGGCCACAAAACGGGAGATGTTTTCAATTGTTACAGCAATGGAAGGCTCAGCCCTGTGGTCTTCCACATTCAGGCTTAAGATCCCCCGGAATAGACTTGTGTGCACAGGGCGAGAGAGGTACCCAGCAGAACTGCGTTCAGTACGGACGGTTACCCACTTTCCCCAGCCCTGGGTTTTTGAAAGTCCAGCCTTTCTCTGTAGTTTTGCAGTTAACACGGTTGTACATCAGTGACGTGCAGGTTGGTTTCGGGCCCTGAACCAAGCATCCCTTCGCCAGTACCCGCAGTCTCCATTCAGACGACGTTTTAATAACTGGTTTCTGAGGAAGCGTGTCTTCCCTCTGTGCTTCTGCGTTGAGACAAACACCTCGGGTTTCCACGGAAGTTTGAAAACCGGCTTTGCAGGCAAGCTGCAGGAGACCCTCTCTAGAACCACTGTCCCCCCCACTAAGAAGCTTCCCGGCAATCTGGGAGCGGAACTCCGCAAGCAGTGGAATGTCCTGCTTCCTTCTCGCATCATTAACCTCATTTAAGAAGCTTTACAGCTTCTCACGGGCAAGACTTGCCTTCCTATGAGCGATGTTTATCGCTATGCACTCAATTCTTTGATCCCATTGAAAGTGATCCTTTTACAATTTTTTTGTTTATTTGTTTCATGGGACCATACAGAAAGACTTTTGTATGTTACCATCCTACCTGGAGAAACACAGAGGCCACTTCTCAGGAAGGTGCTGATGAATTGATGAATTCTGGAATCCCTTTGGGCTGTCGACAGACACCATTGTTTGTTTATGGTCTTATGTTTTTGTACCACACTCAGAACCGATAGTTCTGTTTCTCAGTTTCCAGTGACCCTTGTGACTTTCCTTACACATGCTGGCAGGCTGTGCCAGCGAGAATCCCCAGGACAATCTGAAGAGAGACGGGGACCACGGACATCCTGGCATCATTCTTTGTCATTTACTTTTCCAGATGATGTTTAGAGTCACTTTTCTCAAGTTAGATAAAAAGCCCATTGACATTTTGATAGGAATGGAACTTGACCACCTGTATCATATATGATCTTCCCAACCAGGAGCAAGAGATTTCTGTGTATTTACTCCATTTCAGACACAGTGTAATGTTTTCTTCTTGTAGTGCCTTTATAGGCCTTGTGGGTATGATCCTAAATTTCTGTTCTTCTTTTCCTTTTTTTCTTGTCCTTTCTCTCTCTCTCTCTTTCTTTTTTGTCCTTTCTCTCTATCTCTATCTCTCTATCTCTCTTTCTTTCTTTCTTTCTTTCTTCCCTTCTTTCTCTCTTTCCTTCCTTTCTTTCTCTCCTTCCTTCCTTCCTTCCTTCCTTCCTTCCTTCCTTCCTTCCTTCCTTCCTTTCTTCCTTCCTTCTTTCTTTTTTGGTTTTGCTTTCTAATGTGAGAGAGGTGTAAATTCATAGACACCTCCTGCCTGGTTGTTGTCAAAACCCAGAAGAACTATTAATGCTTTTACGTTCGCCTGGCACATTTCTCAATTTACTTTTTATGTTCCCTAGTTAATTCTTTTGAATTTTTCTAAGTTAATATAATATTTTCAGCAGATGTCTTTTCAGAAAAGACATTTGTCTTTTCTATGAAATAGGTAAATCTCTTAATTCTGAGTTATTTAGAAGAACCCCGTTTTAAAACCCTCAGGTGATTTGATTCTTTTACTATTTTATTTTATTCATTTCAAATTTTATGAAACCTTTGCTTATAAGATGTTTGCACTTTGAAACCTATGAACGTTGATTTAAATTTTTCACCTGAGACTTTGTATCTGGCCTACCACCTAGATAATTTTTGTACATATTAAATGGAGAGTCGAATAAAGGTAAAACCTTAATTTGCAAGATAAGCATGTGAGTGCATGTGTTTTCATATGTTCTCGTACCCATACACACGTGATGACCGGAAAGCACTAACTCCGGTCCCTTATGTCTTCATCTACAGAAGTTTGTGCATCGCGAAACTCCCTCATTTTGTCAAATAAACCTTCCAGGGGCTCGCATTTTTTTCTCTTTGGTTTCTGAGCCCGAGAAATGAGATCAAGTCCTCCCTCCATGGTGGGAGAACTTCATTAAACTCATGGTTTAGGCACTGTTGTCTGTCCTTCTTCCAGTCTGCTATGTGCTCCTCTCCGCTTATGGAATCTGAAAATCGAGCTGCTTAATTTTCATCAACATCACATATACCCCCTTTCGTCTTACTGAAGTATTTCTGAAGTGAACTCTGTAGTATGGATTGCACCACATTGGCGTTTTTGGTTAGTATTTGACTGTCTGACTCCTTACTTGACTGCGTGTGCGTGTGTTAGCCAAGCTGGATGGCGTGTCCTCTGTGTGGAATCCTCGTCAAATCTCTCCATGGAACGATCTGACTCCTCCACCACTATTCCCACCCTTACTTATTCCGCTCTGGCTTTATTTCTGCCGTCCTCCTTTCGTTGTGTGTTCTAGTTGCTGACAAAACTGAATATGAAACCTCTTGGTGAAGTGCTCTGAAGTGCCTTCCAGGGGGTGTGGGCTGGCCTCCCGCAGCAGCCCTGTGGCCAGAGCGGGTCTCAAGGCCAACAGGCCCCAGCTGGACCAGGGGCCCCGCAGTGAGTCTGCTGCCCCCACCTGTCAACACGCCAGCGGCTGCACCAGCACGGGGAAGGAGCGCACGGCCAACGTGGAGCCTGTGAGGCGTACGCTTCTTTCCCAGAATCGCTGTTTTACCACCAGGAGGGCCCGGTCCCTTTTCAAAGGAAGAGGTAGGAAGGATGTTGCAAAAGTCAGCACCTTCTGAGACCTCGCCTGCGTTGGCTGGAGGACAGTGTCAGCGACCTCCAGCGCAGCAAGACCGAAACAGGAAGAAGCAAACTTAAGCCTTTAGAGCATTTCCGGAAGGCCATATAGAAGTACAAATATCAATGACTCACAATCTATGCAACTTACCAGCATTCGACTTTATGACCACAATCGCTAGCCACAACTGCTCCGCGTCTGGCAGCACAAGCGTTGCCCAGCTGGGCGTACGACAGTGCGGACCAGCTTCCGGCAGGACGACCATCTCCACGTGCACCATTTCAACTGTTATCCCAGACTCGGTACAGCAATTTGTGTTTTGTGTCTTGGATATTTTTCATCAAACCCCTCTCAAGATGTCTACCAAGAGGAAACTGTCTTTGCAAATATTAAACCAGTTATACTGGTAATGCAGTGTTTTACTTAAACCTGACAAATGTAAAAATAAGAAACAAAATGGTGTAGAGATGATACAAATGGCATAAAATGAACAAAGAAAATTATGATATATAACAATAATGACAGAAAATTATGGTAAAATATGACTTAAAGATTTTTATAACATCATTTCACAGTACTGTACATATACCCTACTCAACTTATGACCAAATCGTGTTACAACCGGTCTGTCGGAACCAATTGTGGTCGTAAGTTGAGCTCTAGCTGTAACTATCAAAGTTTATCATGTGCATATTCCTGACTGAAAGTGACTTCTCAGGACCCATCCTAAGGAAATAGTAACACACGGACATAAAGCCAACAGTCCCTAGATATCCATGGCAGTGTTTTTCTCTCAATGACTAAAACATAGGACCAGCTTAAATGCTCATCAGTTGCGGCATGTTGGTTAAATCCACTGTAGGACTTCCAGTCTATGGAATTCTGTGCTAAGATAAAAAATAACAATATTTTAAGAATAATATGGAGAACGTGAAAGTTACATGAATGAGTGAGGAAAAGTCGCCACAGAAGCGAAGGAGGTGTTTATAATAAGAACAAACTTGCAGGTGTAAAACGGTCACTCGTGAGTGTTGACGTAAGAAAGACAGAAATGACCCACATCTGACTATTTCTCGTACTTAACTTTGGAAAGGCAGCTGCACTGTGGGAGGGGTGTGGGAGAAACTGTCTTTTTCGTTGCCAACACTATTCTGTAAAGCTTTGACTTCTTTGCCAGCACAACACCATTAAAATTTTTGTTGTTTCAAACATAAGAAAAACTTATGAAGAAATATTGGACACCCTAGAAGCCTTTGTTAAAAGGATTTCAGATAAAACCAGGGGAAATATTAGAGCAGGGGTCCCCAAACTTTTTACACAGGGGGCCAGTTCACTGTCCCTCAGACCATTGGAGGGCCGGACTATAAAAAAAACTATGAGCAAATCCCTATGCACACTGCACATATCTTATTTTAAAGTAAAAAAACAAAATGGGAACAAATACAATATTTAAAATAAAGAACAAGTACATTTAAATCAACAAACTGACCAGTATTTCAATGGGAACTATGCTCCTCTCACTGACCACCAATGAAAGAGGTGCCCCTTCTGGAAGTGCAGCGGGGGGTCGGATAAATGGCCTCAGGGGGCCGCATGCGGCCCGTGGGCCGTAGTTTGGGGACCCCTGTATTAGAGTTTGGGGTACTAGAGGGCTGACTTTGAAGTACGTACATGGACAGGTGGCTGTCGAGGCAAAAGGAATCCTCGCGAAAAAAAGAGAAACACACTGAGAGCAGCTAGTATGAATTATAATGGTTATTTTAAATAAAAAAAAAAAAAGACAACTCTGCCCTGGACAGATAGCCCGTCTTGAGAGCATCTACCCGAAGCTCAGAGCTTGTCTGTTCAATTCCCGGTCGGGGCACACGCAGGAACAGAACATGGTTCCCGTCTCTCTCCTGCTCTCTCCCTTCTTCTCTCTAAAGCCAATAATATATATAAATATTTTAAAAAAACAACTCTTGATGAGTCTGAAGTTTTTAAAGAAAACTGACTTAGTCTAGTTTAGGTAGATGCAGATATTTAACACGTAGAAGATACTTGTATACAGTTTTGTGACTTATTTCGTGCTATTTATCACTATTTACTAAGGTAACTTGTCTTTTAGTCTGCCTGCAGATGCCTAATCATCACATATTTATCAACTAATATCCCAATAAAAGCATCGCTGTGTCCATTTCTCACATATGTGCGGCCACCAGAATGGCGTCAACGTTAGACACGCAAATCATCGTTCACTTAGGTAGCAAAGAGGTCTGAGACAGGCCCCTACAGGTGGAATAAAATTTGCAACTCCTTATGGGCTGCCTGAAACTCCAAGCACAAAACTATACATATTATCCTATCAGGATGGACTAAATTGAACAATGAAAAAAAAAAAAGTTAAAAACTAAGTATCTCCAAAATCAGTGGTTTAAGACAAATACCCATCATGTGTCTATAGTAGTTTGCTCTGGACTGCTCACTGCTGGACCAGCCTGACCAAGTGGACTGGCCTGGGGCTGCTGGCCTCCTGGTGGAAGGAGAAACAGCAGCCACGGCCAAGCCAGCTCTGGATCCAATAACCTGTCCTCTGTTCTGTTCCTAAGTCACTGGTTGAATATGGCTTCTGACCCATCTGCTATGAATGATGGCCGTTCCAAGGAAAGTGTGTCCTGTGTCACATGCTGAATTCAACAGTTTTAACAGTATCTAAGGATGGGACCTGCCACCTGGCCTATTGGATACACACACACACACACACACACACACACACACACACACACACTGTGTATTGAAAAACAATAAGAAAAAGATTGTGAAAAAGTATCATTTGGGTCAGCCCAGAACTAAATATGCAAAATAGAAAATTGGAGTTAGCTCTTGGAGTACAATGAAACGAGTTAGAGAGACCCTACAAGAGTGGCTGAACACCACCCTTTCTCACCCGCATAGGGGCACAGACAGGAGAGGAGCTGTGTGACACTGGCAGGATGTGTGCAGCCTGGCTTTCTCCTTACCCTGAATGTGCACGCCTGTGGATATGCACGCACCCACGCACCCCGGGTTAAAACCACTCGGAGCTCCCTTGCACGAAGAAAAATCCCACCATTAGCCCTGGTCACCTGCCCACCTCGGTCATCATCTCCTCCCACCTCCCAAAGGACCCCCTTCCCTGGGGCAGACTCCCACAGAGTTCTCCTCATGTGTCTTTGGATATGCAAGTCCTCCTTCCTGACGTGTAATAAATCCACAACAAATACTCACTTCTAAACAATACATGAAGAACAGCTCCAACAAGGAGATACAATTACATGCAAGCAGGGGACGATGACAGGGGGAGGCAGTGTCTCTCAGCCGAGGAGGCTGGACACTTTGTGGGAAGGGACGGCCCTGGTCATTGGTCTCCCCGCTCCCGGCCCCTGGCCATTCGCTGGGGGTTAAAAGACAGGCAGACGCGACTCGGCTATTTTATTTCTTCATTTCTGAAACCTGCCGGGAAGGAGCCATGGGGGCCTGGGTTGTGACTGACCCCGAGGGGTGCAAAGCAGGAGAGAGCGGAGCATCGAGTGCCACACCTGCTGGGAGGTGGCCAAGGGTGGGACGGGTGTGCGGCCCGGGACTGGAGCACGTGCAGGGGCCCCGGGGCACAGAACATCACTGGGCAGGATCATCCAGCCTCCCTGGGCTGTGTCACTCCTCGAGTTAGTTTATCAGAGTGACTGCAGAGCTTTATTGCAAAGGCAACCAACATGCCAAGCAGGCTGTGTGAGCTCAAGGTCCCTGACTCAGCACAGGACGGCTGCAACTCCCTCTAACGAGCAAAATAAAGCATCCTCGTAATTGGCCATAAAAGGGTGTACGACGCAGACTTGCTGGTGTGCTGGGCTGTGAGGGAGGGCCCGAGTGGGCGGGGTGTGTCCACGGGGTCCCTGGGCCGATTTCCACTGGCTCCGAAGTGGGCGAGTGGGTCCCTGTTCTTCCACTCGGGCCGGTGCCACTGGACTCTGGTTTTGAAAAGGGCCCTTGTTCAATCCCAACCCCCTTCCCGCGCTGGCCAAATTGAAAACATCAGTCCGCCCTCCAGAGCTGAAGTACTTTATTGTGATTTATACATGGGAACATGAGTCCTGCCAAGAAACACATGACCTCTGCCCGATATTAATAATTGCAGATGGAGACTCCGTCCATTACATGGGATAATTCTGTACACGGCTGAATCTATTTAAAGGGGAGGGGAGAGAATAACAGGAGACTCTCCCTTCCCACAAACAGGAGTGGATGAATGTTGGCTGATAAATGTGGGTGGGCCACAGATTTCATGTGTCATGGGAGAGAAGAAGCAGAATTTCCCAGGGCTTTCGAAAGCTCCTGAGAGGATGGGGAACTGTGGATTGTAGGCATCTGAGGTGCTCGTACATGCTTGATAGCCATTTCTCCAAAGGAGATGAGTCCAGATCTCTGGGGTTTGCCAGTGTCAGCGGTGCAAATATTGCCCCCACGCTGCCATCCAGGGTGGAGTGATGGTCACCATACAGATAAAATCAGCCAGTAACCGAAAAGTAAGCAAAAGTAGGGAAGTGTAATCTAGTCACCAGAAAGTGATTGGCTTATCTGGGAAAAAATTAGATTATACTTTTAAAGAGGTATAATAGGTCTTATTTATTAGTTGTAAGTTCATAGTAAACATTCATGGTAAGCTTCCTGTTTAATAAGCTCTGCGTTTCAAAATCAACTCACAAAATTTTTGAGATTTTACCAGTTGGCTTCGAAGAGCCCGCACAAGCCAGTGTCAGCAGACCCCTGGGTCAGGGGTGGATGCTGCATGTGTTCGGTTGTGTTTTTAAGAGAAATCCCAAGGACAGAAGAGTGGCTCTGGGTGCGACACAACCCATTTGAATCTATCTTGCCTTCTCGTTGGGTCTGGTTGCAGTTGGCCGTTTGCTCAGATTGACAGTCCTTGGGGCGGCCATGGTCCCACGAATGAGCCAACTGGTGGGGACTGCGGTTCTCACGGAGTCCTGAGAGACATCAGAACTCACTGTGCACGTTTGTGAAAGTCAGGATAGCGTGCACACCCTTTCTCTCCTCAGAACCTACATCCTTTAAGACATTCTTGCGTTCGGTGCCATAGCGTGCTCCAGAGTGTTACGTTTCCTTCTATCGTCCCTAAAGCAGAAACCAGAGTAGGTAAGAGACTTGGCCTCTGTTCTGAGGCGGTCATTAGTACACGAGCCAGGCCTTGCAGAGTCTGATGAGGGGCAGAGGGACCAGCAGCCAAGAAGCACCGCCGGTGGGGGCCACGGGGAGAGGAAGGGTTGTTGGGTGTGACCGGCGACTGTCCATGCATTCTGGGACTGTTGGGAGTACATGAGGATGATGGAGACTCTGCATTATAACTAGCTTACCTCCTCACTCCACTGAACCCAGATGAGGTGGCTCCCAGGGCTGCACACGAGAGAGGGCCCCCCGATGTCCGCTCTGGGGTTTCCTGTGGGCCCCTCACGAGAGGGGACCCTGAATCCATCATGAGGATGAACCAGTGGTAACAAGATACCCACAGATGAACACATAGGTTGCTCAAACTAAGGGTCTCAAATTCACTTCAACACAAAACCAGAAAAGCACCAAACATCTCACACGGTCGGTGGTTCCAATGGTGCATGGCAGCTGTGCACACGGTCGGTGGTTCCAATGGTGCGTGGCAGCCGTGCACACGGTCGGTGGTTCCAAGGGTGCGTGGCAGCCGTGCAAACATGGTCAGTGGTACCAATGGTGCGTGGTAGCCGCGCACATAGTCGGTGGTACCAATGGTGCGTGGCAGCCGCGCACACGGTCGGTGGTTCCAATGGTGCGTGGCAGCCGCGCACACGGTCGGTGGTTCCAATGGTGCGTGGCAGCCGCGCACACGGTCGGTGGTTCCAATGGTGCGTGGCAGCCGCGCACACGGTCGGTGGTTCCAATGGTGCGTGGCAGCCGCGCACACGGTCGGTGGTTCCAATGGTGCGTGGCAGCCGCGCACACGGTCGGTGGTTCCAATGGTGCGTGGCAGCCGCGCACACGGTCGGTGGTTCCAATGGTGCGTGGCAGCCGCGCACACGGTCGGTGGTTCCAATGGTGCGTGGCAGCCGCGCACACGGTCGGTGGTTCCAATGGTGCGTGGCAGCCGCGCACACGGTCGGTGGTTCCAAGGGTGCGTGGCAGCCGTGCACACGGTCGGTGGTTCCAATGGTGCGTGGCAGCCGCGCACAAGGTCAGTGGTACCAATGGTGCGTGGTAGCCGCGCACACGGTTGGTGGTTCCAATGGTGCGTGGCAGCCGTGCACACGGTCGGTGGTTCCAAGGGTGCGTGGCAG
The DNA here is from genome assembly GCF_036850995.1 of Saccopteryx leptura. Lineage (NCBI taxonomy): Eukaryota > Metazoa > Chordata > Mammalia > Chiroptera > Emballonuridae > Saccopteryx > Saccopteryx leptura. Next base: position 3,805,394 of record NC_089515.1, read on the forward strand.
CCGCGCACACGGTCGGTGGTTCCAAGGGTGCGTGGCAGCCGCACACATGGTCGGTGGTACCAATGGTGCGTGGTAGCCGAGCACACGGTTGGTGGTTTCAATGGTGCGTGGCAGCCGTGCACACGGTCGGTGGTACCAATGATGCGTGGCAGCCGCGTGCACAGTCGGTGGTACCAATGGTGCGTGGCAGCCATGCACACGGTCGGTGGTACCAATGATGCGTGGCAGCCGCATGCACAGTCGGTGGTACCAATGGTGCGTGGCAGCCGTGCACGCGGTTGGGACACAGGTCCACCCTTGAGCTTGTCATTGGGATGGTGTGTGAGGTCTTACATTTAGATCTTTGATCCATTTTGCATTAATTTTTGTATGTGGGGACAAACAGCAGTCTAGGTTCATTCTTTTTCATGTGGCTTTCCAATGTTCCCAGCAATATTTATTGAAGATGCAATACTGCCACTTGTAACGACATGGGTGGACCTTGAGAATGTCATGGTAGGTCAGTGACGGGCAATCTTTTGAACTTGGCGTGTCAAAATTCATCAAAAAACCGAGCATAACTCGGGTGGTGTGTCACTTCGAGAAAACAACCATAATTTCGCGATATTTATAGTTTAAATAACAAAAATGTATAATTGTAATATATAACTATATTTAATAAACCAAAAACTAGTTATTTAACTTACCTGCTTTATGACTTCTTTGTTCATCTATCAGTCAGTTTCTTTTGTTGGTCTTGATATTATTTAACTTGTGTGGGGTGCCATAAACTAAGATAAGTGAGGGGGAGGGGGAATTCTTTAACTGACCTGCCTGTTAGTGACTTCTTTTTTTTTTTTTACAGAGAGAGAGTCAGAGAGAGGGATAGATAGGGCCAGACAAACAAGAACGGAGAAATGAGAAGCATCAATCATTAGTTTTTCGTTGCGCATTACAACACCTTAATTGTTCACTGATTGCTTTCTCATACGTGCCTTGACTGTGGGCCTTCAGCAGACTGAGTAACCCCTTGCTAGAGCCAGTGACCTTGGGCTCAAGCTGGTGAGCTTTTGCTCAAACCAGATGAACCCGTGCTCAAGCTGGCAACCTCAGGGTCTCAAACCTGGGTCTTCGCATCCCAGTCTGACGCTCTATCCACTGCACCACCCCCCGGTTAGGTGTATTAGTGACTTTTTTGTTGCTGAATTTCATTGGCTAAATCTTCAATTGAAGGTTGGTATTTTGTATAGTTCAAGCCCAAGCAAGCACTACTAACTTCATCTGTCAATCTGTTTCTTTTGTTGGTTTTGATATTATTTAACGCTGAGAATAAGGACTCACAAAAGTACATAGAGGGAAAAATTGTGAGTAAAGCCATTGCTATATTTTTCAGGGTGCTAAAAGTGTCTGGTAATTGGTTCCAGACACTCCAAATTTCCTGTTCATAGTGGCACTCCTCTCGATTCTCTAAGCGGCACCTTTCCAGATTCTCAAGCTTTGTCCTCAAGTTTACAAACACCTGAGCCCAGATGCTGTCTTGAAATTCTGCAAGTTGCATCTTATGTAAATTAAGATGGTTGCCGCTATTTCTAATGGCGGGAAACGGCACCCATAGCACAGGCTCTCGCCTCTCCCAGCCTCCCCCTCACTTATCTCAGTAATGATGGTCAATTAGAAATCCATGACACCCCAGAACAGTAGATTGGATGGTGGTTGCTGTGGTTATGTGGTTGCTGGTGATGGTGATCACAGGGTCCCCAGAGATGCATCCCCCGCTGCATTCCGCTGCTCCCTGCTCCGCCGGGAAAGTGAGGTCAAAGACCCCCTAATGGCCTAACCGGAAGTCCCAGAACTAGACGTTCTGTGCGGGAGTTCTGTTGTTTTGGCCTACAGACCTCCGGCACAGAGTGTCTGCACCTGTGCCTCCTTCTCCCAACCCCCACCCTTGTTTGCACCTGGGTCCCTCCCTCACGCCACATCTGACAGCAGCCATCCCCGCCCCGAGACGCTGGCTCTGCCAGGCCCCCGCATTCAGTGCTGGTGACAAAGAGGTAAACCGACACGGACGATAAGCGTCTGTTTCTAGAGCAAATAGAAATCACCTGGCTCTTTGTGTTGTCATTTCTAATCCTGGTAAATTATTCGGTTGTACTCAAAGCACCTGTATCAGAAGAGGAGGCTGGGTCTGAAAACATAATCGACCTTTAAAAGAGTCCTCCTATTTTAGGTCGCATTTTGTCAAAAGCAAAAGTGACTCCAGAAGCCTCGCATGACGACATTCAGACCCTTTGTGTGTGTGTGTGTGTGTGTGTGTGTGTGTGTGTGTGTGTGTATAATAGTATACATATATGATATTATCACTTCCTTCTATTCTTCTCCTATTTCTAGTCTTTATTTCTCTGTCCCCTCCTGTGTCATTCAGTTAGTCACTGTAGGGACTGGTGGCCCTACAGTTGGTTGGTGGCCCCTAAAAAACCCCTATGTTGCAGCTCTTCCCCAAGAAGAATATTAGGAGGTGAGCCTTTGGGAGGTAATTTGGTTGAGAAGGCATCCCCATGATGGGATCTGTGTCCCTGCAACAAGAGGAAGAGAACTAAGTTCCTCTCTCTCTCTTCCACATGAGGTTGGTCACACTGAGAAAATGGCCTCCTGTGAACTAGGACGATGCCTCACCAGGCACTGAAGCCGTGGGCACCTTGGTCTTGAACTTCAGGAGTTCAGCACAGTGAGAAATATAGGTCTATGGTGTGAGCCACCTGGCAGCGGGGTTCTGTTAGGACAGCTGGAACGGAGGCACCCACCTACTCATCCCTCGGCTCACAGACGTTTTGAGTGCTTGCCCAGCACTCGGTGTCCTGACTGGACATCAACAGTGCAGTGGGGACCACACTCCGTGGCACCTGTTCACATGGCTGTCCTTCCAGATAGCAGGAGAGCTTAGGGACAGGCTCTTGCTCACGTCGACAGTGTCAGGACCTGGCACGGCACCTGGCATGGGGCAGGCACACAAAAATGCCAGGTTAGTGTGCTCTTAGGTCGAAAGGCAAACGTTAGTCCTGTCCCAGGCCACGTGGGCACAGCCGTGTCCACTGGACCCACCGGGCCAGGACCGCTGTCCTCGTCATAGCCCCTTCCTCTCCCAGCTGCGTCTGGGCTTCTCCTGTTCTCGGCTTCCTTGGTTCCACCTCGGTTGGTCCTTTGTTTTTGCTGCCCAGGCTGAAATGCCACATCTTCGCCGAGGGCCATTCCCCCACGTCCTTTGGCCTGACCCTCCACTGAGCTGCCTGCAAGGCCGGGGTGACCACTCTGTCTCCCCGATTCCTTTGTCCTTTTCACACCTACCAGGCTCACCTTCAGGCTGCGCCAGCCAGGGTGCTCAGTGGCTGGCCGGGGCTTGTGTGGGTGATGGTCTGACCTCTCAGGTGACCGATTCCCTGGGAAAGGCCAGCTCTCCAATGTCCCCATGGGCTGTGTGGTGGCCAGGCCCTGGGATGGTGGCTAGGGGGCAGTCTGGGTGGGTGTGGGCCCCTTCCCTGTTGGGTGAAAGCATCTCCCTGCACCTGACGGGCAGATGGAAGTTTCCGGAGAACGTTGGCAGCAAGGGTCTCCTACTGAGACTGGCGGCAGTGGGGTGGTCCACGGCGCTGGAACCGGAGAGGGGACTGGAGGGGTTTCGGCGATGCGTCAGGCCACAGTGAAGCTGTCACACCTGAACTTGATGGACGTCGCCACGGGGCGGGGTGTCCCGGTTGTCACAGGGTACCCCCCACGGCCCTCCCTGTGAGGAGAGAGGCACTCCCCCCACCCTTTCCCAGGAGGCAGCACAGAACTCACTGGTGGGATGGGGACCCCTCCTCGCTGGCTCCGGAGCCTCTGGGCTCCTGCTCTGCATAAGCAGCGGGGGCCCCGGGCTTTCGCATTATATCAACTCTTTAATATTCCACGGGAAAGTGGAAAGCGACGCGAGGGAACGTGTGAATTACGTGTGGGAGCGGGCGGCACACACGGCGGACGCACCAGTGCAGCCGCGCCCGGGTCGGGTTGGGCAGTGGAATAAAACAAGACTGGTCTCGCCATCTCTCATTTCTTTCTTTTTTTTTGTCTTTTTCTGAAGCTGGAAACGAGGAGGCAGTCAGACAGACTCCCGCATGCGCCCGACTGGGATCCACCCGGCACGCCCACCAGGGGACGATGCTCTGCCCATCTGGGGCATCACTCTGTCGCGTCCAGAGCCACTCTAGCGCCTGGGGCAGAGGCCAAGGAGCCATCCCCAGCGCCCGGGCCATTTTTTGCTCCAATGGAGCCTCGGCTGCGGGAGGGGAAGAGAGAGAGAGGAAGGAGAGGGGGAGGGGTGGAGAAGCAGATGGGCGCTTCTCCTGTGTGCCCTGGCCGGAAATCAAACCCAGGACCTCCACACGGCAGGCCGACGCTCTACCACTGAGCCAACCGGCCAGGGCCATCTCTCATTTCTTGACCTTCTGGTCCTGACTGTGCCGGCTAAATGGACCCCCGCATGTCCACCCAAGTGTCCAGGGGACCCGGACAGAGTCCAGAGGTCTGGCTCCTCTGCCCTTTCTTACTTTTATCTGTTTGTTTGTTTCTTCCTTCAATTGCTCTGTTGAGGGAAGCTTTGCTGGTTCCCCACCCTCACCCCCCAAGGCAAAGTGCAGCCATACTAGTTATTGGGGCCTAATTAAGCCTCTTTGCCTGGGGAGGGCCTGTCGCCCCCCCCGAGCTTCTCCCATTCACAGCAACGCTGGACCAGAGCAGAGGAGCAGCACAAGTGTGTCGAGTGAGTGCAGGTTGGTTGGTGCCTAGCCCAGCTCGCTCCCTCAAGGTCCAGCAAGAACTCCTGGGGAGAGCGGGGGCCCCCAGAGCGTCCCCGGGTGAGCCCGCTGTGACTCAGAGGTGACTGACAGCACAGAGCGTGGGGTGTGGGGGGCAGAGAGAGCAGTGCCTGGCTGCTCCTCCTCCGGTGGGCCGGCCGGGCCGCCCCCGTCTGGGCGGCACCAGACACCGTCTGCGGTCCACCACGTCCAGTCCTTGTGCTCTTAGATCCGGAAGACGTTTTGTCTTTTTATTTCCTCTCTGAAGACAGCGGGCAGCCAGTCACTGACCACACCCCCACCCACCCGGAGCCCGCACTACCTGAGAACAGGGATTTTTCTGGCCTCTCTCTATAAAGGACCAGCAGTTCTACCGTCCTGTGTCTCTTTGCACAGTCCGTTCTGGCCGAGGGAGGAGGGCCTGTGAAATGGTGTGGCCGTAACTGATAAGGGAAAAAAAAAAAAAGCAGAAGTCTCAGCCCATGGTAAATGGAGATGTTGACTTAATACGGGCATTCGCGGCAATTAAAGCAGTGTGTTTGGGTAGAGAAGCTTAATTGAAGACATATAAAATGTTCAGTGGTATAATGTGCATATTCATTCAATATAATGTGAATAAGAAGTCACTTGAGACAGCAGCAGAAAACAGCCCCTGCAAGGCCATTGCCAGGACAGGCACCAGGGCCGCGGCCTCGTTAGCCCACTGGAAGGGGCTTCCGCGTTGCCCATAGGGGAACCAGCTGGCGACTTGGTTGGCCACCAACACAGGACCAGATAGGACACCCCATCCCCGCGGTGGGCCTCCGGTGTTGCAGTTAGGAACAATGTCAAACAGCAAGGATTCAGGGCATGGCCAAGGAGTTCCAGACTGGTGTCGATCCAGACACCAGGAGCCGACAGCCACCCCAACACTTGCCAGGTGCTGGGGAAGGCTCTTCTGATTCCTGATGATCGAGTGAGAGTTCTTCCAGGCCACAGAGGGACTGTATTTCCAGAGAGTGATGAGTATTCACAGCAACGATAACAATAATGAAAGAAAGGCTTGTGGCCCGAAAGTTATTGAAGGGATGGAAGAGGTTGCCGTGGTCGTGTTTGAAACCCCGGCTGCCCCGGGGTCGCTTGGCCGTGCTGTGTTGACACCCAGGGTATGTTGCTCGTGCGGCATGTTCTGGAAATTGTAAACAAAATGCAACGTACTCAATGTATATATATATATATATATTGAGGGGACCACCTGCATCTTGTTTCGGAACACTAGCCTTTCGGAGACCCAGCTTAGCGGTTCTACAAGGTGGCCTTTCCTGCCTCTGTCAGGACTCTGCGTTCAAGGTGGGACAGACTGTCCAGTGTCAGGAGCCTGCAGGGCACTGACAGATTGCTCATATAAAGGACACATGGACTTATTCAGATAAGAGATCCAGGCACCTTCCTGGCTGGGGTATTGAGAAAAACACTTTGCAGTAGAAACAGACTCTGGGCAAAGCTGGGAGAATGAAGGAATTGAGTCAATGTATCTGACAACCACTGGTTGACAACCTTCTAAGTATCTCCAATATATATATATATATTTTAAATACTACCCCTTCAGCATGTAATAAGATAAATTTTTCATTATCTCTAGTATTTTTTTTTAAACTTGGTAACACTTTGAGAGTCTGAACATTCTGTCCTCATTTGGCAATCGAGGAAACAGCAGTGATCAGAACGAGGCCACCTGACAGTCCTACGGCTGTCACAGCCACTTCCATAAAGACGCACTGTGACCCAGCCTTCCCTGGGCCTTCTAATGGCGCCAAGTATTCATCGAACCTGACTCTGAGCCCCCAGCAGCTGGTGTCTTCCGTGTGTCTGGGCTTTGTCTGAAAGCTGAGGTGCTCAGGGAAGTGTTCTGGTACAAGTGCCCTCATGCGTCTTGAGGATTCACCCTACACCCCATCTCGTAATGTTCCTTGATGTTCCTGACCCCTCTGGTCTCCCTCCAGCACACCCAGCCTGGGGGGTGGTGCCCCTGCTCTGCCTAGATACTGATCAGATTCCCGGGTATTTGGTGGACACTGAGGGCTCTCTCAACTGCGGGGTGCCCCCGCCGTCTCACCTCCAGACAGGAAAATCAGGCTGCGTCTCTACCCCTTTAGTTCTACGTGACTTCGGCAACTTCCCTGTACTTCCCTGGGATGAGAATCCGCCATTGGGTAGTCCCCAATTCATGTCAATGCAACGCGCAGAGGGGCCAATAAGAGCTCAAGGGCGGGTGTGACCAGTCGGGACTTGATGCTAGAGATGTGACAGGCAGCCAGGCTCAGGTATTTGTCATCGGGGAGGCGCGGGATGGAGTAGCCTCGCATCTCCTGGTGAGGGACGGGAGGGCGTGCTTCTCTACCCTTCTGGTGTCCCACACACTCCTCAGCCCTGAGAGATGGGGATGCCTATCTCCACCTCGCGGATGACAAGAGGGAGGCCCAGGAAAGCCGAGCACCTTGCCGGGACGGCCACAGAGCTGGCCTGCAAACAGGCAGCGCCTCGGGCCCCCTGCTGTCTCTGCTCCACCTGTCCCCCAGGAAGAGGAGAAGCGCTTTGTTCAATGGGGAAAGCCAACACTACGGTCCACGGAGTGGGGTGTCCTACCCCAGGAGCAAGGAGAGGCTGCAGCAGCTGACCCAGGCACAGAGAAAACAGACTTTTCTGCTAAAGTGGCAAGTGGGGGAGGGGCATGGAACAGAGAGGTCCCCAGGAACGCCCGCAGTTACCCCAGAGCAGGTCAAAAGGTACGTTCCTTTCAGGGTATCCCCTCGGGCGGCGTCGAATCACGTCTTGTGGGGTAAACGCCACTTCTGTGAACTATTTGGGGCTTCTGAGCCCAACAGCGTAGGCAACTCCGACTGCAGAAGGAAACTGAGGCCCTGTGGGGAAGAGAAAGCCTGTGGGGGGGGGGCCGCACGGGCGGGCCCTCGCTGACATCCTTTCAGCCTGACAGTCTTTTCTGAGGTTTTTCCATCCCTAATCACACGCATCATCATATGTTTTAGTTCAATTACCGTATCAGGTGAAAATTCATTTTTCCTGAGTCAATGAAAAGACTGGCAAGCCATGTCTTACAAGGGGCTCGGAGTCACAGTAACAAAACTCGCGATAGTAGCTGATGCGATGTTTGCGCGACCTGATGGCAAAATTGATTATTCTAATTGTGTCGAAGGGGGTGCCCCGCCTGCCTCATCTGGTGTTCCCTACATCTGCCGAGAGCGGGCATCAACGGTGAGGGGTCCATGTGCTTGTGTGTGAAATGCAGCGGGCACCGAGGGGCTGGGTGGGCACAGCTTCCGGGGATGAAATTCCAGGATCCGATCCGCCCGTCGTCACCTGGACCCTCAGCCGCCGTGTCTGCTGGTCAGGGAATCGCTCCCTTCCTATTCATGGGCGATGCAGCCACCATAACAGCGGCGACAGACGTCCCTCGTATGATTGATCCCGACAAGTCTCTTCAGCACGGAGACTTCTATAAACCTAGACCTGTCAGGAAAGTGACAGAATAATTTCTTTACACGTCTTCGTGCGTGGCCTTTGCCAGATCGGTACCTTCCAAAGAGAAGCTCCTCAAACAGGCCGGAGTCTCCAGCCGGGACGCCGAGGTGGGTCGCCTCTCCACCAAGCAAGCGCATTCTGCGTGCCTTCCCAAAATATCGGGACAAGATTTTTCAATTAATTCTCTCCTGCTGTGCGTTCGCCTCCACCTGACAGGGCAGACAGCCCTGGTCTTTGGCACAGCGGGAAGCCAGCAGAAACGGCCTCTGGGGGCATGGGACGTTGTCAGGCAGCAGCGGATACGGCATTTAAAGCGGGAGAACTCCGATACTCACAGCGGAACGCTTGCCCTTTCCCCGGCACGTCCGCACGAGGATCTGCAGTTTCCTGACCTACCAATTAGTCCTCGCATGAGCAAGGTTGGGAAGCCACCCCTTGTCACATCCTCGGCTAATTCCCTCGCGTATGAGACCTTGACCTAAGGCAGCAGCCATCTTGGAGCGTGCGGCGCGATTAACAGTTCACACCTGTCTCGTGGCGGGTCTGCGTGTGGGTCCCCGCCAGGGCATTCTCTGTCCACGCTGGTGCCGTCTCTGACCCCAGTGATTTGCTGCTGGAACAGCAGAGCTGGCGTGCCTGCCTGCAGGTGTGAACACAGGTGTGTGCCGAACACTTCTGGCAGAGAACCACTCTGAGGCTCATCAGCCGCCGTGTATCCGGTCACAACATTGTCCCCACCTATAAAGTGGACTTATTGCCCGCGACTCTGTCTATGTCCGCAGCTGTGTCTACGTAACTTCTAGATAAACAGGGAGAAAAGAAAGTCGCCCGGACTGACGACTTTGCCTGAGAAAGGCCAGGGGAGGTGGCTGTGTGAACCTCATTCTTGTGAAAGCCACCTGTGGTTGAAACGGTTCGTCGTGTCAGCCATCGGGACGGTGACACCAGCCCGCTGGTCAAAGCTGGTGCTGAGTGAGTCCCCTGAAAACTCCTGGAGAACACCGCCCACAACCCTCACCTGCTTCCGGAAATCTCGTGGCCATCGGGGATGGTCTGCAGTGCAGTCAGGTTAACTGTGGGGGTGGGAAATGTGGGGAGCGGGTGAGGTTCTGTTCCCGTATTCAACTGAGGTGATTGCGGGTTTCCCCGTTCACCTAGGACGAGGAGCTATTCACACTTCTAGGTAATTATTGACTCAGTTAAGTAATGCATTGACATTTACTCTGAACAACAGCCCTTACTGCTCGTGTATCTGTTTATTCATTCAACAAACTGTAGTAAGGGCGGTGTCTAGAGAGCTTCATGCATCCCTTAAAAGGAAAAAATATAATAGTGTGTCCTGCTCAGTGTTTGAAGAGTGTGGCTGCCCCCACAGTGACAAAGACAACCACCAAAATGTGCATCTTGAATGCCCACAGGACCTTTCTCCAGGGGAGTTCACTGGCCTCAAAGACTGCAGGGGGACGGTTTTTAACTCCCAAGATGACAAATATGGTCTGGCCCCTCATGTGACTCAGTAATGGTCAACACCGTGACCGCTCAGCCATCAGCCCCTGGCCGTCAGTAGAAAGGACCCTCTGCTGGCGTTCTGGGAGTGATGAGGTCTCCAACCCGGTCATCCGGTCACTCCACCCCACGTAACCCAAGGCCCTCTGCCTGTCAGGCACTGCCACGGGCACCCAGGTCTGCACTGGGTGGGATGAGGACCTGGCTCCCGTGCCGTCCAGCGCGGGCAGACAGAGGCAGACCCTGATGAAGGAGCCGCAGTGCCCAGTGACTGCGTTTGGAGGTCAGCGATGCTCTCTCTGCAGACGGGACTTGAAAGCTGAAGCCTAGTGAGGACGAGGAAACAGCGTTATGGGCACTCAAGGGAGCGCATCTGATGGCGAAAGAACTGACCAGAGCACTCAGAACAGAAGAGTGGCAAAGGCAGAGACAGAGCCCCGTGGGGGGGTCAAGGAGACCAGGGATGGCATCCTGGTGGTGAGCAGGGACCTGAGCACAGGGACTCTTGAAGGGACACGTCTGGAGAGATTTTTCATCGTGCTGGAAAGTCAACGGGAAGGTCTACGTTAGAGAGGGTCTGAACTGGATCTGGGGTTCTCAGAGTTCCCTCAGGAGTGGGGCATGGAATGTGGTTCTTTTGGGGGGTCGGCTAACAATGGAAAAGGAGTCTCTCAGGAAGACTCAGCTATGCCCTCACCTTAAATTTCCTCCTGCCCTTAATTCAGGGCTCACTTAATGCCGTCCTCTGCCTTCAGACCCTCAGCTCAGAGCTTCCAGCGGTGGTGGCCATGCCAGCTGGCGGTGTGGCCGTCCCCCCACTGGGCTTCTGTGGCAGTGGGTGGCGGGCGGTGAGGAGCTCCGGCTGCCGAGGCCCCGGGGCCCCCTGGGAACGGCGTGGGCACACTCAGGTTCTGTTTGGCCTATGCCATTTTCCATCAGCCGCCCAGGACTACGCCCACATCGATCCACCTCTCTGTGTTTAGGAGGTCCCTGTCGACCAAGGTCACCGCCACACCAAAGAACAGCGAAGATGGTGTCCTGACTTTCCCTGCGGCTGGTCCCCAAGCCCACCTGACAGTCACAATAGCAAACGTTTGTTTTCTGCTGAAAGCAATCCCCAGAGACCCGGGGTGGGGGGCATTGAAGACCGTAAACCACCCCAGGAAAATGCTTGCTATCCCTTCAACTCTAGACCAAGAAACACAGGGGCTCTCTGAACACTGTGGGGAATGTGCACGGCTCTGCGTGGACTCAACCTTCAGCACGGACTTCCTCCTCTGGTGCGGCTGTCCTCACGCCAATGCCGTGTCTCCCCCGGGGGCCACCAAATCCCAGGAGCCCGCGCTCTGAGTAAAGTTCTTGGTCAAAACAGTGAGCATGTGACTGGCTCAGGAGGGGCCAGGCCGAGCCCACAGGGCAGCCCACATGTGCATGATAGAAGAACAGCTGTCTCTGCTGAGCTCTGAGGCTGGGACTTCAAGGCTGATCTTGAGTACCTTTCCTGATGTGTCGAGTCTGCCTGTCTGTCCGTCCATCTGTCTGTCTGTCTGTCTGCAGAGGGAAGCCAAATGGAGACCAAAGAAAGAGACAAGCAAAGAGGGAGAAAGAGAGAGGGACCCTGGCCCCTGAGTCCTCCGTCCCAGAAACACTTTTATAAACTAGTCCCAGTGTCCTTCCCTGACACATGAGCTGAGACACCCATGTTTTGCAAGTCATTTGACTCGGGTGCCTGTCCCTTGCCAGGAGAAGGGACTGCACTCACAGCAACGGTTGAGTATGTTTTCTTAAAGCCCGGATGTCTGTGGGCTCCACGGACCCCAGGAAGGGGCTGAGCCTAGCCTCCCCTCGGTCTCCTGAGGACGGGGAACTCAGCACAGCGGCTTCCTCCCGTCACGAGCACTCCGCCCTCCGTGCATCTTTGCTGCCACGAGGTCACTTACTTGTCCCGCTTGCCTGACAGCTCACGCAGGCCAGGTGCCGACGATCGGCGCTGATCAGACCGAGGCCACGTCCGCCTTCGCCATCGTGTCCCAGGCCCAAATGCCACGCGGTGGCTCGGACAGGCCCTGCCTCCGTGAACCATCCTGGCTGGTGCGTTTCCCCAGATGTTTTGTGATCTCGCCCCTTATTAATGTCTCTAGGATTTCTCCTCCCACCAGGGTCAGACACACTGTCTCCCTGTCGGTTACTCTCCAGGTCCCTTTCTTAGAGACCAGAGTTGGCCATCCTTCAATCTGTCAATGTCTCTCATTTAAAACAAAAAACAAAAAAACCCTTTAAAATATGTATGATTGAAAGAGTACACCCTTCACTCCCCTTATGAATGATTAGGGACAGAGCATCCTCAATGGCAAGTCCCGTTTCCTTCCTGACATTCCAACTCAAGCACCCGGTCCTCCCACACCTTGGTTTGATCCTCCGTCAGGTAACTTCTCTCTTTCTGTCCCAAGTCTTCTGCCACCTTTTATTTGTTCTTTGTGAACTGTTTTCCCTCCCTTCCTCACTCTAGCCGTTCCGTGACTGACTGCTGGACGCATTGGCGGGAAGCGTGTGACGCGCTCTGAGCAGCGTCAAGTGTCGTGAGGCTCCGGCTTAGGACCCGTTGAACCCGGGCAGAGGCGCAGGACCCGTGTGCACCCACCTGCACACAGACGGGCGCCCGTCTGGGACATCGGTTGGGGCTGGGACCACAATCTGGGGACCCTTTCCCTCTTTGGACAGGACTGTGCTTCATCCGCTGGGAAGCTTTCCCTTGGAGATGCCACGAGAAAAGGTTCTTTCTGCCCAAAGCGTTCTGCCCGGGAGCTGCCGCCTGGATAATCGTCGTGCCTGCTCAGCTCCCGGGCGCGGAGGTGCGTCCTGGCTGCCGCCCTGCCTCAGCCGCCCCACCTGGCGTGAGCACACAGGTCTGAGAGCTCGCCCTGGGCTCCCCTTCCTGCCAGAACACGTGCATTGCCAGTGAGTGTTTTCATGTAAAACATTCGTGCCCCAAAGGGGTCCTTGCAAAGGGGAAGTGGCATTGAGTTAACTAGCAGCCTCCACACTCAGGTGGAGCCCGTTCTGTTACCGGGATAGCATTTCCGATGTCACAAGTCAGCTGCCCGTGTCTCAACGTCTTGAGTGAAGCAGCTCTACCCAGAGGCTGAGAGGCTGTTTCTCATCTCCAGTCAAGATGGAGTATGGCAGGGCAAACACCCGCAAAGATCCGGACCACGCGTCATCCTGAGAAAGAAAACCTGCAGGCTCTGGTGTAAGGGAGGACTTCCCTTCCTTCTCAGGACGACCCTTCATAAACACATGATCCGCCAGACCCAGGAATCTTCCTTGCTCGTGGGGCTGGGAAGGAGCGCTCATCTCCGTAACACACGTGGTAGCCCGGACGCGTTCCCGAATCCTCCAGGAGAGCGGCCGTGTCTGTCCCAGGAGCAGCGTCCTGAGCGGGCCAGGCAAGGCGGGAGTCACCGTCCCCAGGCCTGCTGGCTGGACCCTGAATGGAAGAGGGGGCCAGCAATAGCTGGACGCCACCTGTCTGTTGCACCAGTCGACTTACTTTTCTCTCCGAAACGCCGTCATCATCGTTAGCGCCGGGGACTGCGGGCACCTGGGTTGCCTCCGACGGCAGCGGGCACACCGGGAAGAGGTGGCGCAGGAAGTGAAACATGAACAGCGGAGGCAACGGGCGATTCTCCAGAGGACGCAGGGGCTTGTCTCCTGTGTTCGGGGGCTCTGCGTCCACCAAAGCGAGTAGACTGTGACGGTCCCATAAGCCGTCAGAACATTCCATTTGCTCTTAAACCCTAACTCGCTCTGCAATGGGAATGGGTTTTCCCCATGTTCTCTCGGGATGTAAGCAACACCTTCCTCTTCACAGCAGGAAGCTCTCCCCATTCTCCAGAGCGGGGGGGGGGGGCAGGGAGGACATGGAGGCAAGGTTTGGGGGAGCAGGAACATCCTGCCTGCAGATGGTCTCCTCCCCCCAGCCCCTTGGCTGTGGCTTTTTCAGATCACTTTCCTTTATGGAAATCAAACACATTCCCGCTCCTGGGTTTCTGAAAGCCTTTCATCTGAGACCTCTTCAGTGCCCGGACAGGTTGCCAGCTTAGTCACTGCGCCCATTGTCCCTCCTGTGCCTCTGGTGTCACAGGTGAGGTCACAAGCCAGACAGGGGAGTGGCTTGTCCAGCAGAGGACATGGCCACGTTCAGACTCATAGAACAACGGCAGTGACACAGCTCCATTTGCTGTCCGCCTTCCCGTTATCTGAGACCTACCCCCTTAGCAAAACGTGTTTCTGAAGCAACCAGGGCTTTTACTTGGGAAGAAATAGTGCGCTTCTCCTAAACCAGGGAAGAGAGCGTGCGTGCCCCCGCCCACCCGCCTGCCCCCACGAGGCCCTGAACCTGGAGCACCTCCCCGACCAGCCTCATGTTCACCCAGCCCGGTTCACTGTGTCAGACCTTCGAGAGGTGCCCCGGGTCCTGGGTGACTGCTGCTGTCACGACACAAATGATCGGCTCCATCCTCAGGTCTCCTAGAAGGTGTCGTCTGAAATGGAAAAGTCATGCAAAACCCAGAGACACGATGTTGAAGCCGGCAACGGAGACCCGATTGGGTTGTACCACCCACATCTCACGGACCCCTCCCGTGCCCCGTGGCTGTGTGTGGGGTGTGACTGCGCGTGGGACGCGGTGGCCCCCACCCCGCCGCCTGGATGATGTCTGTGTGAAGTTGCCCGGGCTGGCCTGCTTAGCAGGAAGTCACAGACTCAGGTGGGGAGCGTTCTTAGAAACCAGAAATCGGTTTTCTTCCTGTTCTGGTGGCGACTAGCCCAAGAGATCAAGGTGGCAGCCGGATTGTTTTTCCTCCCTGGCTGTTGATGCCAGTTCTCCGCCTGGGTTTTCACATGGTCTCCCCCCTGTGTGAGTGTGTGTCCAAATCTCTGCTTCTTATGAGGAGCTCGGACATATTAGATTAGCCACCCTCCCCCTCCGTGACCTCATTTTAAATTAATTACCACTTTAAAGATCTTTTCTTCGAATATAAGTTCTGGGGGCTAGAACACTTGAACATATAAATTTGGAGAGATGCAATTCAGCCCCTAACAGCGTCCCACTGCCCTCTCAGTCAGTGAATCTCAACCAGTGTGCTGCAAGAATGTTTAAAACAGGCAGTGCCCGACTGCCTAGTCAGGGGCACTGATCTCTTTTTTCTTTAGATTGTCAGATAAAAATACGGCAACAGCCAGCACAGCACTAGCCGTCCGGTGTGAATGCCTCTCTTGACCCATATATCTAGGTCTTATAAGAATTGAATCTAACTGGTCATGTTGCATACTAAGGTTGCATCTCATTGGTTAGTTCTTGGTACCAAACATCTTTATAGACAAGTAGAGACACCTGATTTTTTTAAAAAGTCACTTTGGAGCAAAAAGGGTAGGTAATTACTATTATTATTTTATAAATCAATCAAAATCATACCAATTTTTTACCGGATGGGCAAAAATATGTATTTTGGGGTGTGCCGCAGAATTTTGGTAATTGGATTATGGGTGCCATAAGATAGAAAAGGATGAAAACCGCTGCTCTAAGTTAGAGAAGATCCCGAACAGGAATGTCCAACTATCTGGGGACCATCTCTGTTTCTGATGGCTCCAGCTACACAAGACAGCCTTTCGATTTGAGCCAGGAGCAATTGTGTTTCTAACTTGTGGACACCGGGGTCTTCGATTCTGAACAATTTCCTAGACACCTTAAGTGTTAGGAGCTGCGAAGCCAGTGGAACACCGAGATGCTTCATTTTATAATCACATTTTTTTTTTAATTTGGTTGAGGGATAAATGGTGATCGGCGAAGACTTGATCTGGGTGGTGAACACACAATACTGTGCACAGATGATGCAGAATTGGGCACCTGAAACTTGTATTATTTTGTTAGCCAGTGTCACCCCAATCAATTCAACAAAAAAGAAGAAGAAAATATAATATTGACAAATCCTTGAGGAGTAAGACAGGTGAGGTATATTATTGTTATTTCATTTAAAATATTTATATTAACATACAGCGAAATGAACTTGTTTGGGGTTTTTAGTGTATAATTCTATGAGTTTTAACATATATATAACATATATACTATGTATATGTACACACATACCCATGTAACCAATCTGGGGAAACCTTCCACACACCCACTGACACGTTCTTTATCCATGAAGCTTCGCTTTGGTGAGAATGTCATACAAATAGCGTCACTCCCTGGGTGACCTTGGGACGGTTGCCTCTGAGACCTAGCCTAACGCCTTTGAGATTCACCCAGGTTGGATGCTTCAGTCATGTCTTCCTTGTTATTCACTGTGAGTACTGTTTCATCGTACGGATGTTACGCCCATGGGTTCCTCCCTTCTTCCACGGCAAGATGGGAGCTCCAATTTTCAGTGATGCCGGATAAACCTGCTATAAACATTTGCATGCCGGCTTGCATGTGAATGTATGTTTGCAATGTATCCAGAAGTGGGAAGGTTGGTTCATGTGGATAAGTGTATAGTAACAAAAAAAAACCCTGTCAAGCATTTCGAGTGTGGCTGGACCATTGTGCCCTTGCACCAACAATGCACAGGCATTTCAGCTGCTCCGCGTTCATGTCAGCACTTAGTACTGTCAGAGTCTCTGCATTCTTGTGTGTTTGCTTTTGGCCATTCTAATGGTTTGTGGGTTTCACCTGCATTTATCTACTGACTAATAAAATCGGGCATCTTTTCATGGGCTTATTTGCTATTTGTGTCTCTTTATTCGGTGAAGCACCCTTTCTAACCATTTTGGTCATCTTTAAATCAATTTGTTTGTGTCCTTATCATTGAGGTTTGAGAGGATTTTTAAAACTATATTCTCAGACGCCTCCTTTTTCAGATATTTAATTTGAAAACCTTTCCTTCTAGCCGTACCTGGTCTTTCTGCTCTCTCATTTTCAGTCTTATCTGAAAACTCTGCCTAACCTAAAGTGACAAATACTTTTCCAATATTTACTTCCAGAAACTTTATTGTTTTATGATTTATATCTGTGATCCACTTTGAGTTAGCTATTGTATAATGTATGGGCTATGTGTCAAAATGAACATTTTTTTGCATACGAATGTACAATTATTGAAAGGTTATCTTTTCTGGCTGATGTCCAGGGGCTGAAAACAGAAACCCGGTTGTGCAGCACAAGAAACAGCACCGTTGCCCTGGCCGGTTGGCTCAGCGGTAGAGCGTCGCCCTAGCGTGCGGAGGACCCGGGTTCGATTCCTGGCCAGGGCACATAGGAGAAGTGCCCATTTGCTTCTCCACCCCTCCGCCATGCCTTCCTCTCTGCCTCTCTCTTCCCCTCCCGCAGCCAAGGCTCCATTGGAGCAAAGATGGCTCGGGCGCTGGGGATGGCTCTGTGGCCTCTGCCCCAGGCGCTAGAGTGGCTCTGGTCGCAACATGGCGACGCCCAGGATGGGCAGAGCATCGCCCCCTGGTGGGCGTGCTGGGTGGATCCCGGTTGGGCGCATGCGGGAGTCTGTCTGTCTCTCCCTGTTTCCAGCTTCAGAAAAATGCAAAAAAGAAAAGAAAAGAAAAAGAAACAGCACCGTGCGTGCAAGAGCCAGTGTCCCCAGACCCCTGAGCCGCGTCCCAGGCACGGTGTGACGGCCATGGAGGCCACCCCAAGCTGGACACCCACTCAGCATCTGCCCCAGCGGACCTGGCGATGTCCTGCCTGGGTTTTCTGCTCCAGTGTAGTCTCCCTTTCCTGGAATGAGCCCCACCATCAGCAACGCGATCTCGCAGCTCAGGAAGAACCCGGGATGGACAACTGGCCCCTTTCCCACACCCTCCCCGAGGAAGGACCCCTCCCTCTCTCCTTGCCTGTGTAACAGCCCTGAGATCCAATTTATCAAAGCACAGTAAAGTATAAAAACTTTATTTTGGAAACAGCTTGAAGGTCACTGGGGCCTTTCCCCCCAAAGCATCCCCTTCACAAAGCAAATGTCATTGAGAGGAAGCATGACCGCCCCCGCAGGGCTCGCCACGCAGGGCGTCCGGGGCGGGGGCGTCCGGGGCTGGCGGGGCGTCCGGGGCGGGAGACAGAGAAACCGGAGGCTTCAAGTCCGTCGCAGACTCGTTCAGGCTCCTCTTTATCTGGAAATGTTCAGGCTCAACAGGCCTGTTTCCAAATGTGTTTCACGGGTCGGGATGCAGGGACTTGGCGTGCGAGCAAGGCCGGCGTTGCCGGCGACTCCCACCGATGGGGTCCCGTGCCCGGCTGGCACCTCAGTTTTGTGCATCGTGTAAAACCTGCTCCTATGAAGCCAGAACTTTCCACCCCTACAGACAAGGGAGCCGGGTCTGGTTGTTGAGAGTCTGACAGGGATGCTTGGGGGGCTTTTGCAGCCCTTCTGTGCCCGGCTGCAAACTACTGACCACTCACTTAGGCAGCGGTCCCAAACTTTTTACATAGGGGGCCAGTTCACTGTCCCTCAGACCGTTGGAGGGCCGGACTTTAAAAAAACTATGAACAAATCCCTAAGCACACTGCACATATCTTATTTTAAAGTAAAAAAACAAAACAGGAACAAATACAATATTTAAAATAAAGAACAGGTAAATTTAAATCAACAAACTGACCAGTATTTCAATAGGAACTATGGGCCTGCTTTTGGCTAATGAGATGATGATCAGTGTCTGGTTCCATATTTGTCACTGCTAGCCTTAACCAGTGATACGACGCGTGTGTCCCGCATCGCTGCGTTTTGTGGCGCCACCACATACAGCACACAAGATGCATCCTGTGCTCTCTCACTGACCACCAATGAAAGAGGTGCCCCTTCCGGAAGTGCGGCGGGGGCCGGATAAATGGCCTCAGGGGGCCGCATGTGGCCCGCGGGCCGTAGTTTGGGGACCCCTGCACTTAGGTTTCTCTCAGTAATCTGGTAAGTTAGTTTTGTTTCTTGTTTTGTTTTGTTTTAAAGAGAATTTGTGTGGTCCCCTCTCCCAGATTTTTGTCATTCCAAATGCACATTAATTTAATTCTATCGACCCAAGAAATGACTCTGCTCACGACGCCCCCTTTCTCCATCACTGAATAAACTGTTCAACCCAAAAGGAGTTTCCCAGAGATAAAGAGACCCCGAGCCCTCGCGGAACGTGTGAATGAGTTCACGTCGCTTCAGCACTTTGGAGGTGGACGCTCTCTGCCAGGGCAGGGAGCTGTTATCGGACGGCCGTGTGCTGCGGCCAGAGCAGCTTCTGCAGATACGACGGGAGCCAGGGTCTGCCTCACACGCTCGGCTGTGATCATCGAGGGGGAGCCAGAAGGGCTTCGCTGCTGGGACCCCGAGAATGGGGACCCCGACAAGCCGAAAGGAAGAGGAACGGGGTGCTCTCGTGAACCTCTTTGGAGCAGAGCGTGGCCTCAGCCTGCTCCTTCCCAAGTGTCCCTCGACGTCAGCACTGCCCCAAAATGCCAGGTGTCTGTTTGCGCCAGTGGGTGTCTTCCACCCTCAGCAGGAGACAGGGACTCAGAGGCAGACGCGAGCTGGCCGACGGGCGGACTTCTGGGGACCACTTTGGCCCATCCCGGTGACTCTCGCTGGTGTGAGTGGGTTGTGTCGGTCACAGGACATCCACATCTGGGATGAAGAGGGAGCTGGTGTCCTTCCAGATGGAATTTTTCAGGGGACCTGATGACATCTGAGCTACCCTGTATAATACAGAGAAAGACTGTAAAGCCTCAGGAAGCCTGCAGATGTTAAAAAGCATTGTACGCCCATGGTAAGACACATGGAGATTCTGGACTGGGGCCCAGGGCAGGCAGACTAGGTCACTCGATCAGCTGCCCGCGTGAATTAACAGCCACCAAATATTGTGTGATTAGAAGATCAGCCTGAATTTGGCTCCACAGGTAGCAGCATAAGGGTCGGTCAGAGAAGCCCAGGGCCCCCGAAGAACAGCGGTTTCCTGATGCTGGGTTCCCCAGACCCACGTGAGGACCAGAGAGGCAGATACAGACTGTGGATGATTAGCAGGAATATATATAGAAGTCAGTACTTGTATGTGAGGAGCCCAAGTCTGGACTGTAATCTATCTGACACTCAAACTTTCAGTTATATTTTGGAAAAAGCTCATCCAAGCAATGAGTTCTAGAACCCAAACGGCACTGCAGGGCTTTGTATTTCTAAGAGTAGAACTAATTGGGCAGGAGAGGGAGACAGGTAGTGAGTAGGCTGTGACTCAGAGAAATCACAAGGGAAGCCCCATGTCTTGACTGCCTTGCTTGCTGTGTGACCTTGGACAAGTCACTTAACCTCTCTGAGTCAAATGGTCAAGGACAACGAACTCCATAGGTTCTGTGGCAGAATGAAAGAAGATGTCTTCAGGCACTTTGTAAACTTCAACACCATGTTTCACTCAATTTTTTTTTTCTTTTTTCACTCCACCATGAAAGAACGTGGCTGATATTCATTCAACTGATACCTTGGAGAGCTATGGGCTTGGTCTAAGTCCCGAGAGGGGTTGAGAGGAGGAAAAACTATGGTGCCACCTGTAAACTAGAAGCCCCGACATGGGTGTTTGCTTTTGCTGGAAAACTAGCAAATTGGTGCAGAAAATGAGACCGTTGCTTACTGTTGCATATTCATGCAAATGCGTGTAAGCAAAAAAACAAATAAGTGAATATAAAAGAAAGAAAAACACTGGCATCCTAGTGACATGGCGAATCTAAAATAAATAATGTCTTTGTATTCGTGTTGCACTGAAGCATACACATCTTCCAGGTTTTAGAGATCTATGAAGCGACTCTCGCCAGATGTGCCACTGAGCAGAAATTTTGACCAGAATTTGTGAACTAATTTTGACCTTTGTTTATGGGTAATTGAACAGGGAACCAGTTTGTGATCCTTTTACCGTGTCGACGGGACAGCTCTTTGTGAGCGAGACTTGGGCTTGTGGTGGGTGCTATTGTACACCCCACTGGAAGAGTGAAGTGACAGTCAGACTGTGAATTGAGTTTCTTTTTTTTAAAATCAGACTTTTTATAATTGATTGCTTTTTGGGAGACAGAGAGAGGAAGGGAAAGAGAGAAAAGCACTCACTTGTTGTTTCTCTTAGCTGTGCCCTCATCGGGTATATCCCTGAACTGCGTTCCTTTGCAGGGACCTGGGCGAGCTGGATTTCTACCTGAAAACGGCTCAGCCTTGCATTGCTGCATTGACATGGCCACCGTCCCCAGTGTCGTCTGTGTCCAAGCAGCCCCTCTCACTGAGCACACACGGGTTTCTCCTGCCTCCGGGTTCGGAGGAAGGCGGTGTGCCAGCCGCCTCGCTCGCCAGCAGACCCATCATCTCTGTGTCATAAGCAAATCCATGTTGCCCTTCTGTCAAAATGGATTTTCAGGCGAGAGCTACAATTCCGTTCCATGCATCACCGCGTGTGACACTATTGATTTGATATTGACTCACTGCTGTCTTTCTGGGCTGCGTTCCAACAGGTGGCCGGGGAGACACCATTTTCCCCAGAGTGTCAGTTGAAGAAAATGTGCCAGTTGCCTTAAAAAAAAAATGCCTTCCATGTACACAACCTTCTGAAGATGATCTCTGAAGGCAAGTAGGCCTTCAGGTCAATGCCGTGTGGTGGTGGTGGGGGGGGAGGGGACTGCTATGGTGAGATGGCAGCGGCCACCCAGTTGATTGCAATCCATTCAAGCCTTTCGTCTCTCCCCATGGACTTGAATGACACCCTCGTTTTTCCTGCATTCTGCCTTCTGGTCCCTGAATCCCTGCCCTCCTGGTGTCTGTCCTGTGCTTCTCAGCTGTAGCATTCTTGTTAGCGATGGGACCCCGGGAGCACGGGCCTCTCCTTCCCCGGCATCCCTCGGGCACGGTACGGATCGGGTTTGCCTGGTTCCCCAAGCCTAATGAGCCACCACAGGCGACACATCCAATCCCTGTTGTACATGTTATCCGGGAATGCGACTGTCTGTCTCCGATTCTTCCTCATTTAGCTCCTAGGATCTTGCCTGAGTCCTAGCCAATGACAGGTAGCCCGGTAACCGCGTCTGTAGTCTCTCGGAGCTCAGCCACCTTTCCTGACTCAGCGGCCACGGCACTGAGTGAGACAGACAAGGCAAGGGGCCCTGGTGCTGTGCTGGCAGCCATAGGGAGAGGCGTGATAGCAGGTCCTTGCCAAACAACCAGCCGATGGCTTTGTCCCTTCCCAGGACAGGGGACTGAAAACTCACTGAAGAGCTCTTCACATGGGAGACATCAGGCTTCATTGTATCTTCTTTCTTTCTTTCTTTGACTGAAAGAAAAAAAAATGGGGAAAAGCATTCAGTGTGCATTTTGTGTTGACCATATTGTCAACAAGGACAAGGATCTCCCTCAAGTACCCGATGGCACAGCATGGGTGAAGAATGCATCACGGCCAAGGTGCATGTGGGCACCTGCTTTGTATTTTTCTGTGTGGCTTTATAGCTCATTAACCAGGTCACCATCTGCACCAAAAAGCTATAGGACAGGGGTCCCCAAACTTTTTACACAGGGGGCCAGTTCACTGTCCCTCAGACCGTTGGAGGGCCGGACTATAAAAAAAAACTATGAAAAAATCCCTATGCACACTGCACATTTCTTATTTTAAAGTAAAAAAAAAAAAAAAAAAAAGGGAACAAATACAATATTTAAAATAAAGAACAAATAAATTTAAATCAACAAACTGACCAGTATTTCAATGGGAACTTTGCTCCTCTCACCAGTGAAAGAGGTGCCCCTTCCGGAAGTGCGGCGGGGCCGGATAAATGGCCTCAGGGGGCCGCATGCTGCCCGCGGGCCGTAGTTTGGGGACCCCTGCTATAGGAGTCCTGAAGACCAGCGGGAACATTCTCTCAGGAGAAGGTGCCGCAGACAGGGTGCTGAGGAGGGAGGTGGACAAGGATTCCAGGGCAGGAAACGAACGGAAACCCTGGGGCGCTCCTGCTGGGGTTGCTGCAAAGATGCAACTGTGTGCTCTTTATTTTATTTTATTATTTCCTTCTCTCTCAAAAGGAACCGTTTCCAAGAAAGTATTTCATGATTAAAATTATATATCATTTTAGTGGAAGGAATCTGTGGAATTCAAGAGTTGAAATGAGATAACGAAACAACCTTGAGGAGGCTGGGAAACTTGATACTGTCCTTTAAGAACTAGGCTAACTCCCGTCTCAGGACTGGAACAGTAGTAGCCAAGGGATGGCCCACTTTCCCCAGGGGCAGCATCTGTTAGGAGAGACACCTCTTGCCGAGAGCTGTCCCCCCCGCCTAGAGACACACGTAGACGAGGACACGGTTGCTTGGAGGTCCCAACTCACAGTCAGCATGAATCAAGTTCAACTTGTCACCTTCCCAGGGAGTCCCATCACCATGTGCCGCCCCCGGCCCCTTTCCAGGTGGGGTCCTCACTTCCTTTCCTCCCTTCCCCCCCCCCCCGGTGCATCCGGGCTCCCCACACCCCCCTGAACACCTGCCTGGGGTGACGGCTATGAGCCCCTTCCTTCCAGTCCTGGCCACGCACACAGCCCCTCCTGGGTCCTGTCGCTGACCTCGGGCTACACATTCATCTCTTTACCTCACTCCACGGGTTCGTACTGTCTATCCCGCAGCCAGCATACCCTGCCCGCCATCCCATCTCAAATGCTTTACTCTGAGCAAAATGGTAAGGGGCTTTCTATCCCCTGCAAACCAAAGTCCGAGCTCCTCTACACTCTAGAGCTTGGCCGTGACCTGCCTATGGAAGTGTAGGGCATGTCCCATTACCCCCAAGAGCCGCCAGCAGTGGCGAGAAACCTGCTCTTACCCCCTTAGAATGGTTTTTCTGTGTCTGGAGAACCACTGTCGGTGCGCCTCCCGCTCCTTCCATTGTCGTTTTCACAGGGGACCTGGGGGACAGTGTCTCTAGAGTCAGAAAAGACAGCACGGGCTTCAATCCACGTCCTGGCTCTATCACCAGTGGGGGAGAGTGATGGCCCTCCCTGTGCTCCAGTTTCCTTTTCGGTACATCACAACAGCGCTTACCTTCTGGGCGGCCGTGGTAGCCCTCGACTTCATGGCGCCCGGGATTGGACGCAGGGTCAGTGCTGGGCGAGAACCTAGGGACTGCACTTGTGAAACTCACTTCTCCCAGAAAGCCCTCCGGCCCACTGGCCTACCAGCCTTGCCTGCAGACCCCGCTGGTCCATTCAGAGCCGGCCCTCGGCCGCCTGGTGCTGGAGGTCAGTCTTGTCCTCATCGCCTCAACGAGGTCACCATCTCCCGGGGGGTCAGAGACACACACGTCACCTTTCTATACCCCAGCTCCGAGCACATGGGGGACATTGGCATGGTGCCGCCTGATTTCAGGCACTTTTTGCAGAGTAGTGGGAAGCTGGGCAGAGGAAGAAACAGCCGTGCATGTCGATACAGCGTCTGGTGGTGGATTTAACCAGATCCAAATGTCATACCTTGAGGGAATCATGCCGACGGCGATTTTGTCTCTCCTGCGGATTCAAGGCCGGCATGCCTTTTCTGTTTTTTGGTTTTTGTTTTTTTTAACCTAGCGTTCTTTGTCTCTCTTCCTTCTCCCCAGGTCTCCTCACCCAAAGGCACTAACATGTCACAGGCAGGCACGAAGGCTTTACTCCCCCCAGGGGCTAAGCCACCCCTGGTGGAAACCTGGGGGCGGAGGGAGGTGGGCTTGTCCCAGCAATGCCCGTGGGTGCACCCCAGCATTCAGAGCCTCGGTTCAGTCACATCCTGGCTGCCTGACTCTTCAGCCTGACCTAGGAATGGATGGAAGTGGAGGAAGCCCTCTCTGAGGAGGCAAGAAGTCATTCATCTACGTGGGTAACTCAGCGTTTCCGGGGGAGGGGTTTCATTCTCAGCGCAGAAGAGAAGGGAATTTTCCTAATGGGTGGTTGACGGACAGGGCATGAAAGGAATGAAGTTAGTTCTCCTGGTGGAGTCTGTCCTGAACCTCACGCTGAGCTGTGAGGGACGCACGGAGCCCTCCACATTCCCCTTTCTTCCCAGAGCGGCTGGGGAGATTATCCTGGAGACTATCCTTGGACTCTACTCCTCAGTCTTGAGATATACACGCTGCCTAGTCTCAGATGCCATTGGTGTCCCTGAATGCCCTTCACAGCCCTGAGCTCCACTGCCCATGTCCATGACCGACCTGTCCAGTACTTCTGACTCAAGGGCCTTGTTTTAACTGCAGTGCAATGCCTACTTGCCGACATAGTCCACATAATTCCATGTAAGTCTTATCCACTAAAACCAGGTTCTTTCTTTCTTTCTTTCTTTTTTTTTTTTTTTTTTTTTTTGGCTTTTTAAAGTCCATGCACCTGCACAGCGGGACAAGCCCTGTCACCCTGCAGGCCTTTATAGTACGGGGGCTCCTGAGTGAGCTAGCTACATTGTATATAAGGGAATTCCTAGATTCTGTAACTCAGGACCCCACTGGTGTGTGATGCTAGTAGCTACTTGACACTTGCTGTATTTATCACAGAGAAGGGAACTGCGTTAGCATAAAATGCTACAAAGTAGTCAAAAGAATTTTGTGGCACCCTCTCCATTGGACCCACTATTCACTCAGTCTCATTTGTATCATCTCTGGGACAGTTTAACAGATCATTTTCTTTGTTAAAATTAGGTCAAATTAGAGAATTAAGACCCCCCATTTATAAGGTGACCAACTTTTTTACAATGAAAAGGAGGACAAAAATAAATTGAAGAAAACAATATCATAAATAAAAGAAACATTTTATTCATTGCAACAATGATACACTATAATATCATAAATGCATAATAAAAACATTTGTGATATTTTATATTGTCATTATGCTTACATGCCTATTAATTTTTAATAATAATTGTAATTAAAAAGTACTCATTTAGATACAAATACGTCACATCACACGCAATGGATCGACTCTGCATCAATCAAATACGGACATTGACAGGTTAGTCTTCCAATATCAAAAAGGAGGACATGTAGGAGGACACTTTTTGAAGGAGGACAGAACTTACAAAAGAAGGACTGTCCTCCCTGACAGGGAGGACTATTGGTCACCTTACCCGTTTACTCTGGTCCACGACAGTCATTTCTACTTTTAACATGATCACTGGATCTGCCCTGAGATCTTTCTAGTTCAATAACAATGCACGCCTCGATTTTCCTCTCCCATGACTAACTGTGGGGTTGCCTTTTGCCACTGTGATTACTGGCCAATGCGTGTTTGCCCAGCGGTGTCCTTTCTGAGCCCCCGGGAATGAGATTGGTCATTCATAAATTGCCTATTGATCAGACACTACTAGAAATTAGACCCCAATCTTGGAAAGGAATTATTAGACTTTGAGTAACATTTGCCCTGAACATGCAGAGGTCTGAGTGCACTTTTCTCCTAACTGTGAGTTTCCTGATTAATGACCGTTGTTTATGCAAAGCCGTCGGAATGGAAATGCCACGCCGGGCGCCCTCCCTCCTCTGTCCCCACGGCCCTTCCTCCAACACGGCTCCCCTCACATTCACAAGGGACATTTTTTTTTTTTAGACAAGAGATGTACAAAATGAAAAAAGACACGCACAAACATGATTTATGGTCTGTTTAATGTTTAGACACGGGGTAATTTTATAATTGATACAGCGTTTTAACCTTTGATTTCTTTTATAAAATGCAAATTTAGTCATGTTCCTGGCCGTGGGTTATGTGCACACACAAAAGAAACGTGGTGGAAAGCATGCCCTCTGATGGCGGTCTCTGCCAGGCTTGGCTGCGTGTCCCAGCAGCGTGGGCGTGCGCACACAGGTGTGTGCCCACAGGTGAGGCATGGGGAGCTACCCCAGGAACACCTCTCAGAAACTCCTATAAAAAATATAAAACGAAGCTCACGGCGGCAAAGGCTCTGCGGAGCCCCAGACTGATTAACTGCAATGCTGAACAGCTTTATTCTGCTTAATAAGAAATCAGATCACAACGGGGACTTGCAGAAATTACCTTGAAATGTTTGTGTGTTGGAACGATTGAACAATTTGCACTCCAAATCATGTTACCCGGGCTTTTCCATCCTAAGCTCTGTGAGCGGACGCGTGTTGGGCTAATTGGTATTCGAGAAAGGATACCCTCTCCATCGGCTCTGGGACCCGGCCTGGACGGGCAGGGACAGGGTGGGCATTTGGGACGCTGCTGAGTTTGCCCGCGGCCCTGCTGTCCACGGATCGGGATGGAAAATGTAACAGCTAATTTGGACTCAATTAAATCTTACTGCTTACCCTTAAACTCGGAGCCCGGGACAGCATTATTTAATTATTCACAAACGCTATTATACATGCAGTTAGCAGGGCCAGAGCCAGCGCCGATGTCCGGCCCATTAAAGCCGGTGTGCCTTGCGTCTCGTGGTGGCAGAAACTGGAAGGAGCCTACCCAGTTTCATTAGAAGGCAGAAAATCCCTGCCGATGTTCCGCTCCTTGACTGACTTCTGAAAAGCTTTTAAGTCAACCTTGCGTTTTAGTCAACAGGGAAGTTTTGACCCCTCACCTCTCCGCCATCATCCGTTTCATTATTTATCTGAGGGAATCAGAGAGGTTTTGGGGGTATTTTTGTTTTGTTTTGTTGTTGTTCTTGTTGTTCTTTCACCAAAGTCCCTGACACCGGGATATTTTTAATAGCTGAAATGTTTCCTGCTTATCACTCGGCCTTTTGAAAACGCAGGTGTTTTTCTACAAGACGTAGCTAATGAGTGAAACTTCAGACTCCAGCCTTTCCCTGTAATCACGGCCCCAGCCCCGAGAAGCCCTGCCTAGTGAGGAACATGGAAATTAATTATTGAGCTCCCTGTTTTATCCTCCCCGTCTGTTTGATATTCTGTAGCACGGAAGGAACTAGACAATTAAATCACTCCTCCCTCGGCCTCCCTCTCAGAGCCCTCCGCACCCTCTGCCACCCCCCAGGGGCCGGGGCTGTTTGCAAAGGGTGGCTTGTGGGGGGGGGGCTGGAAGGGAGAAGGTGCAGGCAGAGGGGGTACAGAAGGAGGCAGCCCTGTCCCCCTCCATGTAAGGTTTTTGAAGAGCCTGCAAAAATGTCTTCCCCTCTCCCCCCTTGGACAGTGGTTATATTCGGTATTGGGGTGTTTTATTTCTGTTTCTGGCCCTTTTGTTGCTGGAGTCAAAGATTCATGCAGAAAAAAAGAAATAAAAGAAAGTCCAAGGCGGCAGCCCCCGCTCAGTCTACAGGGCGGCATGGGCTTGTCTTCCACAGGGAAGCTTTCCTTCCCGCCGCGCTGCGCAGGCCGCCCACTGCCCAGGTGGATTCAGAGACCCCCTGAAGCGCTCGTGAAGATGGTTGGACCCAGCCCTTCATCTTCCTGAGTGAAAGTCATCCTCCTCTAGACCCGGTGACGCCGTCTGAAGCCGACAGCGGCTTCCAGGCACAGCAGGTATCCTGTTTCGGCAGTGGGGCATGTGTCCATGTGGGGCGTGTGTCCATGTGGGGCATGTGTCCATGTGGGGCATGTGTCCATGTGGGGCGTGTGTTCGTGTGGGGCATGTGTCCATGTGGGGCGTGTGTCCATGTGGGGCATGTGTCCATGTGGGGCATGTGTCCATGTGGGGCGTGTGTCCATGTGGGGCATGTGTCCATGTGGGGCGTGTGTCCATGTGGGGCATGTGTCCATGTGGGGCATGTGTCCATGTGGGGCGTGTGTTCGTGTGGGGTGTGTGCATGCATGTGTGTGTCCATGTGGGGCGTGTGTCCATGTGGGGCGTGTGTCCATGTGGGGCGTGTGTCCATGTGGGGCGTGTGTCCATGTGGGGCGTGTGTTCGTGTGGGGTGTGTGCATGCATGTGTGTGTCCATGTGGGGCGTGTGTCCATGTGGGGCGTGTGTCCATGTAGGGCGTGTGTCCATGTGGGGTGTGTGCATGCATGTGTGTGTCCATGTGGGGCGTGTGTCCGTGTGGGGCGTGTGTCCGTGTGGGGAGTGTGTCCGTGTGGGGTGTGTGCATGCATGTGTGTGTCCATGTGGGGCGTGTGTCCATGTGGGGCATGTGTCCATGTGGGGCATGTGTCCATGTGGGGCGTGTGTCCATGTGGGGCGTGTGTCCATGTGGGGCGTGTGTTCGTGTGGGGTGTGTGCATGCATGTGTGTGTCCATGTGGGGCGTGTGTCCATGTGGGGCGTGTGTCCATGTGGGGCGTGTGTCCATGTGGGGCGTGTGTCCATGTGGGGCGTGTGTTCGTGTGGGGTGTGTGCATGCATGTGTGTGTCCATGTGGGGCATGTGTCCATGTGGGGCGTGTGTCCATGTGGGGCGTGTGTCCATGTGGGGCGTGTGTCCATGTGGGGCGTGTGTTCGTGTGGGGTGTGTGCATGCATGTGTGTGTCCATGTGGGGCGTGTGTCCATGTGGGGCGTGTGTCCATGTGGGGCGTGTGTCCATGTGGGGCGTGTGTTCGTGTGGGGTGTGTGCATGCATGTGTGTGTCCATGTGGGGCATGTGTCCATGTGGGGCGTGTGTCCATGTGGGGCGTGTGTCCATGTGGGGCGTGTGTCCATGTGGGGCGTGTGTTCGTGTGGGGTGTGTGCATGCATGTGTGTGTCCATGTGGGGCGTGTGTCCATGTGGGGCGTGTGTCCATGTAGGGCGTGTGTCCGTGTGGGGTGTGTGCATGCATGTGTGTGTCCATGTGGGGCGTGTGTCCGTGTGGGGCGTGTGTCCGTGTGGGGAGTGTGTCCGTGTGGGGTGTGTGCATGCATGTGTGTGTCCATGTGGGATGTGTGTCTGTGTGGGGCGTGTGTCCGTGTGGGGCGTGTGTCCATGTGGGGTGTGTGCATGCCTGTGTGTGTCCATGTGGGGCGTGTGTCCGTGTGGGGCGTGTGTCCATGTGGGGTGTGTGCATGCATGTGTGTGTCCATGTGGGGCATGTGTCCATGTGGGGCGTGTGTCCGTGTGGGGCATGTGTCCGTGTGGGGCATGTGTCCGTGTGGGGCGTGTGTCCGTGTGGGGTGTGTGCATGCAAGTGTGTGTCCATGTGGGGCGTGTGTCTGTGTGGGGCGTGTGTCCGTGTGGGGCATGTGTCCGTGTGGGGCGTGTGTCCGTGTGGGGTGTGTGCATGCCTGTGTGTGTGCGTGGAGGTGGGGGTTGGTTCACAACAGGGTCCTGTGCCCCTGGCAGAGCTCAGCAAAGTCCTGCCTGGTAACCCCCTTTTCATGTGTGATGTCCTCCACAGCCACGAGCCCCCTGAAGGCAGGAGTGGCTCTGACCAGGATCGCAGAGCGCCCTGCAGCTCTTCACACCAGGGGGACCTCCGGCCGGCAACGTGCGCGTGTCTGCCTGGTTCTGCAGAGTGGACTCAGTGCCGGTCTCCAGAGCTCGAGGCCAGAGCTCAGAAGTCAGGACCCAGCCCCCCTGCAACCAGGATGGCCTCCCCGAGCAGAAGTGGAGGAGGGTGGCCTTTCTGGCTAGAAACCACATTTTTCTTGGTGGTTCCATCAGGAATTGCTGATTAACTCAGAAATTAGATTTCAGATGAAAAGCCACTCTGCCATATTTTTTCAGCTGGGTTTTTTTAATGGGCAGTTAAGAAATATTGATTTTGCAATGCAGCAATGGTTACGCTCACTGAATTTACCCCCCCTTCCGCCCCCGACATCATTTGCAGAAGTGCTGTCTGTCCCATAAGCAAGTGCATTGTGGACAAAGTTAGGAGGGACCCACGGGAAAAGCGTCCCTCATACTGTCAGGGGCGCCCCTGTCACTTTCGTCTTAACCACAGACTTTCGCACTCAGACCCCACATTCTTCTGCCCAGTGGATACCTCGCTCTGAGGCGGGCTCTCGGGTACTGCTCTTCAAGTCAGGTCTCCATTGTAGCCTGAGAACCTTCATCATGAAACCCACCCACAGCAGAAACAAAACAAAACACTCCCCCGCCCCGGGCCAGAGGTCTTGCAGATGCCCCACCCTTGTCTTGCGGACACAGGGGCACCTGTGACCACGCGGGCTTCCAGAAGCCACGTGGGATAGGACAGTGCCCTCCCGTTCGGGTCACAGCTGGAGCCGCGGAGCAGAGCCTTGCCCAGGCAGTGCGTGCTGCCCTCGGGGTGGGCAGGGGGCAGCCCCCAGCACTCCGCAGAGACACTGCACACTCCGAGTCCTTCTCCTGTTCATGACACCGCCCCGTGCCCTGCCGCACCCTGGGACGGGTGGTGTCCCCAGGTGGGAGACGTCCAGTCTCTCAGTGGGTTGTTGAGGACACATTAAAAACTTGTAACAGGGGCAGAGAGAGGAGAGGCTGGGTGGAGAGCCTGTGATCCAGGGCCCTGCAGTGTCACTTGATAGTCGCTATCTCACTTAATATTAATGACGGCCACCGGGGAGCAGGTGACACTTCTCCAGAGAGAAGAAAAGCAAAGGGCTGAGGTTTCCCGGGAAGCGTGAAGCCAGGACACGCTGGCCAGCCAGCTGCCTCCCATCTTGTCATGCTGCTTGTGGTGTCCAGGAAGGGACATGTCTGACATTTGCGTGAAAGCCCAGGCCCTGGAGGCCCGGCTGGCCTGTGGGTCCCGGACCCCACGCACCGACGCTGCGTCACCTGCGCTCAGCAGGGTGTCCACCTCCCTGCGCCCTCCCCACGGCCCAGCTCACTGCAAAGCACCGTAGTCGCTCAGAACTCTGCACGTGCTCTGCTAGGCACTCCCCTCCCTCAATCCACACACGCTCACAACGTCATGCACACGCTTGCACACTCACAAACACACGTACACATACTTCTATGCACACACAGTGAATACATATGCACACGTGTACACACGTACACACAGGCACACACATTGTCATGTGTGCACTCGCATGTGTATGCATACACATACCTGCACACATGTGTATACACATGCACATGCACACACCCATCTTCTATTTCCACTAGGCAGAAGAAACTGGTTCCCGCCTTCATGGGACTCAGTGGGGTGCAAGCACTCCCACTTTCAGACTGGAAGGGCCTTCCTGGAGCCCCCAGGACCCCTTCAGGGCCTGAGTGGCCGTCCTGGGGTGGAAGAATCCCTTGTACTGACAGGGGGCACGCTCTTGTAACCACGACTACATCCTCGCAGGGCAAAGTGGAAAGGGGTCAGGGGACTCGGTCTCTGGGAGTGTCCCTGCACCTCCAGGCCCTCGTCCCTGTCTGTGAAGAGGAATCTAGTCCCTGCTGCCTTCCAGTCTGGGCGAGGCTCAGTCTGCACCCCTGGTTCTCAGAGGGGCACCGGGAGGCAGAGCCCCAGCAGAAGCCACTGTCCCGGGAAAACCAGGTTAGAAATGCTTTATCCACCCAACTGGCACCAACGTGCCTTTAAAAATAACACCCTGTTCCCCGAGAGGACCAAGCTCACTGCTGGTTATTGGTCATTTTAAGCCTAGTGATGAATTTGTTCATGGGGACAGCATAAAAGGGACCCAAGCCACTCGGCCTATGGTGGAGCAGTGGATAGAGCATCGGCCTGGAATGCTGAGGTCGCTGGTTCAAAACCCCGGGCTTGCTTGGTCAAGGCACATATGGGAGTTGATGCTTCCAGCTCCTACCTCCTTTTCTCTCTCTTCCTGCCCCTCTCTCTCTCTCTGTCCTTCTCTCTTTCTCTTTTCTCTCTAAAAAATATAAATAAATAGAATCTAAAAAAATTATTTTAAACTAAATAAGAAAGGGACCCAAGCCCAGTCTGGGAGACAGATGTCGAGGTTGGTCAGCCATGTGCTCATCACAACGAGTCTAGACACCAAAGAGCCCAAGATGCCAGGGATCAGGCCTGTCCTGCACAGGCAGGGAGGCTGGCTTTTCAAAACACCGAGACAGTCTGTCTCCCATCGTTTGTGCCCAGGATGCCCCTTTTCTGACGTCCCTAAGGGCACACTGCCATCCGTCACCCAGAGGGAGTCCCGTCCTGCCGACTCCAGAAGAGCAAGCTTCCAGAGGAGGGATTGAAATGTGGTGTTCTAGGGGGACACATTGGCTTCACACACGTTTAGCCACAGATCCAAGACTTTTATCTGAATTCACTGCATGAGCCTAAACGGTGGTGACAGCAAGCTCGTGGAAGCCTCGTTCAGAGGAAGAGAGGTCTTGGTGATCATAAAGTGTCAAACTTCTTCTCCTCCCTCTCTCCTGGAATTCTGCACCCATGCGGATGCTTACAGACCCCCATCCTCGTGCTGATTGCCTCCCTATTTTGCAGTAGGTGACTTGGGCTTCCTCACTTGCAGCGAGGAAGGTCCCTGCTCTGGCCCTGGCTCTGTGTCCAGTGTCCCCTCATTGATGAGACCAGGGCTGAGATGAGAGATTTTTTTTTTTTTTGCTGAGAGAAATATTAAGGAAGAAATAACAAAACAAACTGAGAAATTAAATTTTAATAAGTTACAGAAGCCAGGCGGGATTCGCCCAGGCGGAGGTATGAGAGACCGGACCAGGGAAGGCGCTGATGAAAGGATGTAACTCCACCCTTCACGGGGCCATGGCCACCAAAGCCGGGCCAGCGGTGGCTCCGACATCCCAGCGTCATGGCGGCCACACCGGAAGTGAGAGGTGTGTAGTTGTTTTGCAGTGGACCGCTCACACCTGTGGCGTACATGGGGATGCCCCTGAGTCTGTGAGTTCCTGACCTGGGAGACATGATACACCTTTGCACGCTCAGCAGGCCAAGTTGTGTGTGTTTTAGGAGAAGGGAAAACTAACCCCACAGTCAGGGGGCAACTTCACGGGCGTTCCGAGTGGAACAGAGCTTGCCACCAGCAGTCGGAGGGCAGGCAGAGGGTCTGAACACATCAGCTCTGAAAACACACAGCCGGAGCTGCTGCTTGGCGGTGTCCTCTGCGCCCGGGTCTAAGTTCTCCTCTGGAAGGTTCTTCTTCCTGTTGCCGGGACGCTTCCTACCCGGGGCTCATTTGAAAAAATAAATACATAATATTATCTTTAATTAAAACCAAACAACAAATTTGATGGGAAATCATTGCAATATCCATGACCAAGGGTTAACCTTAATATGCAAAAGGCCCCTTACAAATCAGTAAGAGAACCTGACTGTTCCCTGAGATAAATGGGCAAGGCCATAAATAATTCACTAAAGAGAAAACACAGATAACTAATAAGCAGGAGAGAAAAATGCTCAGCCTCCACGAGATATATATATATATATAAAATAATAAAAATAGAAATGGAAACAAATTCTAAAGGTATAATTTTCCATCCATGACATTAGCAAAATACTAATGATGAGACTCATGGCTGATGCGGGAACCATAAGGGGACCTCCCCGCCCCAAAGGGGGCTGGCGAGGGTGGGACGCTTCAAGACCATCAGAGGGGCGCCTGGCTGGTGAGTCCCAAGAGCTGGTGAGGGCTACACGGTCATGCTGTGGCTACAGGGACATGTGTGAGCATAAAAGGGAACAGCCCCAAGGACAGGACAGGCTGTGTGTGCACCTAGGCGCTCCTCACGATGAGGGAAATGAGCTCGGTTTGCAGCGAGTGTGAGCAGTCCGACAGCATGGTCCATCCGGCAGTGCAGCCCTGGGCAGCCCTGGAAAATGCCAGGTGATAAACACCAGCTGGACCTTTCCTACCTGGCTGCAAATTCTTGAAGGAAATAAACTGAAATATTAATAGCGGCCCCTTTAGTGGTCAATTTATAGACGAGACTCATTTTTGTGAGCACTTAATATTCCAGGAGAGTCGGGAGGAGGGTCACTTTGGCACCGAGAAAAAAAAAAAATCAATTTCACCATCAGCGCTGATCTCGACT
Source organism: Saccopteryx leptura (assembly GCF_036850995.1). Classification (NCBI taxonomy): domain Eukaryota; kingdom Metazoa; phylum Chordata; class Mammalia; order Chiroptera; family Emballonuridae; genus Saccopteryx; species Saccopteryx leptura. The sequence goes on from NC_089515.1 coordinate 3,840,023, forward strand.
TTCTGAAGCAAATTAACCCATCTGTGGAACGTCGCCATGCAATCTCGGCGAGATTGAGCTGGAAGTTTCTGAGTTTGGTTATTTGTCTAATTATCTGCTGTATACAGCTACTTTAAAAAAAATAAAATTCAGCTGCCTTTGAGCTCATGCTTATGAATTGCCAGGTGATCTGCTAAATACGTTCAAAACATTTATCTCACCGAGCCCCGAATGTAAAGTGGGAATACGTTTATTTTACAGATGTGACCACTGAGAGAAGTTCACCGGCTGGGGTGTCCTGTTGAGCAGCTCTTGGTGACCTGGCAACAACCCCAGAGAGGGGCAGAGCTCCACCCGCGCGACCTGTCAGGCAATAAAGTGTCCCTGCGACCATGGTCTTAGCCTCCAGGACATGTCGTCCCTTCACCGTGGAAGGCACGCTCCCCCCTCCCCCCGGAGATGCCACTCTCATTCTGAGCTTCTCTGGGGTAAGGATGGGTCTACACTGAGATTCGGTTCAACCCCACGACTTTCTGCTGAACTGAACGCCCCCTGCATGCCGGTCACCGTGCCTACAGCTGGGATACCGAGAAATCGCGCACACTTGGGAAATTCTGCATCAGAAAGACGCGGTGTTTGAATGCCACACCCAAGGCCAGCAGGTCTTTGCCAAATCCATCCTTTCAACCCCGATGGCACAGATGTGGGTATTACGAGATCAGGACAGCAGGTGGACCAGAGAGGAGACATGTCTCGCTCGGCTCAGGCGTAACGAATGCCCACGGCCGCACAACACCATGCCCAACGCTGAAGACACGTCCAGCCCCTGGAAGGGAACAAACTTCTGCAAACTGGATGCTTTAGAAGGAAGCATGTGGGGGGTTTCTGGAAGCCCCCTGCTTTTTTGGGTGGAAGCTGAGCGCTGGCCGAGGTCAGTCGAAAGGAAACCGGCCTCTCTCTGTGCAGTGGACGCGGTAGGAGGCTCCACGCCTGGCTCTCTGACGCCCAGTCCCGGGTCGCCGGCGAGCGTAGGACAGGAGGCAGGACAGTGCAATCTGCCAGTTCTGATCTCGGGATGTGATTAGTACAACAGTCAGGTGCCTCGCCACAAGCCGGCTGTCTGCGCCGCGCTCCCCTGTCTGATAGGTAAGCACACAACTAGTTAACTCTCCTTTCTTTCTCCTTTTCTCACCGACTGCTTGAGGCAATTACACCAATGCTGCATTTGTCAATCACATTCATTCGTGCATGGTTTCCTGAAATAATTATCAGGTGAGTGGCATCTCTGTGCCTGGAGAACCGGCTTGGAAACCACAAGCCCCAGAGTATTAATTACTGAGCGCAAAAATTTGCAGAGAAGCAAGTCTTTTAATGGTAGAACTGACGTAACATGATTGTTTTGATTTTTTTTACTAACATGACAATCATTGCCGTCCCTCTGGTCATCACCACAGATCAGCTCGAATTATCTGGGGAGGCCATTATACCAAGCCGGATACCATTTGATAAAGTGAGGAGCCAGCTTTCCCCGGCACACTGTTTGTTGATTTTCAGAACGCCGGCGAAGCCTGGGAGAGTCCACCACCGGAATAAAAGTGGGCCTCTGCCAAAGCGCGCCAGGGGGACGCACCCTGGCGTGGCAGAACGGGACTGTGGTGGCTCCATTTTGCTGGAAGAAACACTTTTAAGAGGGTGTCTTTTTTTTTTTTTTTTTTTTTTTAACGTTCTCTACAACAGCGCTCTCTCCGCAGGCCCAGGCTCCTTATTTAGGGGATGTAGGACATCAGCATTTTGTCAAATTTAACATGAAAGGTAGATCACACCTTTCTTCCACAGGCTCAGTTCACGCACGTTATCAAAACCCATATATCACAACGCTTTGGTCCCCCCGGTGAAGAAAAGAGGAAATGTTTTCTAGTTTGTGTGTGTGTGCTCTCTGGAAGAGGAAGGGGGTGGGTGGAGAAAAGTGAAGAGAAAACATCAAAAGAAATGGATTAAATAAAAAAATAAAAAAAAAAAAAAAAAAAAAACCACCGCCACCGGTGTACGTGGAGGCTGCAGGCCTGCGTGCCCAGTCTCTCTGTGCTTAGCCAGAACGTTCTGGTTTTCTCGGATTTCTGTCTCACCCACCATGCACATGCCACGTTGCTCCGAAGGGCCTGTCTCTCTCCTTCTTCTTCTGGGGTTCTTGTTTTCTTTAACGGTTTATTCTTCCCGGGCTGGAAGTAGACGTGTAGTCCCTCTGTGCTGAGCCCACTTTTCAGCGTCAGAACCCTCGGTGTGGTGGTCCCTAGAGCACTCTCTCAAATATCTGCACTGGGGATTTTCTTTGTCAGGGACCAGTCAGCAGAGTAAGAGGCAAGTTGTCCCCAGGGTATGCAGAAAGGGCCCCGTGGCTGCCCAGCCCCACTGGATGAGTCCTTCGTGAGCAGCTCTGCCCCCTAAGACCCCTGGGGGAAGGACCAAGGACGGACCAGTGGTCCTCGCTGCAAGCTCACTGCCCAAGCCCGGCGGCTGGCACCTTCCTTGGCTGCCTGCCTCTGCCTGTCTTCCAGGAAGATGAAAACCACTATCTTCATTTATGCTCTTTTGTACCCTTGTTGTTCCCTCAGCATGACAGAAGCCTTTCCTGTTGTTTTGGATGTTTATGGGGGGAGGACATCTCTTGGTTCCCATATGTCACCTCCTAGAAGTTTTCCTGCCCCCATCAGCCAGCTGATTCCCTCTGAGTTCCCCGAGTTTGTTAGGGTCACCAATCAAGCTGCCAACTTAAGGGTTTATGGTAAAAGAAGGTCCAACTCCTCCAGCAAGACACCCGGTGACTTCAGCAGGCTCCTCGCTCCTCGTTATTATGGAAATCAGAAGCCCAGAAGGGGCAGAGGGAATTCTGATGGATGGGCGGGCATTGTAGCCGAGTGAAGCCAGAGCCGGCTGCCGGCCCTGACCCCCGGCCTCCCTTTCTCTGGATTCAGCTAACAGATCCTGCTCTGTTTACAGAAGACGAGATGGAGAAGACCCGCCCCCGGCAGACAGAAAGCATGCCCACCCACCGGGAAGCCTCCTCTGTGCAAATTCAGAAAGCACAGGACGGAAATCCCTAAGATTTCTTTCCAATCAGGATCAAAATGCTACCCAGAGGTAGTGTCTCAAACTCTGAAATCAACGGTTATCCCCACTAGCACTCCTTTAAACCTGAGAGGCCCGGAGAAGTCTGTACCGCGCCTGTGAGACGGAGGCCGCAGGGAGCTAGCCGCTGAAGGACACGGTGTGGGGGCTGGGGCTCCCCTCGCCTGGTGCCCGTGGTGCATTTTATGCAGGGAGCCATTGATACTGCATCCTGCCCACTGGCTGCAGGGCCTGGAACCACATTTCTGACTCTGCGCTGAGCCCCGTAACAAGCAGGCCCTGCAGAGGTAGATAGGGACGCCCAGGACACCCCACCCACCAGCAGACAGGCTGAGACTGATCACGCCTTGACACGCTGGGCAGGTATCTGGAGTGAAACTCACTCACCTCGTGTGGCCAGGTTGGTGAGCTCCCAAACTCTCCATGAGGATTCAAGGTGAAGCAGAGGGCATAAGTATGATTACCTGGGCCTGGCAGTGGGCAGCCTCCCTCCCTTCCTCACCTGCACACTGGGCACAGTCCCACACCTGGCATCAGGTCCATGGCCACTGGTCTCTCAGCCAAAGCAGAGTCTTGGCACCCTTCGCCCAGGGTAAGAGAAAGCCCAGGGCCAGCTCCAGGGCCTGTGGACCCACAGCGTTAGGCCCCTGCAGATGACCACCCCGTCTGGGCCCAGCCCCCGCCCTGCCCAGCTCACAGGTGGTCCGGGGAGCACACCCGAGAGGCCCCACGCCAGATGTGGATGCTGAGATGTTGAAGTTTGAAATCAGTCTTGCACCTGCTCCCGTCAGGGGCGCCAGGGCAGAAGAGGGCAGCCCAGGGGGGAGCCCCTTTTCCTAAAGTTCACAGGAACACCCTGTGGGCAGCAGCAGCCAGCACAGGGCGAAGGCAGAACTTTCCAGAAGAGGCGAGTCCCTCTGGAGTCCGCATGGCTCCTGCCCCAGCTCCTGCTCTTGGAAAGTGTTTGGAAGAAGCAATGAGCATCGTCTGACCTCCTCTGAGCAGGGACAATAATGGCTACCACACTCCTCCTAAGAGCAGATGTGTTTAAAGCCGACGATGTTTTGGTTCTTAGAAGGCAGGCTGGGCACCACTCTGGCTCGGACGCTACCTCCGGCTCAGCAACCGGGGTCGACCTGGCGGAGGTGCACCGGGACAGCTGCCGCGTAGTGTCTGGTCCCTCCCCTGTACACCAGGGCTCCGGCCACGGGAGCTGGACACCTCACCACGAGACAATCCCAGAAACTTTGATGGGGCTTCTATTCATTTCTCTTTTGATCAGGACTCGCTCCATAACTTGTAGGGTCCACGCAAGATGAAAACTCAGGGACTCTTGTTCAAAGATGATTTAAAAAATCCCAAGACCCTGAAAGCCGAGCATTATTCATCTTTGTGAGTTCAGGGCCTGGGGAGACTGGTTTGGATTCTAAGCCACTGAGAATGCTTTCTCTGGGAAATGGAGTTGTTTGGAAACCAAAAGATGGGAAGAGGGAGCCCAGAGTCCAAGGTACTCCTGAGGGAGTGACTTGGGGCATCAGTTATGGTCCAGGAGCCTGGTCACACATGCCCACCCACCAGGTAAGCTCCCACCTCAGGGCCTTTGCACGTGCTCTCTTCCCGAGACACTCTTCCCGAGTGTCTTTTCCCCAGAGTTCTCCTTGCCTCCATCCGCACACCTTTCATCGATCTTCCTTAAACCCACCTGGGTTCGGGGTAGCCAAGGTTCTTTCCCTGTCCTAGAAAACAGACCTTTCAAAGTCAAAATCTACAGGTCCAATTGTTTAAATATATGCAGAGGATGTTGCCAAGAGACTTTGTGTCTCTCTTGTTTATGGAAAACATTATTTTTTTGTTGTTGTTCTCTTCCCAATTCACTTTTTCTCTGACTAATGAAGACCAGGATAAAAACAGGTATTGATCTGAGTGGAAACTAGAATTTTCTAGAAAATGGCAGAAGGGCCAGGACACACGGGCAAGACACTGCGATGCCGAGGAGCAGCTAGTTAGGCCCAGAGTGGGGTCCTGACTGTGCCCACGTCACCTGAACTGACCATCTAGAGTTAGAGCTGTTAGCTCTCACCCGAGTGGCTGCCCGTGAGGCCCAGAGCCCAGGTGTCGTGAGGTCCCCGGCATGAGGCAGGCTCTTCACGGCCCCCGTCTTCGGAGGGTGGCGGGCAGGTTCCAGACTGACAGCCCCCACCTGGGCTGCCTAAGGCCCACACGGGTTGGGACCGTCTGGTTATCGTTCTTTCTTGGGCTCCAGACACCCCTACATTTCCCTCCCACCTCCTCCAGCAGGTCAGGATGCCCTCATCTGAGGGTGGCACACGCATGAAGAGCTGCCCACGCTGTTGCAATTCAGCAGCATCAGGGAGCCTGGAATCTGAGCACACCCCGGACATGCTTCTCTACCATCTGTGGGGTCAGGGCAGGGTGCCTCTCTCACTCAGGAGCCCCAGGAAAACGTCAGTGCCGCTTTGTATCATCTCCAGGTCTCTTGGGACCTGGAAGAAGCTTTTATTTCCTCTCGTTTCCCCAGAACCACCCACCGACTTCTTCCTCCAAAAGGACTAGTTCATGCCTTCCAGCCCACCCTTGGCTCTCACGTCCAAGGGCAGCCATTGGACGCTGTGGAAACTGGAAACGGGGAAGCCACTGGGTAAAACTCCGAGCTCAAAGAGTAACCACTGCCTCGGGTTTGGTGTCTTAGAATCTCGTCTGTCGCCAGTCTCGGAGAGAGGCTCCAAGTGGCAGCAGGGTGTGCCACCGGCACTGGAAAGGGGGGGCTGACTCCCCAAGGAGCTCTTCAACCAGCAAGGCCTCCTCCGAGGGGGTGCAGCCCACGTCCAGGGTCGCCAGGCTGGAAGAGGCGGGGTCCCAGGCACGGCTCAGTCCCCACTCATCCTGTGCCCCAGCCATGCCCGTGGCCGGCAGAGCTGAGCATGCGTGCAGTGTGAGCACAGCACACAGATTAGACTTAAGCCTTTAGTCTCTCAAGTGCTTAAACAACCGCCTCTCCGGGCTCCCCGTCCACACTCCTCAAAACAGCCTCTGAAGCTGCGTGTGATCTTAATTCATAACCTCGCTCTCTAACGATCACTGTCCAGGTCTGGGGTGCGCCTGTCTCTGCTCATTGAGCAGCACGGCCTGACAGGAGTCTTGCCCTCCTGCTTAATGAGGGGGTTGCCATCAGCGTCTCTCATGTAAGGAGAAAATAAGGCAATATAATACCTTAAAATCCCATGAAGTCCTTGGGACCTGGAGAAACCAACCCTAAAAGACGGTCCGTGGGCACCTGCCAAGGCCACCCCCGCCGGCAGCTACCGGGCACCCCTATCAGTCTCGCAGCTCAAACCAGAGGCAGCCACATGGGTTTCGCCCCTTGCGTGTATGAGCCTCACGGTATTCTTTCTACACATGGAAGTCCTTTCTTTCCAACCAGACCGCACGCTCCCGTCGGGAGGGCGCTGACCTATGCCTGCTCTCGGGCAGGTCTGGACACAGAGTGTGGACATGCTCTCGTTGGACAGACAGAGGAAGACCATCTCAGCTGAAGGTGGGAACATGGACAGGAGGCCTCTGGTTGGTTGACCAGCAGGGGGACCTGGGGATGTCGTGGGACATCTGCGTTTCTTCTCTACATTGGAAATCAACACCAGAGTTTCCTTCTACCCCCTGAGGGGGCCCTGCGGGTCAGATGGGCAATGGTTGTGTGGAAGAAATGTGTGAATAATAAAACAGAAACTGAGCGTTGGCAGCAGCTGACATCAGAAGGCAATCAGACCCACAGGTCCGTCTGCGCCTCTTGTAAATGCTGGGAGGCTTCTCTGCCTCTTGGAAGATGCTTTTCCGGCGAAATGTTCTTGGAGGCTGTTCGTGGAGCAGATCCCTCCCACCCTGTACTCCAGGCCTGGCCTGGGTGGGAGCCTGGTATCGGGGCCTGAAGGTAGCTGCCAGAGACACGGCTGAAGGGGGGTTCTGAGCCGTGAGCAGGGGGCCACACCTGGCCACACCCCTCGTCCCACTCCATTCCTGGTGATCCGCTTGCCCAGGACAGGGAGCTGCTGGGGGGGCCCTGTTGGCTCACCTGAAACCCCTGCAAAGTGTGTTGTGGGACCAGAGACGGGGGGCTGAGGAGAAGGCACCTCTGTATGTGCTGCCCGTGGGAAGGACGCTGGTGTTTATCCTCTGGCCCCACCCCACGGGGTGCTGTCAGCTCCCCCACACGTGCTGGTTGACACATGTATTAGAAAGGACATGTGAGTGCCTTGTGCAGCCTTGGCAGACAGCGAGAGAGGCCCACAAGCCGCCAATGGAGGCCAGGAGCGCCCAGGTACACCTGCCGCAGCCAGCCCTGTCAACGCCACCTGCAGTAAGCAGGTGGGGCCGGAGGATGTGAAGTGGGTAAAAGAGGTCTCTAAGCCGTTCCATGGGGAGTTGTCACAGCTCAGGGCTTAAGAAGAAAAGCGTCTCACGGAAAACGACTTCCCAGAGTTACCAGGACGTGAATCCAGTGCTGGGAATGAGTCAACAGACTCCACCAACAGGAGGAAATCGAGCAAATTGAAAGGGATTTCAAAAATAAGGAGTTGTTAAAGCCTCCGCGGGATGAAGCACGCCCTGGCACACTACAAGTCGTTCTAGGGGGAAAAAAGAAAACAGAAAACACCAGGCGGTTATAAAACAAGAAGACAAACTTAGGAACACAAAACCAACCGGCGATCAGGGGAACGAAAAATGTGGTTAGGGGACAGCTCAGGAGACGACGGCATCGCTAAGGCGTCACTGACGGACAATAACTAACTGTGAGGCAGGGCCAGCAACGTCACCTGGAGCGCAGCACAAAGAGCCTCTCTCTCCCACGCACGCACACGCGAGCACACATGCACGCACACTGTAGAAAACAGGGAAGGGAGTGAAGTTAGAACTGGAAGGCCCAGTATCCATACCTCTTCAAGAGTTGGTGAGTGGGAAGAGATAAATGACAAGTAAGAAAATGTTTGAACTGACAGAACAGAATTTTCCAGAGTCAAGGCATGGAATGAGTTAGCTTTTAATTCCATCCCAACGTCAAGCAGAATCAATTTAAAAAAAATCAATCAGTCAATCAATAAAAAGATACCCACATTCAGAGGTGCCACCATGTAACTACAGAACATCAAAATAAAGAGGCTACAGGAGCAAAGACACAGATGACTTACAAAGTAACAATCCTGTCAAAGGGAGAGCCTGTCGGCTTCTGCACAGCCCAGAAAACAAGGAAAGGACATCTTCAGGGTGCAGAAGAGTGGACCCTTAAATGCAACGTTTAAGTTACCATTCAGGAATGAGGTTAAAATGGTCAATTGTTCAGACAAAGGAGTCAGAAAGTCAGATCCCTGCTGGAAAGTACTCAGGGAATGCATTGCAGAAAACAGAAAACAAACAAAACATTTAAAGTACTGGAACTCAGAAATACATGGTGAACAGCCAAAAGTAAGTATGTAGGTAAATAAACCGAATATCTTGGAAGAAGACAGAAACAAACTAACATGACAACCATACGACAATAATGAAACAATAACAAAGGTAGTAACGTCTAGGTCAGGGGTCCCCAAACTTTTTACACAGGGGGCCAGTTCACTGTCCCTCAGACCGTTGGAGGGCCAGACTATAAAAAAAAACTATGAACAAATCCCTATGCACACTGCACATATCTTATTTTAAAGTAAAAAAACAAAACGAGAACAAATACAATATTTAAAATAAAGAACAAGTAAATTTAAATCAACAAACTGAACAGCATTTCAATGGGAACTATGCTCCTCTCACTGACCACCAATGAAAGAGGTGCCTCTTCTGGAAGTGTGGTGGGGGCTGGATAAATGGCCTCAGGGGGCTGCATGCGGCCCGCGGGCCGTAGTTTGGGGACCCCTGGTGTAGGTACAGGTCATGGAAAGAATGTTTGCATGCTCCCAAATTCTTATGTTGAAGCCCTAAGCCCCCAACCCCAGATGCCTGTATTTGGAGATGAGGCCTCTAAGGAAACAATTAAGGTTAAATGAAGTCGTAAGGGTGGGGCCCTAATCTCATACGATTAGTGTCCTTAGGAGAAGAGACACCAGAGAGCTTTCTTCTCTCTCTCTCTCTCTCTCTCTCTCTCTCTCTTTCTTCTCTCTCTCTCTCTGCCAGCCAGGAAGAGAGCTGTCACCGGACACCATTCCCCACCAGACCAGATCTTGATCCGGGACATCTAATTTCAAGCCACCCAGGCTGTTATTTCACCATGGCATCCAGAGCTGACTAAAATGGTCTATCCCAGTCAGCTCAAAATACACTTCCCGGGAATTATGTGGGAAGTTGGGAGAAGGTTGGGGGTGAAGGAACAGGGTGCTAAGGTTTTAGCCGTGCAAATTTAATCTCTGCTCAAATGTGTGTTTGGCGTTAAGGTTTACGGCTAAAACGTTAGAAATAAAGGATGTTATTCTCCACTTCAGGAAAGGTAAACGGGGTCACACTGCAGACCGGTTGTGCAAACAAGCAAGAGGGTGACATTGTGAAGACAGTCTGTGGGAAGGGCCTATGGAACAGCTGAACCCAACTGGGAACCACTGTGAGTATGAGTGTCACACGCCTGACTTCAAATGAATCGTTGTCCTTTTCAAAGTATGAAAAGAACTGACCTTAAGTCCAGTTAGGTATCCTTCCCTGCTCTGTTCACTCTGTGGCGTTCAGACACCTCCACACTTCGCCACTGGGAGAAACGCATCTTCGTTTGTGAGCTGACCCTCGTGGTGGTGAGACGCATCACAGGGTCCATGTACGTGCACTGCCTCCACTCCACGGTTTGAAGTGTCCTTTCTCTGTTTCCTAGAATCTTCACCATGTTTACTTGTCTCACTCTCCCCGCTGCTGGCTGTGTGACCTCGGGCACGTAACTCTACTTCCCTGTGCCTCGTGTCCGTAAAACCACGATAACTAATAGCGCCCACGCGTTAGCAGTAGATGAGTTTGTGTGCGTGTCTGTAGGAGCGTGCGCATGCGTGTGCAGGTGTGTGTCTGTATGTGTCGCTCAGAATAGGCAGGCAGGGAGGGCACCGGTGGGACTCTGTGAATTGAGTAGGGGGGGTCTCACCACCTCATCGCCCCTGTCCTGAGGACGCAATATCCGCAGCCACCTCAGGCAACAGCAACAGTTGGATGAAGTACAAATTAATGCCAATACTTATTTTGGTAAAGACTGAGTAAGGGCCCTGGCCGGTTGGCTCAGCGGTAGAGTGTCGGCCTGGCGTGCAGGAGTCCCGGGTTCGATTCCCGGCCAGGGCACACAGGAGAAGTGCCCATCTGCTTCTCCACCCCTCCCCCTCTCCTTCCTCTCTGTCTCTCTCTTCCCTTCCCGCAGCCGAGGCTCCATTGGAGCAAAAGATGGCCTGGGCACTGGGGATGGCTCTGTGGCCTCTGCCTCAGGTGCTAGAATGGCTCTGGATGCAACAGAGCCACGCCCCAGATGGGCAGAGCGTCGCCCCTGGTGGGCGTGCCGGGTGGATCCCAGTCAGGCGCATGCGGAAGTCTGTCTGACTGCCTCTCCGTTTCCAGCTTCGGAAAAATGAAAAAAAAAAAAAAAAAAGACTGAGTAAGAGGAAAGTTCCCTGAGCGGGGCATGACCAGTTTTGAAGGAAATCTATGTTAGGGCCTTATAGACAGAGGGGATAGAAAACCGAACAGGTAAATACATATATTCACAGAGAAGGATGGAAAAGAGGGAGAAGTCAAGCATCCTGTCACATTGTCACAAAGGACGTGTGGCCTGCGTGGAGACGTGAACAGATACTGTGACCCTGGGCAGGTGGCATGAGTACCGCCAATCTGTGAAGGAGAGCTTACCTATCATTGGTGCCAGCCCTCAGAGCTGCGGAGAAAATCCAGAGTCGAGGGCCAGGAAAACGAAGTTTTGACTCAGCATGTACCCCGTGCTGGGCACTGTGCTGATAACGTTATATGGATTAGCCCATGTTATCTTCAGGGTACTGACGGCGGAAAGAGAACTTTAGGAAGGTTCCCAAGGTCAGACCGCTGGACCGGGAAGCTGGGGTCTCCGCTGCGTCCTCATGGCTGGGTTCCTGCAATAACCGTGCTTGGCAGGACCTGCTGTCTGGGCCCTGAGGAGCTTGCCCGGCAGGAGTGAGACGCCAGCCTTGCTGAGGCCCGTGCCCCACAGCAGGGTGGGCAGCGCCCTCCTGGGCATGTGTCGGGCTTCGCCCCCACGCTGTGTATGGCCGTCTGAGAAAGTGAGGCCCGTAGGCCGCGGGCGGTCTGGCGGTGTGCCAGAGAATCGGGACAGAATCAGGGAAGGCCCGTCCTGGGCTCCTGGGCTCCTGGGCTGACCGTCGACCGCAGCGATGAGCCCTTCCTCATCAGGGCTCCTGTCCACGTGGGAACCCAGGCCCACAGGCACCGCGAGAACTCGAGAAAGTGGGAGGAATCAGCTAGCGACACAGACTCGGGAATTCACACTGTCTTCCACATTTTAAGACGCTGGAGTGGCTGCGCCTGTCCCCGAAGGGTCACACGACCGGCGTTGTCCCCTCCCTTTGGGACCCCCCTCCCAGGACCAGAACAGCACCACCCCACCCAGGGCACCTCTCTGAACAGGCCTCCGCCTCCAACACATTTTCCTTATTTCTCTCCTCGAAGTCATCTTTAAAAAGCACGATATTTCATTATTTTGGAAGAAGAGGTCTGATGGGTCAGTTCACACCACCGTGTGGACGGTGGCTCCCACGCAGCCCTATTTGAGAGGAAAACATCTGTTCTGCTATTGTGTGTTGTAGTAACTCACTCCTTTTTTTATTGCCCGGTAGTGATCCACTGTGTAGACAGGCACCAGCCCCTTTCCCGGGCACCTGGTGACGGATAGCTGGGTGGTTTTCGGCGTTCGGCCCTCACAGACAGAGCTGCGGTTCCCTTGGCATGATCCTCCTTCTCAGAAAGACTCTCTTCAGAAAGAAAGAGCCGTGACAAGTCACCCTCGTCTGAACCCGCCTGGCCAGGGGACTGCACCCCACATCACCCCCTACCTCTCTGCTCTGTGGCCATGTCGGGGGTCCTGCCTTCCCCTGTGGCCCCGGGACACTGGCTCTGGCTCTCACATTCAGCCCTGGCCCAGGCTCTCCCCAGAACCCCCCCCCCTTTAAAGCCAAGCAGAACAAGGGCCCCCCCTCAGCAGCGTGCGAGGAGGTAGATTAGCCACCGTCACGCATAACGTATAGGAAGTGGACACAGCCGTCAAAACAGGCCAAGGCGCGTTTTAGAAAGTCGAGCAGACGTCAAGAGTGTCGCGGGTCACTGTCCATTGCCTGAGAAGTCTACGCTGTCACTCAGCCAGCCTCTGCCTCAGTTTCCCCTCCGGAGCCTCCTTTGGGTGCCAGCCGGACCTCTCTTTCTTTGCGGGCTCAGGACACCCTCAGTGGCCCCCTCAGGCTGTGTGTGTTCTGCCCGCCCAAAGGGACAGGCCTGAGTCTCAGCAGTAAATCCTAAGACCCGAACCACCGCTTCCTACAAAAAGTCAGGAAGGGGGCCTCGGCCATGCCACCTCAACGGGGCAGGCCCAGACCACCACAAACAGGGCCATGCGCCTTTAAGAAGCAAAAATTAATGCAAAGCTTATTACAGCCCCTGCGGTCCCTGACGCTCTCCTCTCTCTCGCTCGCTCGCTCTCTCTCTCTCTTCCAGTGCCCCAGTGTCTAAATTTCAGCTTCAGATGAGTGTGGCCTGCTGGGATTTGAGCTGCCAGTTTAATTAGTGTTCAGTAATTTCAATAATGAGTGACAATTCATCGGGGCTTTTAGGTTGGTCTTCTGTTCAGAAGCAAATCAATAATCCACAGTTTTTCCCCTTCTTTAAAGACAAGAAAGTGGCGTGTGAGTTACATCAGACGAGAGAAAATAAATGAGGAGATGCTGCCGTCCCTCAGTAACTTGAGAGGCAATCGGCTTTAATGGCGTGGGCAGCCTCCCGGTCTGCTGATGTTATTGGAGGAACAGAAAGGTCATTAGTCGCTGGGAAAAAAAAAAAAAAAAAAGGCTCCAGGATCCTCACAGTAAACAGTTTGCCCTGGCTGTAACCATAGTGATTTGGGTAAATGAACACAGGTATACGGATTACTACTGTATTCCCCAGGCTGCCTGTATTATTGCTTCCGAAGATATAAAAACAATTGAGGCTAATTGTATGAGAGTGAGTTTATTACGAACATAAATGGAAAGGAAGAAAAAAAAAACAAAACCAGAGATGTTCTTTGCAAGACCACCCGCCGGCCCCCACACCTACACCTTTGCACAGCGCCCCCCTCTGCATCTCTAACCGCTGCTCTCTGTGGTGTTGGACGATCCATCGTGGGGGCAGGGGCGGGGACGGCCCGTGGCCGTCCATGGGTCTGTCCAAGGAGGCACCGCGGCCCGGAGACAAGGTTTGGCTGGAATTCGGGACTTTGTGTGGATTTGGAGATCGGGCTGTCAGGGCTCCGAAGTGCCATCCGGACGGGGCAATGACTTGGAAACCACAGGTGATGACACAAGGGAGAGGCCTCCTCAAAGCCCAGGAATGGCATTTATGTCCACGAAGTCATGGGTGGCACGTCTCCCCCTGCGCCCCCTGCCCCCGCGCCAGCCAGTGGCTGCGAAGCCCCCTCCCCGAGGGATGGCGGCACCCTGCCAGCCTGCTGGAGCTGTCACTTTTCTTGTCAACACGTGTGCTCTCTTTTGTTGCAGCTACAAAGACTCCGTCTTCGTAAGGTGTTGTGATTTGTGGTACACAGACCCATTAGGAAAAACACAAATGAAGTCCCCAGCTGGGAAGGTCAAGTCTAATGAGGTGGGCTGTGGTGAGGAGGGGTGGCTCACAGCGCCCCCGCATCGGCCAGAGGTGCTGCCGCCAACAGCTGCTCGTAATTACAATCTTCTGACACTTTCATCCACCTCAGGTGCTGTTCCCCTTTCTTTCCTTCTTCTCACAAGAGAACAGACTCATTGTGTATCAACTGATATACATACAAAAGAAAGGTCTGATAGAAGGTTTAGTAAAGTAACATTAACTAGGCAATCCCACGGACACGCGAATGTGTGTCTTCTTAATGATGCTCCCCCGTCCTGTCCAGGCACCCGGGGCGCGTCCGTCCCACTTCTTTCCTGTGGCACCGTCGCGCACAGGCCTGGCAGGTGGAGGGGAAGGCAGACGTGCCCCTGGACGTCCCGTCCGCCCCCTGGGCCACCGCCGCCTGGGCGGGAGACGACAGGAAACAGAAAGTGGAAAATGCGGCCCGGAGGCGGTGCCCGGACCCCTCGCAAAAGCAGCGCCCACTTGGACCTGGAGACTTCCCCTCTCCAGGGTCCCTCGCGCCGTGCACCATGAGGGCTGCCACCACCGCTCTGTCCCTGGCCAGAAGGCACAGCCACGTGAGAGTAACAATGGGGTTGAGAGCCGAGAAGGAGAAAGAGGACAAGAGGAGGAGGAGAAAATGAGAGAGAGAGAGAGAGAGAAGGAGAGAGAGAGAAGAGCGGGGACCGGGAGAAGACTATTCAGCAGGAGCAAGGGAGGGACGGAAGGGGAGGCATTCTGCAGCCCCGAGTTGCTCGGGATGGTAACCGTTGAGCAGAGAAGAATAAGTATGTGTTTCAAACCAACATGGAAAGGTGATGACGTGGCTGCCCTCCGTGAGCGGAGCTCTCTCCAAAACTAGCACCCGGGCGGGAACTGTGGGTTCTCCTCACAGGGCTCCAGGTAACTGTGATGCTATAAGGGAAGGAGAGAAATCAAAGACCAGCGGGTGTGTGTGTGTGGGGGGGTGCACCTGTTGGAAAGATCAGCGTGGAAATAAACGTTGGATGGATGGAGGACAGGAGCCCCTGATGCACCATCGGGAAGACGGCCTGTTGCCTGATTGTGCACAGACTTACAACACGATGCACAGGACCAGTGTGTTAAAACCGCACACTAACTGTACGGCCTCCCTGCTGCCCCGTGGAGGGTCCAGGTGAGTTTTCTAGCTTTCAAAAAGAGCAGGACCCTGCAGGCGGGGCCAGGAGAGCCTGTGGCGGCACCAAACCCTCCACACAGCTTCTGAAGGCAACTGGCTTCCTGGCCAGACAAGGAAGCACTACCAGCAGGAGGAATAATCTAGAATCCTCGGTGCCCTCCCTGGGCATGGCACTGTCACATGGAGCACCACTTTTTTTTTTTTTTTTTTGTATTTTTCTGAAGCTGGAAACGGGGAGAGACAGTCAGACAGACTCCCGCATGCGCCCGACCGGGATCCACCCGGCACGCCCACCAGGGGCGATGCTCTGCCCACCAGGGGGCAATGCTCTGCCCCTCCAGGGTGTTGCTCTGCCGCGACCAGAGCCACTCCAGCGCCTGGGGCAGAGGCCAAGGAGCCATCCCCAGCGCCCGGGCCATCTTTGCTCCAATGGAGCCTTGGCTGCGGGAGGGGAAGAGAGAGACAGAGAGGAAGAGGGGGTGGAGAAGCAAATGGGCGCTTCTCCTATGGGAGCACCACTTTTTAAGAACAAGTGGGCGAAATGCTGGACCTCCATGGGTTGCAGTTGCCATCTTTCATCAATGGGTTGGTCCTGCCTCCCACGCAGGATGGCTTGTTTCCTCGTGGGTGCATTTGTCATTGACCCTCCGAGTCCCTACTCTGTGCCAGGTGCTGCCGTGGGCACTGGGGATGCCACGACCATGCCCTGCCTTCGTGGAGCTCAACCTTCTCCCTGTGGGGTCAAAACAGACGAGTCATATAGTCACTGAGAGTCACGCGTGCTCGGTAAGAACAGATGACTCACAGACAAGGACGGGCATGATGCTCGCAGCTAAGGCAACCGGCCCAGCAGAGAAGGAGGTGGCGGCAGGGGGTCATGCTAAGGTGGACACTGGACGCTGACAGTGATGCGACCCCTCTGGGGGTTCAGGCGCTGCGGAGGGACCATGCTCAACTGTTCACCAGGAGACAGTCATCACCGGAGCCCTGGCTGCCATGAGAAGTGTGGTGCTGAGTGGAAGCAGGGGATCCACTAAGAAATGGGCACTGGAGCCCAGAATGATAGCGGTGATGTCACCTAGGTCCAGGGCTGCCGAACGAAAAGACAGGTCCTGGTCTGGGCCACTTGTAGGTGGAGAACGGCTCTAGGGGGACACTCCAGGGGCTGTGTTCTAGGCCACCAGGGGTGGAGCGAAGAGAACTGTGGGAGGAGCAGGCCGGAGGGCTAGGAAGTTCAACAGAGACGCCCTTTGTCTATCTGAGGGTGAGCAGGGGGCGGGGCTGGGGCAGGGCGGAGTGGACCACGCGGAGGCTCTGAGCAGATGTTCATGTGAGAGCAGCACAGCCACAGATGGTTCTGAGCTACACTGTGATTGCACTGTCACTGTGCATCAGGGCGGGAACTGGCTGTCACGGCAAGCATGATGCCTGCAAAACAGACACACACACACACACACACACACATGCGCACACTCATGTAGTCACATGCATGCATTTTCATATGCAGGCACACACGGGTAACACACTCATAAACACACATATACTACTCATACACGCATGTGCACTTCTAGTATATGCACGCATACACGTGTACACACACATGTGCACATGTACGCAGATACAGGGCGCACACACACAGAATACACACACTCACGCCCACAGAATCCCAGGGCCTTCGGGTGCCTGGCTCCCAGTGCAGGTGTGGAAAAGCACCGTCTACAAGACCTGTTCTGGCCAAGACTCACGAAGGTGCTGTGCTCAGACGCTCGCAGGTTCTCTGCTCCCCGGCTGAACGCTGTGGCTCCCCGTCCTGCGCTGTGCGGGCCGCAGGCAGGCTGCCCCGAGGGCCTGTGATGGAGTTGACCTCCAGGGTCCAGCTGCTGCTCACTCAGGGCTCCTCCGAGGAGACTCACAAGCTCTCTGTCCTTTCTGGAGAGGAGACGGGTTGCTTTGCCAAGGGACTGGCCTAGGAAAACCCAGGTCCTCTTCTTCCTCAGTCAGGAACCCGGACACAAGGGTGCCCTGCTCTGGAGTGCCCAGTCTGGCCCGGACTCCCTGTGGCCAGTGCCCAGCTCCCTTCAGGGGCCGTCGGCCACCTGCCACCCCATCCAGAGCCTGTGTCACCGCAGGCCCAACCCAGGGCAGTGCGGAGCAGGTGGACGTCTTGTGGGCAGCACTCCTCCAGGTTCTCGTTCCACACTCCGCCCCTCGAGGCCTTCACTGGCAGCACCGGCCTGCCGGATGAAGTCTCCATGGTAGAGCCCCCCTCCCGCCCATGTGTGACCCCAGTCCTGCCTGATCGACCCCCCCATACCTCCGACATCCTGACCCTGAGGTTTAGCTAAACAGAGCCACCCACCGGCTCCCATATGGACGCTCCCTCTTTCTGCCCCACAGGCCTCGGCTCCGGGGGCTCCCCCATCACCCCAAACAGCCCACGCTTCTTATCGACTCAACAAACCCCACGCTGGAGACCCCACGCCTGGATCCCGTGGCCAAGCCAGTGTCAACACAACACCCAACAGCCGGGTGCCGCAGAGGACCCCACCAGCACCCCTCCCGCGTGGACCTGCCCCAAACACCCAGACGTTCCACTCTAAGGGGAAAAACAACGAGGCTCCGGTCGTGGGGGCCGTGCACAGGAGCAGGGCTCCTCGCAGCCGACGCCAGGCCGGGGCTGCGTGCCAGGAGGGATCCAGGCTGCTGATGCACCACCCAGCCGGTGCTCTGGAACCTGAGGCGTGTTCAGGAGCTCGGTGGAGCTCTGATCGACTCAGGCGTCCATCTGCCCGGAGAGCCTGGAAATTCCGCCCCTGGTGGCCGCCACCCCTGCTGCCCACGGGAGGCAGATGGACGAGAGAGAAGAACTGAGAATGGCAGCCCGGATTCTCGCTCCAGCTGCCAGGCCACAGGTCTGAAGCCTCACCACCTCCCGTGCGGGACGGGCCCCAGCGAGGCTGCTTGGCGACGGGGTGCGAATCCGTGGGACGTGGGAAGGATGGTGAACAGGGCCACGCAGCTGTGCTGGGGTGGCCTCCCTGTGGTGGCCATGGAAGTCACCAGCGCGTAGACAGTGAAGGCTCTGGTGAGCGAGCCTTTCACGCCGCACTTCTCATCTCAGCAGGAGGGGACAGAAACGGCTGTCTCTCCCGGCAGGCTCACCAGTCACCTGCTCTCGTGAAGCAGAAAGATGAGACAAACAGGCACTCCGACGGGCGCGGGGTAGTGCGGACAGACGAGGGACAGAGTCGGCGGAGGCCGGGGGTGGGGGAGGAGCGGCCCCTGCTGCGTGAGAAATAAGGGGCCCCCTGTGTATGCAGCCCAGGCACCCCCTGTGCGGACAGCAGGCTTCTGAGTGACGCCGACTTAGTAGGCCATTCTTCCCTTTTACCCAGGCCGTTGGAGACTCACAAGAGTCTAAAGAAGCTTCTGGAAGGAAGCTTGGAAGTCAGACCCTGTCCTGAAACAGCAGGGACCAGGAGGCAGAGCGTGGCCTCTTTGAGCAGGTGACGCAGGCCAGGGAGAGGGAGGGTCACCTGGGATCCGCCCCAGCCCTGCCAGCCGAGGCCGCACTCTCTGGGCCTGTCTTCAGTGGTCCTGAAAGAAGGGATCTGAAAGAGGTGGTGTCCCCCCCCCCCCAGCCCTGCCAGCCGAGGCCGCACTCTCTGGGCCTGTCTTCACTGGTCCTGAAAGAAGGGATCTGAAAGAGGTGGTGTCCCCCCCCCCCAGCCCTGCCAGCCGAGGCCGCACTCTCTGGGCCTGTCTTCACTGGTCCTGAAAGAAGGGATCTGAAAGAGGTGGTGTCCACACACCCCCCCCCAGCCCTGCCAGCCGAGGCCGCACTCTCTGGGCCTGTCTTCACTGGTCCTGAAAGAAGGGATCTGAAAGAGGTGGTGTCCACACCCCCCCCCCCCAGCCCTGCCAGCCGAGGCCGCACTCTCTGGGCCTGTCTTCACTGGTCCTGAAAGAAGGGATCTGAAAGAGGTGGTGTCCACACACCCCCCCCAGCCCCTACTTCCTGTTTCCTCAGTTACTCCTTGTGAGCCCCTCTGGGCTTCAGGCCGAGACCCTGACAAGCCGGCCCATGTTGGCCTGCGGTCCCAGGCAGGGCTGTGGTGGGCAGAGGGGGTCAAACAGCTGCAAGGAGCAGGGGGAGGCCGTGGAGAGCCACCCCCAGAAGGGCCTTCCCGCGGGCAGTCTCCACCATGTTCCTGGCGGCAGTCCCCACGAAGCTGTGAGCCCACGTCTTTGCTTTAAACACAGACGCTCTGAGGGTCGGGTCCGGAGGCAGCGACCCTCAGAGGGAGAGGGCATCTGGGGGAGAAGGTCAGAAGTCAGGCAGCTGTTTTGAAAACTGTGTCACTGTAAAATATGAGGCACCACACTGCACGGGCTTCCAGACGGGGCCGCCCCTGCGGGTGAGGGAAGGCACTGGTGAGGAGGAAGCAGAGGATGCCCTGAATGAGACCTGAGCCCGTGGCCGGGAGCTGGGGACCTACATTTGTTTTTCAGAAAGAGAACCGGCCAGCCAGGGTATTTCTGCGCACGCTCTCCACACCGGCGTGCCGTGGGGAGGGTATGAACAGCCATGGCTGCTTCTTGATGCTGATGCCAACAAACCTTCCCTGTCAGCTCAGGAATATGAAATAATCAATCCTTTCAACCTCACGCTGGAGGACGACTTTGGAGAACTTGCAAAAGCCCGTCATGTGGCCGTGGGTTGTCCCTGCATGGTCACAAGTGGGGTCAAGTGATGCAATGTCACGATCTGAGTTGCACTGAAATCACGTGCCTGGTTTTAAAATCCCAGTATTTGATCTCTTTCTTTCTTTCTTTCTTTCTTTCTTTCTTTCTTTCTTTCTTTCTTTCTTTCTTTCTTTCTTTCTTTCTTTCTTTCTTTCTTTCTTTCTTTCTTTCTTTCTTTCTTTCTTTCTTTCTTTCTTTCTTTCTTTCTTTCTTTCTTCTTTCTTTCTTTCTTTCTTTCTTTCTTTCTTTCTTTCTTTCTTTCTTTCTTTCTTTCTTTCTTTCTCTTCCTTCCTTCCTTCCTTCCTTCCTTCCTTCCTTCCTTCCTTCCTTCCTTCCTTCCTTCCTTCCTTCCTTCCTTCCTTCCTTCCTTCCTTCCTTCCTTCCTTCCTTCCTTCCTTCCTTCCTTCCTTCCTTCTTTCCCTCCCTCCCTCCCTCCCTCCCTCCCTCCCTCCCTCCCTCCCTCCCTCCTTCCTTCCTTCCTTCCTTCCTTCCTTCCTTCTTTCTCTTTCTTTCTTTCTTTCTTTCTTTCTTTCTTTCTTTCTTTCTTTCTTTCTTTCTTTCCTTCCTTCTTTCTTTCCTTCTCTCTCTCTCTTTCTCTCTCTTTCTTTCTCTCTTTCTTTCTCTTTCTTTCTTTTTTAGTATCTGCCCAACAGAACAATGAGACCCTTTTAAATTCCCCCGTGAGCAACTATTAAAACCACAATTTACAACTGTGCATATCATCTAACGTGTTAACCAGGTGTTCCAGTGTTATTGTTTGAAATTCTACCTTGGTTTAAATCAAATGAAGAAAAGCCAAAAGTCCAATTAAAATCCCACATTGCCTCTTTATCGAGGGGAGGTGAAAGACATTTGTTATGGATTTAATGGCCAAAAATCTCATAAAATGCTAGGCCATCCTTTTTTCTTCCCAGTTTCTTATTTCTTGCTTAGACTCTCACAGCCTACTGGCATTTCCTGTTCCTAACGGGAGGCGGGGGGAAAGACCAGAATAAATCCAGGAATTTCTGGCTTAATTTTAGTAGCATCCTGGACACTCTCGCCGAATTCGACAATTGAGTGTTGTCATGGGATATTAAAATCGTGCAGTGGGCCCATTTAGGCGATTATTCCCCTTAATAAGTTCCATGCCTCTCCGGACCCCTTTTGCCAACATGTGTCCGTTGTATTTAATAGTTCAGTGACAACAAGTCCATGTTGCTAAGCTCCAAAAAGTAAACCCAACCCAAATACCTACCGCCCTAAGCCTCAGCCACGGACCAAGGTAATAACAGAATGCAGTTGTCTTCCCCAGACCGTAATGATTCCCAGACTCACTCTGCCTCTTTGTCTATGGCCACCCCCCACCAGCCCCCCCTGGACCCACCCACTTCCATCTCATCCAGACCCTGAAACTCCTGGCCTTCGTGGTTCTCTCCTCAGAGTTCGCTGTCACCTGCCTCCCTGTCACAGCACCTTCCGCAGACCTTCCTTAGCCTCTGCGTGCGGTCCCCCCCACCCCCGGCCGGCCGACTCACCGTTCTCCTTGGCCCACTTCGCCACGGGCAAACCCACCTGGCCCCCTCAGACCTGCGTCCTTCTCCAGGGGAAAAGCACGAGAGAGACAAAGGGGCTGTCTGTCACCCTCGCTGCGCTGCAATAAATAGGATAATCTCATAAATCGGATCAATTTTTCCCCCCTTTTTGCAGAAATCGTGGAGCTGCAAAAAAAAAAAAAAGTGTCAGTTACAGCACATCTGTTCTCCTTTACGCCTTATTTAAGAAAATAATTCTTGCCAGATTTTTACCCACCCATAATAATTACCCCATTTTTACAGATGTGGTTTTTAACGGCTTCATTTTGGCCCCAAATCTTTTATACAATTTGCAATGAATTTGCTTCTTGGCTCGCAACTTGTTCTGATTTGGCAATAAAGGGATGGAACGGCGGGAGCTCGTTCCCAGGACTGAGGCGCTTAGGGCTGGCTTTATATACCAAACAGTTCGGGGTAGTGAGGACCGTGATCATCACCGCTGTTCTCATGATTATTAGTATCAGCACCGCCACCGCCACTATTGTCATTAGCTTACAAGTTTTGCATGGGAGTATTTAATTTGGCCGTCATCCTGGAGTGGTTTTTCTTTATTCTTAATTATCTGCTCCCTTTCTGAGCTCCAGCCCAGTGCAGGGCTGTTCCCCTCGATGCAAGTGAAGATGGCATGGCGGGATTTCTCTCCAATGATGCGCCCAGAGTCCCCGCACACCTGCCGGGCGCGGCCAGGGGCTTCAGCCCCAGCCCTGGCCGTGATGGGGCCCCCGCACCCCGGGGGATGAAGAGGACAAGGATAGGATGTAGGCAGGAAGTATAGTGGACCACGGCAGGAACCGGACACGGAGCGAGCTGAGAACTAATCACGTCGAGCGGGGTGACCGCACTGAAATTCCGGGCATGTCCCGAAGGAGCCATCCTGAGTGAGGGAGCCGAGCTGGAATGGCCGTCAAAGGGAACAAGAGACAAGAGACGGAGTGTGTGTAACACAGCGAGGCCCGTTCTAAAGTGGGGGTGGGGTGGGACGAGGTGGGTGTGGTTTAATGCTCATGGCGAATCTGGGGGGCTCCACGTAGGTGGGGAAACCGAGGCTCAGCGAGGTGGGGCAGGCGTCCTGCTGCGGCAACACCGGGGCTCAGGCCTGTGCCCTGTACCTTCTGAGGAGCTGGAGTTGGAGCCACGCTCGGCCAGCGCCCGGGATTCGGTTCTCAAATGACAGCGACCGCCATGGACAGGGAGCCTGCCGAGGGCAGAGCCCAGGAGAACAGGAAGTGACTCGGAGAAACAGGAAGTGACTCGGAGAACAGGAAGTGACTCGCATACACTAGGTCACCCGGCCAGCAGAGGTCCATTTCTCTACCATCACCGGGTGCATGTTGACACGGGGCAGCTGAGCGCCCCCAACCCAGGCGCCCACCGGTTCCCAGGGCCCGGTGGCCTCAGAATGGCAAAATGTTCCTGTCTCTGCTGCCCACCCTCAGTTCTTCTTCTTCTGCCTTACGTTCCACATCCTGCTTGCACACGCATGAAAACCCCTTTGTTTTCTTTAATTTCCACTAGGAAGGAAGGAAGGAAGGAAGGAAGGAAGGAAGGAAGGAAGGAAGGAAGGAAGGAAGGAAGGAAGGAAGGAAGGAAGGAAGGGAGGAAGGAAGGAAGGGAGGAAAGAAGGAGGGAAGGAGGGAAGGACGGAGGGAGGGAGGGAGGGAAGGAAGGAAGGAAGGAAGGAAGGAAGGAAGGAAGGAAGGAAGGAAGGAAAGAAGGAAGGAAGGAAGGAAAGGAAGGAAAGGAAAGGAAAAAAAAACATCATGCAAGCAAACAAAATTCACTCTTCAGTGTATCAGAATTTCCTCCGTGGGGATAGAAGGATGTGTCCCACCTCCGGGAAAGGCTGATGTAGGGTATAGCCCACATCCGGGATAGGAGGGTGTGTCCCACCTCCGGGAAAGGCTGGTGTAGGATGTAGCCCACATCTGGGATAGGAGGGTGTGTCCCACAGCCCGGAGAGGCTGATGTAGGGTATAGCCCACATCCGGGATAGGAGGCTGTGTCCCGTGGCTGGGAGAGCCAGCAAGGTCAGGTCAATATCACCAGGAGAGACACCAGAAGGGAGGTAAGAGAGGCCCCTATTCTTGAAACATATTTCTAAGGTGTTCCCACAACAGAGAACTGTGGCCTCCCCACCTGTGGTCGAACCCTCTGCTGTCAGCAAGTGTTTTCTGCCTCTGCCCTCCCACCCCAGACCGCCAGGTCCCTCCTTTCTGCATGCTGGTGGACCCCGCCAGGCCCAGCCCCCCCCGGCGGGAGGCTGGGGATCAAGTTCTTAGTCCTGTGCACCCTCTCTCGGAAGGGATTGTTCAAGGTGTGCAAGTCAAGAAAGGGCACCCCAAGCAAAGCCCTTCACGGGGACGCGGGGCAGGCGCCAGGTGGGCAGAGCGGGCTCTGGGCGGTGCTGCCTCTGCTGGCCTCTGCCGCGGCCGCCCGCCCCTGACCCTCCGTCTGTGCTTTCTGGTTGGTCCCCAGGGCCCAGGCTGGAGAGGCCACAGGACAGCGTCCTGCTCGGGCGGGCGGTCGGGGCTTGCGGCCTAGCTGGACGCTCTTGGCTGGACTCTGGGTCGAGAGGACTCACTCCCTTAATGAATTCAGATGATATTCCGCTTCCTCGGCTACTTAATTCACTCGGTGGCCTTGGTGTTGCAAGAGCTGAGCAGAGGGAGCCCAGGAAGACCTCGTGACTCGGTGTTCCAGTGGCCCCTGACGACAGGCAGGGCGAGCTCCCCCACCACACACCCCCCTCCCATGCCCTCGATGCCCACGGCCCTCCCCCCTCCCCCTGCCCCCCACGCCCCCCTGGCCTCCGCTGCTGGGCTCTGGCCCCAGAGACACCTCCCCCCGCCCAGCCCCGCGTGCGCCCGACAAGCACAGCAGCAGCGCAGGCTGGTGTTCTGCGTGCCCTGCGCTGGGTGGTCTGGGGACCGCGCTTGCTTCCGAGCTCATTTGCCTGCAGACGCCCTCACCTTGTCAGCGCCAATAATTATCCAGTCGGAGCTCCTCAGAGCTGCCATTCCTTAAGATTGGATTAGATTGAAGAGGCTGAGGCCCCCGCTCCTCAGTGCCTTTTCCCAGTCAGTTAGCGTAATCACTGGGGGCCTGCCGAGGCCTACAGCAGAGCTCCACGCTCTTGCTCTCCCCTTCCTTATTACGGGGCTTTAATAACAGCAGGCAGTGTATTAATATGTAAGAGATCAAGAGATTATTGATTAGAGTCACTCGCCTAATATCCCCTGTCCGTCATGTAAGTTCAGCAGCCCTTTCATGATTTTTTGTGTCAGGCCCATTTAAATATTCATGACGGAGTTGCTTTGTACCTCCACGGCTTGAATTTCTAATTAATCTGTCAAAAGAAATACAATATGCCCGGAAGCCTTATTATTATAAGGGTCAGCTGAAACAGAGATGGCCTGGCGAGGCCTAAGGGGTAATTAATTATAACAATACAGTGTTTACCTTGCACGATACCTGCGGCCTAAATGAGCGCTAAATTAGACTCACACCGCGGCCGGCCACGTTTGAAGCCCCTGATCTGCCAGCCTAGATCATGATGATGGGGTGGGGTGGAGGGAGCGCCCAGAGCCGCCGCGATGTAACAACATAATCAGCAATTATAGCTGCGGAATGGGGAGAAGGGGGAATTTTATCTCATTAGAAAAGCCCGAGTAGAAAGTTTTTTTTTTTTTTTTCTTTTTCTGTCACCAGCTCTTTTCTTTAGAATTCAAATGATTCCACTCTAAAGGTTGAGGGATCTCAAATCTAATTCCGGTGCAGAGAGCTGGCCTAATTAGTGGCGCGCTTTGGCTAAAATATGAATGACATTTGTTCCAGCTTGCAGGGGCCTATTAATAGAGGGTGTCAGAGTGAAACATTTAAGTGTATCATTCTTCTGTCAATTTCTTTCTGCCATTATTGTTTCTTTATTTCCTCTGCCACATGACGGTCACTAATTTCTCCTCGCTTTTATGGGATCCTTAATGTGGGCTTTTAATGAACTCCAAAAACTCCAACCACAACTCTGGAATTAAAACACTAGGGCTGCTGTCAGGGCGGCAGCGTGCTGAGGAACTTGAATAGTATCATTCTTCTGTCAATTTATTTCTGTCATGATTTTTCTTTATACCCTGCCACATTATGCCCACTAGTTTAATTCCATTTTTATGTGACTTGTTAATGTGAATTTTAGGTGGCTTTTAATCACCTCCAAATTTGTAGAATATCACAATAAATCATAATGGTATCCCCTCTTATGACAATTTATTTCTGTCATTATTTTTTATTTCTCCTTCCTTATTACAACTCCAAGTTTCATCTTCTCCGCGGTGACCTTTACATGGTTGCCTTTCTTTGAAAGAAAAAAAAAAAGAAGAAAGAAAGAAAGCCCATGGAAACTTTGCTCCTTTGCTCCTCCAGGAAAGAGAGGGACGCCATTTTCCAGGGTCTTGTCCTTCCTGGCCTCCGCCTCGTGGTCACAGGTGTGTGCGTGTGTGTGTGTGTGTGTGTGTGTGTGTGTGTGTGTGTGTGTGCGCACAGCAAATTCTTCCTCTGGTCAACAAGATGCATGTCCCCCGAGGAGTGTCCCCAAGGAGGGGAGCGTTGTTACCTGGGGATTTAGGGACAGAAAGGGCTGCTGAGGGGTGGGGAAAGGGGAAGAACAGAACAAACAGGCGTGGTTAAGAGACAGAGAGAGGTGGAGACCACAGGCTGAGCTGTGGGGGAGGTCACTCGTTTCATTTCTGCAGAGTCTTGTAGGGACAGTGCAGCAGGGGGAAGAGAGAAACTCTCTGGTGAATGAGCTGGACCACGCTCCTCAGTCTGGTCTCTCCCATTCACCGTTTAAAGCCCGGGGTTGGCAGAATACAGCCCACGGTCCAAATCTGTCCCCCCACCCACACCCCCCACCACCTTTTGTCCATACAGCCCATGAACTAAGAGTGGTTTGACATTTTTAAATGGTTGAAAAAAAAAATACAGCCAAAGCAGAAGAATATTTTTGCCGCAATGTGAAAAATCACAGGAAATTCAAACTCTAGTGCCCATCAATAAAGTTTCACGAGAACTCTAGGGGACCGTCTCTTGAGGCCTGCCGATGCCGGCTTTCACGTGACCATGACGGGATTGAGTAGTCAGGATGGAGGATGCAGGGCCTGAGAGCCTAAAATATTTACTCCCTGGTCCTATACAAATAAAGCCGGTTGATCCTGCTTAAGGGAAAATAAATTAGTTAACAGGACCAATATTTCTTCAGATGGACGTTGACGAAAATTCTGTGTGCAGAATTCTGAGCGTTGGCAGACTGATTGGTTCAAACCAGCTGAGTAGCTAAGATGACGTAGCCTCCAGGTCCACTCTCTGAGCTGTGCCGATGGTTGAATCATACTTGGGGGAGGGCTTTTATTCATTTTGGGCTCCAAAATGAGTATCTGCTGCTTTTCAAATCTGCCTCAGAGTATCAGGCTCCTGAGCAATGGAGGTGTTGAAGGCATAGTCAACCAGGTTGTCCACTGCACATGTAGAGAGTTTCAGACAGTTCTTATTAATGGGAGTTAATATGTGTAGGTGAGGGTCCAGGGGGGAGGCCTGGGTCAGCCTAACCTCCAGGGGACATACAGTGCCCTTAACAGAACACACTGAACACACCGTATGGCCCAGGCACCTGCTGGGCAGAGAGAGGTAGTGAATGCATTGCTTAACAAGACACCCTGCCTTCACAGAACACCCCCCCACCTTGTACCACCAACGCCCCTGCATGTGGCACGTTCTGCATTGTTCCCAACCCTTACTTTACTTGAACTTGACACAAGTACCTTACCAGCCCACTGAAGCCATGAAGTTGTCCAGGCTCAATGGCCAGAGCCTTCAGAATAGCCCAGGTCTCGTCTGTGCAGTCACGTGCACACCCCTGTGCCCAGGCAGACCCGCCGTAAGCTGAGCCCTCAGGAATTCCCAGGCTGGTCCCACTCCAGCCCTGAAGGAAGCTCTGGCTGCCGAACCCAGACAGACTCCCGTTCTCCCATCGGCTCAGCTGTGACGTAGGGTTGGCTGCTCCCTGGGCTCTCACCCTCAGGGGCACCTCCTCGCCTATCAGTGTGTTATCCTTGAGCATTTCAGCTGCTCCAGAGCCCTCTCATTCCATCACCTAAAATCCTAAAAACCAAGCCATGAACCCCCAAAGCCGGCTGAACAGGATCCAGCCTCACAGCCTGGCTGCCCTGAACTCACACTGTACTTACTGTCCCATCACCGTTGCCCCCCCCCCTCTCTCCTCCCCTCTCTCTCTCTCTCTCTCCTCCCCCTCTCTCCCTCTCTCTCTCTCTCCTCCCCTCTCTCCCTCTCTCTCCCTCTCTCTCTCTCTCTCTCCTCCCCTCTCTCCCTCTCTCTCCCTCTCTCTCTCTCTCTCCTCCCCTCTCTCCCTCTCTCTTTCTCCCTCTCTCTCTCTCTCCTCCCCTCTCTCCCTCTCTCTCTCCCTCTCTCTCTCTCCTCCCCTCTCTCCCTCTCTCTCTCTCTCTCTCTCCTCCCCTCTCTCCCTCTCTCTCTCTCCCTCTCTCTCTCTCCTCCCCTCTCTCCCTCTCTCTCTCTCTCTCTCTCCTCCCCTCTCTCCCTCTCTCTCTCTCCCTCTCTCTCTCTCCTCCCCTCTCTCCCTCTCTCTCTCTCCCTCTCTCTCTCCTCCCCTCTCTCACTCTCTCTCCTCCAATCTCTCCCTCTCTCTCTCTCCCTCTCTCTCTCTAGCACAGAGTAACTGTATCTCCCAGCGACTCCTCACACACTGTTAGTTCCACCCCTTTTCTTTCCATGCTTTTCTCCATAATTGATGTCCCCTAGATAACATCTTTTAAATTTTAAGTCATCAACTTAACATTGCATTAGACACATTTTTCTCGCATTAAAAATTTCCACCGACATGTGTTTTTTTCAAAAGGCTGTCGATAACCTTTTAATAATACTACTGATAAAAACTCAACAAACTGGGACTAGGAGGGACCATTCTCCACACGCTAAAGGACATCTGTGCGATACCCACGACAGACATGATGTCATACTTAATGGGGAAAGAAGACTTCCCATTATGGTCAAGAATAAGACCAGGAGGTTCATTCTCCCAAGCGTTAGCCTGCAGTCTGCCCAGAGCAGTGAGGCAAGGAAACAAAATAAAAGGCATCCAAATGGCACAGGACACTGTAAACCTACTTCTATTTTCAGATGACAAATGTATGTGTCTTAAGGAATCCATAGAAAAGTATTAGAGCTAATAAAGGAGTTGCCGCTCACCAGATTCACATAAAAGTATTAATTCTATCTACACACTAGCGTTGAACAACCCCAAAAACAAATTAAAAAAAAATAATTCTATTTACAATAGATCAAAAAGAAATAACATACTTAGGAGTGAATTTAACAAAATAAATAGAAGACAATGCACTGGAAACTACAAAAATAAATAATAATTCTGGAAGACATTAAGGAAGCCCTGAATAAATGGAAAGAGATCCCATGGTGGAGGATTGGATGACTTCATATTGTTAAAATGACAATATTCCCCAAGTTGATTTACAGAAACAATGCAATCTCTATCAAAATTCCAGCTGGCTTATTTGCAGAAGTTGACAAACAAAACGTCGATAAAAAATTTGGTCCTAACTTTATAATTAAATGCAAGGGACTCAGAATAGTCAAAACAACCTTGAAAAAAAAATCAAAGTTGGAGGATTAACTCTTCTTGATTTTAAAATACTATAGAGCTACAAAAATCAAGACAGTATGATGCTGGCATAACTATAAGCATATAGATCAATGGGATAGAATTTGAGAATTCAGAAATAAATGCATCTATTTTGCCAACTGATTAATGACAAGTACCAAGACATTTCATTAGAGAAAGAATAGTCTTTTTAGCCCATGGTACTCCAAGAAGGTTTCTACAAGCAAAAAATAAAGTTTGACCCCCACCTCAAACTATACACAAAAGGTATTTCAAATGGGTTAAATACCTAAATGTCCAAGCTAGAGCTATACATTTTTTTTGGAAGAAAACACAAGTTTAAATTAGTGTGACCTCGAATTAAGCAATGTTTCTTAGCCATGACGCTAATGCATAAGTGAACAAAGAAAAATACATGAATTCAACTTCCTCGAAAGGGAAAACTTTTGTGCTTAAAAGAACAGTTATCAAGAAAGTGAAAGGACCGTGCCACGTGGGAGGAAAAAAACTGGCAAATCATTATCGGGCTGTAGCATCCAGAATACATAAGGAATTTTACACCTCAACAGTCAAAACGCAAATAACCCAGTTTAAAATAGGCAAAGATGTTGAATAGACATTTCTCTAAAGGATCTATAAAAACGACCAATTCGCATATGCAAAGATGCTCAACATTATTAGTGGTCATCAGAGAAATGCAAATCAAAACTGCTTCCCACCAACCAGGATGGCTACAATAAAAAAACGGAAAACGGCGAAGTTGGTGAGAACATGGAGACACAGGAACCCTCCCATCTGTGCTGGTGAGAGTCTGAAATGGTGCCTCTACTTTGGAAAAGTTGAGAAGTTCTTCATTTGACTCAGAAGTTCTAGTCTGAGCTACATCCCAAAGAGAATTGAAAACCTCTGTCTACACACTCCTGTTCTCAACAGCACTAGTTATAATAGCCAAAGAGTAGGAGTAACACAAATGGCCACCAACCACCAAATAGATGAACAAAATGTGATTTGCTCGTCCATACAAAGGAACGAACACCTGTTATAATGTTGCCAAACCCTGAGAACATCAGGCTAAGGGAAAGACACCAGACACAAAAGACCACAAGCTGTAGGATCCCACATTTTTGGAATGCCCAGGATAGGCAAGTCCATGAAGACAGAAAGCAAGTTGCTGGTTGCTGGGTGGAGGAGAAAATGGGGAGTGTCTGCGAATGGGCACACAGTTTTGGGGGGAAGGATGAAAATAGTGTGCAATGAAAGGACAGTGGTGATGGCAGCACACACTTCTGAATCCACTAAACACCATTGAACTGAGCATTGTCAACGGGTGAACTCTATGGTGTGTGAAATCACATCTAGAGAAAAGACTATGTAATTATATCATAAAACTAAAATTATATTGACTCCTCTCTGATTGTTGGGCCTATCGGGTGTACCTGTATAGCCCACAGACCGCTGAAGCACCTTTTTCAAAGATGAGTCCCTGATTGACCACCTTTCCCTAAGACTACCTTCCCCAGGGGTTCCCGTGGGTTGCAGGGGGTCCCAGCCTGGGGTCCCAGCCCAGCTGCTCCTTTGAGGGGTTACCCTGTCTGACTTCCGGCACCTCCACCCCACCTCACACGCACGCGCGCGCGCGCACACACACACACACACACGCAGGACTTTTCCTTCACAGCGTCATCCACAAATGCCTGGGGGGGGGGGGGACAGCCTGCGGATGGCTTGCTTTTCTTTCTGTATGTGTACACAGGAAAAAAAAGTGTGTATACGATATAAACGTGTCCCCGTGTTTGTGTATACACGCATTTATGTTATATCTTTATTGACTTCTAAATGCTTCCCGACTTGTTACTACGAAAATTGCCAAACACGCAGAGATGCCGAACAGAATCCTGTGGCCGACGCCCACGTGCCTGTAATCTCTAAGGGCCATCCCCATTTCCACACCTGTCACCCCCTCTGTAGGTGTTTGTACACACTTTTCTTTTTTCTATATTTGAAAAAACGTTCCAACTCTTTGAAAAGTGGAAGCCTCCAGGTACTTAAATTATAAATACTTCACCTTACATCACCAAAGAATAAGGAGACATGATCCTCTACAAGCCACTGTTAAACTGGGGAAAAAAAACTGTAACTAAGTTCATAACACATTCTGATCGCCAGACCAAATCCTGATTTTCCTACTTATCCCAAGAACGTCTTTGGTAGGATCCAGTTTAGATCCACGTTAGTTTCTGTCTGTTGCTGTGTCACTTCTGTCTCTTGTATTCTGGAAAAGTCCACTCCCCTACATTTTTTTTTTCTCTAAGACAATGTCTTCTTGACGAACCCAAGTTGACTGTCTTGTGGGACAGCCTACATTTTGAATTTGTCTAATTATTTCCTCATCATTGTAATTTCACTCTTTCTTCCAGCCCTGTATTACCATGAGGCTGGAATTTAGTTTGGTTTAGAATTGGGTTGTCTTTTAATGATTTTTAAATATTGGATTAATATTGATTTAATAAAGACAATTTGCAAAGCAGTAAAAAAAATTTTAAGTCACCCATACTCTTTCCTCCTCAAAATTGGTTTTTATATTTCCTTGAGTCTTTTTTTTTTTTTTTTTACAGAGAGAGAGAGAGTCAGAGTGAGGGATAGACAGGGACAGACAGACAGGAACAGAGAGAGATGAGAAGCATCAATCATTAGTTTTTCGTTGCGCATTTGACACCTTAGTTGTTCATTAATTGCTTTCTCATATGTGCCTTGACCACGGGCCTTCAGCAGACTGAGTAACCCCTTGCTTGAGGCAGCGACCTTGGGTCCAAGCTGGTGAATTTTTGCTCAAACCAGATGAGCCCGTGCTCAAGCTGGCAACCTCGGGGTCTCGAACCTGGGTCTTCCACATCCCAGTCTGACGCTCTATCCACTGCGCCACTGCCTGGTCAGGCACCTTGAGTCTTTTCTGAACATTCATTTGATGACTTTTTCATTTATTCATTCAATACATTTTATTTATATTTTATCTGTCGAATGCCTCCCACATGCCAGGAATGGTGGGCCTTGTTTAAGTGGTTGAACTCAGGCAACATCAATGCGTTTTCATTCTGCATTTTACTGTAAGCATTTTCTGTGTTTTTGCAGTCTGCAACTTTCACTGTATTTAAGTTATATATATATATTTTAGATTTTTATTTATTCATTTTAGAGAGGAGGAGGAGAGAGAGAGAGAGAGAAGGGGGGAGGAGAAGGAAGCATCAACTCCCCCCTATGTGCCTTGACCAGGCAAGTCCTGGGTTTCAAATCAGCGACCTCAATGTTCTAGGTTGATGCTTTATCCACTGTGCCACCACGAGTCAGGCTAATTTATATATTAATTATTTTTCTAAAATTAAAAAAAAATTATCACCACAACCAGTGAAATGGGTGGGGGTGGCAGTGGGGGTCAAGGTGAGCCCTGCTCCTGGGGTCGGCTCTAATCCACCCTGCACCTTGGACTCCTCATGACGTGCCTTGAGGGACAGGACCGCGCTGCTCATTTGACAGCAGCCATGGCAGCCTCACCCCTGGACATGAGCCACCTGGGAATTTTCGAGAGAGACCAAGGCCAGCCAGCCTCAGACCCGTGGAGCCAGATTCTGAACACCGGTCCAGGGTCTACATTTAAAGCAAGCCCGGCCAAGCAGACCTGAAGTAGGCACTGACTCCCCACTCTCTGACGTCCATCTCCAGGACCCCATTTCTTGGCACCTTTGTCCTGTATCCGTTCACAGACCAGCCAGAAACCCAGCGAGGAGAGCGGGGCTGGCCTGGGTGAGCTCCCTGAGGGTGGGCGGCGCTGTAGGAGGGAGGGGCTGGCTCAGGGTCCGCCCACTCAGGAGCAGCAAGGGGCAGAACCGCTGAGGCGCCAGTGGAGAGGACGCCCAGTGGAGAGGACGCCCAGTGGAGAGGACGCCCAGTGGAGAGGACGCCCGAGCATCTTTACTCAGATTTCTTCTCCCCCCCCCCCAGGGGATTGTTGACCACCGCTACTTCTCAGTTTTCAGGATGAGTTATTTTAATCTGAACAAAAATATTTCCTCCTTCAGAGGTAGCCCGCAGAGTTCTCCGGTTGGGGAGGCCCTGCGTGCTCACTGCTGAGCCATTCGTCGCCATACAGAAGCCCTTCGCTCCCTTCCGGCGCGAGTGATTCCAGGGTGTGTGTGTGCGTATATACGTAATACACAAATACACCACAATTCACGACAGGGTTGTGTAACATTAAAGGCAAATCCGGCCTGACCTGTGGTGGCGCAGCGGATAAGACGTCAACCTGGAACGCTGAGGTCGCCGGTTCAGAACCCGGGGCTTGCCCAGTCAAGGCACATATGGGAGTTGATGCTTCCTGCTCCTCCCCCCTTCTCTCTCTCTCCCCTCTCTCTAAAAATGAAAACAAACAAACAAACAAACAAAATAAAAAGGCAAATCCGACTCCTCATCTTAATAACTACAACGTGTTTTATTTTATGTTTATTTCGTAAATTGCCCACCCAGTTCCCGACGATATGAGGTTTCAGTTGTCTTTAACATTTTCCTTTTATATTAAACAATTTAGGAAAAGACTGTCTTGACGTTCATCTTGCATTGATTTTCTTATGCTGATCATTGGAAATAAAAATCAGCGCGGTCTGAACAATATGAAAGTCTGTTCTTCAGTGTGACAATTTTCTTCACAAGTTTCGGATAAATCTCTTCCTTCCCCATAATTGAGAATGTCCATTTCTTTCTATCATATTCACCATTGAACTTTAGGCTATTAATTTACTTTGCATATTTTTATTTTTTTTCACCCCAATACAAAAATAATAATAATAGCTCAGGTTTGTTTTTGTTTTCTTATGATAAATGATTCTTAACATCTTTTCATGTGCAGAACCTTGTGTCCATGTCTTTGACCAGAATAGACTGTGCTAACCTTTCTGAGCTGATTTGTAGGAAGCCTTTCTGTGGTAAATACCTGCTTTTTCTTTGGGATAAAGTTTCTCTAGTCTGTGTTGTTTCTGCATTTTTCTGACAGACTTTTGCTCTTTGTGTTATTTGAGTCATCTTTGCTGCAGTGTTTGCTTAAATGTCACCTTTCTCTTAGCAAAAACACTCTTCAACATTTTGCTTATGATATCACCTTCTGATTTAAGCTTAAAATGGCCCCCTTCTCAAGATTGTTTCTTCATTTCTTCTACTTCATCTGGGGCTTTATGTCTTACGTTAAACCTGTCATACACCTGGACTTACTTTCGATATATGTTATGAGGAATAGGGAGTTTCTATCCCCTAGGGTGCCCTCGTGGAAATTAAAAAGAAAAAAGAAAAAATATATAATTTTTATATATTTAAAAATACTATTATTTATCAATAATAGTGACAGGCATACATAACATTTTTTTTTACAAAACAAATGAAGAAAAATGAATATTAGTAATTTCACAGTGATTCATGATATACTCAAAGTACTTAGAGTTTAAATTGGAGATTTAGCAACATTATTCTGATAAAGTAAACAAATAGCAAGTGATATAAGTTACAGCATGAAACGTTCAAATTCTTGGGCAGGATTCTTATGATAATAAGCTTGTATTGTTGTTTTATTTTATTTATTGATTTTTCTGTTTGATGGACTTTTCCAGTAGATAACTGCAGATGTGGGTGTCAGTAGTCCAGGCCCCTGGTGGTGGAGGCTCTGGTCATAGTCGATGTTTCTAGATCAGCAGCCATTGAGCCAGTTCTTTCCCTGAGGTTTGGAGCCGAGTGTGTGAATCCCTCATGTCGGAGCAGGGCCCCTGAGTGCACGAGTGTGCGAATCCCCCATGTCGGAGCAGGGCCCCTGAGTGCACGAGTGTGCGAATCCCCCATGTCGGAGCAGGGCCCCTGAGTGCACGAGTGTGCAAATCCCCCATGTCGGAGCAGGGCCCCTGAGTGCACGAGTGTGCGAATCCCCCATGTCGGAGCAGAGCCCTTGAGTGGGCTAGCATGTGTTCAACCATGACTGTTTTCTGCATTTGCCCCAAAACTCTCTCATGCAAACATATAAGCACCCATCATTGGAGTCAACAAAGTCAAAACACCCATGTGAGAAATGTCAACAAAATGACAATTCTGTGAGCAACAGCCTTTCAGCTGTCCTCGTGAAGGACACAAGCAGACATCTGTGTGCTACACCCCAGCGAGTCCAAGATTCCCCCCATTTCCACCTCCCAAAGGCTTCCTTAGGGGCCCCCTCATTTTTTATTAATCAGTTATGTTTCACATTGATGTAAAATGCCCCCTAAAAGCATGCACTGGATTGCCATGCGTATTTGGGTATCTCGTTTTTTTAAACTTCTGTTTGTTTGGTTTTTTTAGTCTCATTGTATCCACACCATTTCGCACGGAGTTAATTCTCCAGTGTGTCTGATATATGTCCAGCCATCTCCTCTTCAGTATTCACGTTGGATTTTTAGAAATGTTTGGACTATTGTGTGCTCATCTTTTACGTGCAGCTTAGAACCCGTCTTACCCATCTGTAAAACCGCACAAAAGAAAGAAAGAAAAAAAGGAAGGGAGGAAGGGAGGAAGGGAGGAAGGGAGAAAGGGAGGAAGGGAGGAAGAGAAAAAAAGAAAGAAACTTCCGTAATTTTGCTGAGCTGGTGTTTAGCACAGGAAATCATAGGGAACGATTCTCCTCTTTGCCACACTGAGCCTTTTTGAAAGCACGCTGTGCATCTCCATCCATTCGTCTTATTTTGTGTCTCTTCTTAGATTTTCATAGTTTTCCTCATAAAGTTATGGTACCTTAGGCGTTTCTTGGAGGCTATTCCTGAGGGGTGCACAGAGGAGCTTTGCTGTTGTTCACGGAACGTTATATGCACTTATTATCAAATGACCATCATTGTCCTATCAGAAGGCAAATTGATTTTTTTTATATATTTTAAATTGCCTGTCACTGAAATCTTATTTACTCCTCATACTTATAGTCATTATTTTTCAGTTCTTACATTTTTCCAAGTAAACAATCTTATTTTTGCCGATAATGGAAAAGAGGCTCCCCAATCCTAATGGTTAATGTTTCTTTTCCTCTTCTTAAACTCTCTGCCTTAGGCGTGCACATCAGAAACAACACGGAGCGTCGTGGTGATGGCACCCGGTCAGGCCGCTGACCCGCTCCCTTCCATCCAGGGACCCGGGTTGCCCTCCCTCAGCCGTCTCTTTCCTCCTGCAGATGTAGCTTCCCCAGACTGCAGGTTGCACGGAGCGTTGGGGTGTGGGGGGCCCCAACACACCCAGGGGGCGGAGGGTCCCGGGGGCTTCTCCTGTAGCTGCCAAGGTCACGGGAGATCATCTGAGAGTCAGCTCCTTCCCCAGAGCCATCTGAGCTGAGGGTTTCCTTCTACTCAAAAGAAGTCAAGCTACCCCCTGAAGTACATCAGAGGTCCCCGATTTCTGCCAGTAGCTCAGGGGGCAGGCGTCTCCCCTCCCTCCAGTGAGGAAGCAGGGCCACTGGGTAGGTACTGAGACCAAGTCCACGTTCCGTGCCAGCGGCCCTGTGGCCTCTGTTCTCCATGCGCCGACCTACAAGACACCTACTACGTGCCACGCCTCAGACTAAGCCGCAGAGACAAGTGCCACCCACACAGTGGGAACTTTGCGGGCTTGGAGGGCGGGTGCTGGTGGGAGACTGGGCTGAGGGCCTGAGACTGGAGCTGCACCCAACCGTGAGGTCGCAAATGCAAAGGAGGAGAGTTGGGGTGCGTTCTAGGGTGTCGGAGGCGGGTCCCCGGGCAAAGGACGGGGCGGCCGCAGGATAGAACAGCCACCGGACACTTGCCTGCGGACCACAGACCAGGCACCATGCTTCAGGAGAGCATGCATTTCCTCCTCCCGGATGCCAGCGCGTGGACCACTTGCATACTTAAGTTTTCTGGGGACCCCCCCCCCCAGCTCCCTGTGGCTATAAACCAGAAAAGCCGTCAGTCAGTTCTGGGGATTTTAATTTTTACGGGATAAACTCAGCGATCTTCCGGCTTAACTTGAAATGAGGCTTGCCTTTTAGAATTTCAGCCCCTAATAGAATCGGGAGATCTTGGCGGGCACTTGGAGCAAACCCCGTGGGCCCCCTGGGGTGGAACTCTGAACACAGGCTGTGCTGGCAACCTGGGAAGTTTTGTTGAGAACCCGGGGAATTAAGTGAGGGCTAGGAGGGATTCAGCATCCTGGGGGAGGAGGGGGGTTCCCTGGCTGTTGCCCCTAGAGTTTTATTAGAAGCAACACCCCAAACAGCCGGCAAGTTGCTCCTTATCCTGCACAGCCTTGTTCTTTTAACTAACACGGCCTAATGATCGTGAAAAGGGATTAGAAGCCCCTGATTTTAAAGAGAGAAGACGACTTCCCATTTGAATTACTTTTAAACACACCACTTTGCCTCTAATTTGAAATGAATAATAGGCTTAGAGCAGACAACAAAAGATCATTAACTTCCCAAGATAAGTGTAGCGGGCGATCTTGTGTTTTGCCGGCAAAGGGAATAGAGCGGTAGACAGGGGCTCCTGCGGAGAGTTCTCTTTTCCTTTTCTTTCTTTTTTTTTTAATCTTCTTTTTTAAAAGCATCCTTATCTAGGGGACACCTTTTTTTGGTATTCAAATGAGAACACTGCCTTCTCTCCAATGGCTACATGAGCTATTGTTCTGCCCTAATTGAAAGCAAACCGGGACATGGAAAATGATCCTTTCAGATGGGCAAGGTGTAGGTTGGGTTAAAAAAAATTATCTTTTCTTTTTTTTCTTTTTTTTTTTTTTTGCAGTGAGCAATGAACTTGGATAGTAGCTCTTATGCCATTGTTTGTGCTTTTATTTATTTTTTCTGTTGTTATTCACTGATCCGAATAGAAGAGACCTTGTTTCCCCAGTCCCGGGGTTTGCAACGGGAGACACAAACATCTTTTTGCAGCCGCCATCAAGTTAAAGAGTCTAAGATTTTTGTTCGTTCGTTTGTTTCTACATGAACATGTGTTTTTGGAAAACTTCTGACCTTCAGGAATAGTTCACCATGCAATCGTCTTTTGTATCGGTCCGCGGATGGAGGGAAAAACGGTTAAGGATGATGTGTCAAACAACGCAGAGGAAGAAAAGCCGGTTTGAAAACCGACGTTGTACCAGGTAAGGACGGGGGACTGGCGACGAGCCTAGAGGTGTGGCCGTGCCCAGAACCCTCTGGTCTCACAGGGCAGCTGAGCCGGGTGCCCGTGCCTGTGACCGGGCCGGGCCTGGACTGAGCCCTTGCCTGCACGGTGGCCAGCCCACAGGACAGCCGGTTCCACATCTCCCTCAGCCCACAGGACAGCCGGTTCCACATCTCCCTCAGCCCACAGGACAGCCGGTTCCACATCTCCCTCAGCCCACAGGACAGCCGGTTCCACATCTCCCTCAGCCCACAGGACAGCCGGTTCCACATCTCCCTCAGCCCACAGGACAGCCGGTTCCACATCTCCCTCAGCCCACAGGACAGCCGGTTCCACATCTCCCTCAGCCCACAGGACAGCCGGTTCCACATCTCCCACAAGGGCCTTTTTCCTGGAGCACCCGGCTACATGGAACAGACGGGCCTGGGGTAAGCACAGCTCCTCCTGAGGAGGCCAGGAGCCACCCAGCCAGGCCGAGCGGTGGTGGCGTCTTCTGGGCTTTCCCACACCCCAGTCTGTCACTCAGCAGCCGAGTGGCTTCCCCGCGCACCTCCTTCTAGTTCTTAATTAGAGCGACGGAGCTAATTAATAAGTTTTTTTCCAATTATAAATTAACTTCAGATCAGAACTCTGGCTTTGCATGTGATTTCCTATAATCGCCAGAGCTAGGGCCAAACACCCACGCCCTGCCAACCGTAACTTTTTATTTAACACAGACAGGCAAGTTCTCCCTGGGTTTACGTTTGACAGCAAATTACCTCTGTTGGGATTTCTGAAGAGAAATAAAAAAATCAAAAAAATAAAATCAGA
Organism: Saccopteryx leptura; assembly: GCF_036850995.1. Taxonomy (NCBI): domain Eukaryota; kingdom Metazoa; phylum Chordata; class Mammalia; order Chiroptera; family Emballonuridae; genus Saccopteryx; species Saccopteryx leptura. The sequence continues at coordinate 3,879,149 of NC_089515.1, forward strand.
GTTTTGTTGTTGTTGTTGTTCTTACCCCACCCCCCAGTCTCCCCTCCCTTTCTTCTTACATGAAACAGCCTCCCGACCGGGGCGTTGCTTCCTGAGCCTGGAGGGAAGCGCGTCTCCCCGGGTGAGCGTGCGGCCGGGGTCGGAGACGGAGAGAGGGAACAGGGGACGCCGTTCATGTCTGTCCGTGACCGTCCCTGTCTTTTCACGGCTCCTGCAAAAAAACAACAACATGATTTGGAAAGTGCCAGCCTGCTGCTTGTTCATAGGATCTTGACGGGAGGGACCCTTCGGTCTTCCGTCATGAAGGAGGGTCATTAAGAGGCGGGCCCGGCGCCGGCCGGCGCACCACGTCGCATCCTCGCTGGCCACAAGTCCTCCGTGGTTTATCAAAGACTACTTCTTTAATGTGGAGATGACACTTATGTACTCGTCTGAACTTGAAAGGCATTCGCCTAATTTACTTATTAATGAGATGTAAATCTATTTGTACGGCACGTCACCAGTCCCCCCCCCACCCCCCCCCACCACCATCACCACCACCCTCTCCCACCCCGCCCCACCCCACCACACCCCACCCCGAAATCACGGCTACTTAACCGGTGATAAACCCTATGATTTAAACGAAAAATAATACATTTAGCTTTCCACATTCATTCTGTTAAAAATTGATACCGTCTATGTTAAATTTATTAATATTGCTCGCTGTCATTCAGGTGGCGGCTCTCGCTGAAATACGGCTTGACAGCGGCCGCATTAAAGATGTATGCCATTGTATTCAACAAAGATTAATGAACCCCGGTAAAAATAGCTGTAAAAGAGAAAGTGATCCGAATGTAAAATCAGTAAATTAAATGAGGGCGCGCATACCATTTGTTAATATGCATGAGGAGGGAGGCGGTGAATGAGAACGTCTCCATGCAAAGTTCATTTGGGAAGGTTTTCAATATTGTCTGGATGTCCCCCCAACGACTGAGGACCGGCCTCATGGAGCCGGGCAGTCCAGGCGGACCCTGGGGTGTGCCCAGTGCCGCAGGCTGGGGGTGGGGTGGGCTGGTGGCTGGGGCCCTGCCAGCACCCAGCCACCTACGGGTCTCACCGTCCTGATGTTTCCTCCAAGTTATCCCTCAGGAGCATCCTCCTCAAGACTGCCCGCCCGCCTGCCCCGGCCGGCCTCGGCCTCGGCCTCCGTCCACGTGAGGGAGTACGAACCTGGAGTGCTTCTTCTGGGGCGTAGGCTCCGAGTTCAGGTCCTGCCATGCCAAACCGCTGCCGGACTGGGTGCCCGATGGCAGACAGGAGATTGAACCTCTCTGTGTCTCATTTTTGTTTGTTTGTTTTTTGTTTGTTTGAGGGTTTATTCCCCCACAAATGAAGAGGGACATTAGCCCTCCGCCCTTCCAAGCACTGGACATCATCAGATGAAGGGCCTACACAAGCCCAGATCACCCTTCCAGCATTTTAAGGGCTCAGATCTGGGAGTGCCCCCCAGCAAGGCATCTGTCCGTCCGTCTGTCCATCCGTCCGTCCGTCTGTCCGTGTGCAGGCTGAGCCGCATGGGTCTCCTGTGCCAAATGATCGGGTAGCACTTTCTTTGTGCTCTTTGGAGGGAATGATTTATTTCCACAGTTCTCATTATAAAATACTGCCGGTGTCAGACCCAACCAGGTTAAGACTTTCAAATAAATTAACAGTGACAGAAAATTGTATGCAGTAATCATAATATAAACCCGTCATGTTTATCAACCGGGAAGGTGTTTTGATAGATTTAAGCCATTCCGGAGAGGTATTTTCTCCCTCAGGTTTGCCTGTGTGGAGGTCAAAGGCTGTCCAGAAGAAAATATTGCAAGGTGTTGGTTTCCCTTTAGAATATGCTTGGGGGGGGGGGGGGCGAGGGCGTTGTTGTCTGCAGGTGACTGAGTGTCGGTTTTAATTGGGAGTCGGTGACAATAGAAGAAGAGTTCGTGTTCCTCCCTGCCTGGCAGCTTGGAGGCGGTTGGGGGGCAGGGCGCACAGACAGAGGGTGACACCCCGTAGAAAGTGCCGCCTGGAGCACAAGATTTCCCGGAAGGGGGAGCACAGGTGTTCCTGCTCAGATCGGTTCAGAGGGATTGTTGTTCTGTGGCTCAGCACACGTGTCACTGTGCTTCCCACGGTCTCAACAGGTAGTAAGAGTCTCAAGAACAAGCCCCACCACCCCCTGGGGCCGGGCGCAAGGAGGCCACAAGTGGCGGGGGCCTTGCCATGTCCTTCCCTTGCTAGGCCTGCGTGAAAGATATGGGGGTGGGGTAATCATGCCAACAGCAGCTGGGGGCCGAGGGCAGGGGATGCCCCCACAAAGGGGTGGCCAAGGCCGACATTTCAAAGTGAGGCATTGACACAGAGCTGGCCAGTGCCGTGACTGAAAGCCCCGAGAGGCAGCCGTGGAAAACGAAATCGCCGTTGCAGGTGTCGAGACTCCTGCCTCCTGAAGTCACCCCCTAGCCATCTCCTACGGGCCTCCAGTTCACCGCTCATCTGCCATATCTGCCGGGCGGGAAACCTGCCAGGCCTCGGGCTCACCGTCCCTCCAGAAGCCAGGTCAGCTGGCATCCTCCACACCTGTTGGGCCACTTGGCCTCACACTTGTCCTTGTCATCTGAAGGTGACCCCTTAGAAACCAGGCTTTCCCTTAGATGAGGTCCGGGTCACACGGGGTCTCAGGTTAGGCACTTTCGCTAAGTCCTCCCTCCCAGCATGTGGTGAGACACTCCTTTTGGAGGGGGCCGTGCCCTGGGGTCCCTGTCCACGCTCACTGTGGCCTTCCTTGAGGGCACATTGGGCAGCACAGAGCTAGGAGGACCAGGAGGACCCAGCAACACTCCCAGGACGATGAGACATCGGGTCCTCCCGTCTCAGGGCTGCAGGGACATTAAAAGTCATTCTTTTCCTCCCTCCCCGTGTTTTATCTCCCTGCCTCGTGGCTGGGCTCCCCTTTCCGGTCTGAGGGCTGTCTGCTAGGAGAGGTTAGGAGAGCCTGGTCCACTGTGGGGCGCAGAAACAGTCAGCCCACGTTGACAAAAACACTTAGCCCCATCGTTCAACTCTTCCAAATCAAAGAAATGGATGCAGGAAGATGCTCCCCCCTGCATGACACCAAGCACTCCTTGAAGCCTTCACTTGGTTTGGGGACAACGTCCTACACACAAGCCTGGCTGGTTTCAGGCAAGTCTGAGGGGCCAGCAATGCCTCGGTCCGCACCTCTGCTGCATTTGTCTGAGAATCCTCTCCGAGGCTTCCTGAGCGTTCACCCGAATGGACCAGGACGTCAGGGGGCTCATTCTGGAACCGCAGTACAGGCTGATGAGTTGATTCTGCTCGTTGGTCGGCTAGGCAGGCCCTCCAAGAGGGTGGGCGGTCTCACAAGCCCCTGCACCTTGCGGAGGCCACAGCGCACGGCCCCCCACACCCTCTCGGCCTCACCGTCTCCAGCCAGAGCGAGGCTGAGCCTCGCAGATGTCTTTGCCTTCATCCTGTCTTTGACCCGTTCACGTTGCTATCACAAAGGGCCACACACTGGGGGGCTTGTAAACAGCAGAAAGTTCTGGAGACTGGAAACCCAAGATCAGGCTGCCGGCCCAGTGGGGTTCTGATGAAAGCCCTTTTCCCGGCGTGCAGAAGTCTGCTTTCTGCTTTCCTGCCCTGCCCTCCAGGGTGAAGAGAGGAGAAGGGGAAGCTAGCCCTCCTGTGACACTCAAAGGGCACCCATCCTATTCACGAGGGCCGCACCCTCCTGACCTCACCTGGCAGCAAACGCCTCCCGCAGGCCCTGCTGGCCAATCCCGCCAGATTGAGCGAGTGAGCAGGAAGGCCCGGCATCCCAGCCCCACGGGGGAGGACACAGGACGCGGACATTCAGGCCGCCACCCACCCCGTGTCCGCCACACGAGCTCCTCTGGCCCAGTCCTCCTGTGTGATTACAAACCGTGACACTTCCTCGCTGGATGGGGCTTTAGGGGTCACATACCCCAAATTCCAGCTCAGAGAGAAGGAGGCAAGAGAGACAAAAACATTTTGAGATGCAGCCAAGGTCGCATGCTGAGTGAGTTTAAACAGAAGACCATCAACCCCATCTCAGCTGGGCTGGGGGGGGTGGCGGTTAGGACCAAGGTGACGATTCAGGCTCCGACCTGCTGTCACGAGGATGGGAGGCCAGCCAAGAAGCCCAGAGAGCAGTTCTGTTTAAACCCTGAGCCTCGACCACAGTCGACAGATTGTTAAAAGAATAAAGAGTCCTCTGTGCCGTGGGATCCAAGGTTACTTTTTTTTAGGGAAAACACGGCAAATAAAGTCAACATTCAGATGTTATTCATTCGACTAACCTCGAAGCAATTAAATAAAATGAGTTTATGACATAAAAGGAGGGAAAAACTGTCCTAAGGAATTCAGTCTCGCTGCACAGCCAGCTGTTCTCAAGGTGCACAAACATCTTGGGCTCGAAAGGAATTCGGTGGCACCGGCTTGGTGACCGAGCATCTCAGAAACCCCAGTTCTGCACATTTGCCGTGGCTTGGTCATTAGGACATTAATTAATGGCCAGATAGAGAAATGTCTGTGTGCCTGGCAGATGGCAAACAAGCCAGGAGAACATTACCATCTGAATTGCAAAGAAGGCTGGCAGCTTCCTCCACACCCCTGTCCAGATCTGCCAACCTGCCCGGGAGTGCTGGCTGTCACCAGGGCTGGCTCCGAGCAGGGCTGGGGTGGGCTGCCAGGGGCTGCCAGGGGCTGCCACCCTCAGCATCCAGGGCACCGGATCTTTCCAGGGGAGTGTGGGACAGGGACAGGTGAGAGGCCGATGCAGGATGCAGAGTTACCAGCTTTCATTTGGGGGGGGGGGATGAGAGGGGGTGCAAGGGGTTGATTTATTTTTTAATTTAAAGCTGCAAAGGGAACACTGTGTCCAAAGCTGAGTTCTGAGAGCCAGGCTCACTCTTCTCTCTTTCTGAGCTCGGGAGCGTTGCTGCTAAGGCGGGGATGGAGAACACGGCTTACGACCACGGGGACCGATGCCAAGCACCCGCCCGGGAGGCATCGCGGCTTGTGAACCCCCAGGCTTCCGTGGCGTCCTCCACCCATCTCGGGCAGTGGCCGCTCTCCCGAAGAGAGGTCAAGGCTTGCTCACACGGGGTACCTGCCTCTGGCCTTGGCGGGGGCGGGGCGGCTCTGGGTGAGGGCGTTGCTCAGGACGCAGGGCACCCACCATGCTCTGAAGCCGAGTGCTGCAGTGTGGTTCCCGGCTGGTATGAGCAGACTCGACCGATTCTGAGGGATCATCTGTTCCTGGCTTCGTGGTCCACGAGCTGTCCCCAAGTGCAACACGTACCCTCCATCAGAAATGTAAGGGCCCGTAGCGAGAAGCGGACTTCCTTTGACGCCCACGTGGAGTGTGAAGTTCGCGCTCTGATTCGCGAGGGCCCGTCCTGCTCGCTCGTTAAACATGACGTTTCACCCAGTTAGGGGATCTGTGCAGCATGTGCCGCTGACACCTCCCGGCCCGAGATTGCAGTCCTGGTCTACTCAAAAAACGTTCAAGTTGAAAATAGAAAAAAAAATTCACTGGATGATTAGAGACAGGCTTGCCTTGGGTGTTCCGAGTTCAGAATACTTTGTTCTTCCTGTTTCCTAGGTACATATCCTCTTGATTCATCCGAGAGAGAGAGAGAGAGAGAGAGAGAGAGAGAGAGGGAGAGAGAGGGCCCGGTCACAGCGTCATACCGCTGCATTTTACGTCCAAATGTTTACTCTCCCTGATTAGGAAACTAAAACAAGGCACAGAGTTTCAAAATAAACAATTCAGGATCTAAGCGGGCACAAACAATACATTAATACTTAAAGTCACGTGTTGGGCAGTGTGTGTGTGTGTGTGTGTGTGTGTGTGTGTGTGTGTGGTCAGGATCAATAGGAACATAGTGTTTTATAAGCCCCCTCAAGCAGGAAAAAAAAATCTAGGAATTAGAAGTTTCTGGAAACATCTGGAGAGACAGCACGTGATGAGACCACACGGCAGGTGGAGGAACTGCGGGACTTGTTTGCCAAACAGGAACCCGGCCCTGTGATCAGGGGAAGACGTTTGTATCTGTTTGCTCGTTTGCTTTGGCTGAAGGTGACGTTAAGAAAAAAAGAGATCTCAAAATGACCAGCCCCAGAACACCGTCATGACCAGTTCCGTAGCTGCTCTGCTGTTCGGGGAAAGCCTTATACCCACGTTGCCACATTCAACCTCAAACCAGCCGCGTGGAGGTTCGCGGTTGTCTCCCCTCTGCCTAATTTTCACCAGATGGAGGAGCAGAGACTCGCCAATCCAGGAGCAGAGCAGGGAATTCCAAGAGGCAGCCCGGCGCCTGGAGCCCAGTCTCCACCGGCGTTTGCGGAGACAGTGAGCCCATCGGCACGAGGCAGAGGCCGCGGGCAGCCCCGTGTGGGGAGCTAGGCAGGAATCCCCGCTTTTCACTGGCCCCTTTGCAGCCACGAGAAAGCCCCGTGGAAGCATCTGTCTGCACAACACTGTGAACACCAAGGACCCAGCCACGTGTGGGATGTGACGTGTCACCAAGACCTGTGTTTTTGTAACTACAGAACCAGCTCCCTTCCAGGGGAGTCCCAGGGCTGCCGCTGGCCAGAGACCCCATTCATCGGCTCTGCCTCTTCCATGCCACCCCGCGTCCCCACGCTGCTATTTTCAGGGTGTGCGCACTGACCCAGTGTTGGGCGGCCAGTCACTTGAATACCCCGTGTCATCACTAAGAGCCTGACTTCTCTCTTCCCAGGGAAGGCCATTGGCTGGGAGCGGTGTGGACTGAGGGCAGAGCGGAGAGAACCGTCTCTCCTGGGCCTCTTCCTCGGCGGAAGCCATGTCCCCAGTTCTTGCTGCCGAGAATAATGACCATTCCATCGGCCGGGCGAGGTTTCCGCGCACCATCCCTCGCATGGACTCCTCGTGCGTGTGAGTGTAACGCCGCGCACCTGGGAAGGTACCATCCACATTTTTTGAGGTGAGATGCAGAGAAGAGGAGTGTGGTGTCCAGGGCAAGGCAGCAAGAGGGGGCCTGGGAGTCCTGCCCGGACTGGCCGGCTGGTTTCTGTTGACGAGGGAGATGGAGCCTAAGGAACTCTTCTATTCAGTGTTGTAAAATGGCACCTCCCTTCAGTGAAGGACTGGACATTTGTGCGGGACACCAAAGGCCACCCCTGTGAGTCCGGAGTGGGGCTGTTTCAAATTTGTTCCCCAGGCCAGGCAGGCTCTTCTCTTGGGAGCAACCCCCCACCCACACCCACACACACACACACAGGAACAGGGACTCTCAGGGTCCCGCAGGTCCCTGCTGGGATATTGGGGTCCCTGCTCTATGGTGATATTGCAAGACTGTTATGGGAAGAGGGGACCAAGCAAACATACCCCCCTTTGTTGGTGAGTCCAACCCATCATGGGCAGCCCAATCCTTGGTGCATCCCAGGGGGCCCAAGGCCTGGCTGTCTGGGCCCCACTGGGGACAAATCTGCAGGGCAGGTCTGTCTCTACAGCTCACCAGGGAGTCGCCAAGGCCATGAGGGGCCTGCGGGGAGCTCCATAGCCTCCTGCCTTCTCCTCCTCTCCACGGGCATTGATCCCACATCTCTGAATCTGCTTCCTGGTCCCCAACTCAAGAAGCGTCTCTTGGTGACATCACCTGGATGCAAGTCCCCATCGCCCTTGCAGCAGAAAGGTGTTGGCACCCCTGCCCTCGGGAAACAGTTTCCGCCCTCCTTTGCCAGGATCCCTTTGTCTCCAGCGCCCGGGCCACCCAGAGAGTGACTCACACTCCTGCTCCTGTACCTGCCTGTCCCCAGGCTTGTCCATGGACCCAGGAGTTTTCTTTCTCTGTTTCTGATTGCACATGTCAACATCTACCTTAAAGCCATATCTGAGTTAGCCCACACACACCCCCAGGGCCACCTTCAAAGAGGGACATTCTGCTGAAGCAGGTGAGCCCATCAAAGGTGCTCTCTGACCATGTATGGTCAAGCAAGCCAGTCCAAGAATAAATCTCACCTCTTGCCTAAAGAGCACGGAAAATGTTCCCTGTGCCAGGCAGACACCAGGAGCCTGTCCTCGGAAAATAATAAATAAAACTGAATTTTCCGTTTCCACCCAGGTTAAGGTCTTGCAGGACCAGTGTCTGCAGCCACCTCGGCGGAGACGACGCTGCTGAGCTGACTGTGGGGAGCGGCGAGTGTCACCCCTGGTGCAAAGCAGTCGTTGCATTTTTCTGATGACCCTGAAAGGGAGCTGGTAGGGACCCTCGACTCTCGTCCTCACATTGTACATCAAGAAGAACCCCCAAGCCACAGTTCAGGTCACCGAAATCACAAAGTGGATTTCATGGTCAAGTTGGGAGTCCAGAGATGAGCCCAGCAGCTCCACCACTTGGCAGGATTTTTTTTGATCAGAGGATTCAATCCTCGGCTTTTAGAGCAGGCAGGAGGCAGACCCACTGAGGGGGTGGTTCTGGACAAGCAGAGATGTCCAGCCTGTGGCCACGCACGGCGTCCAGTGCCAGGTCAACTCTGCGTGGTCTCTGGACAACCACCCGGCCCCACGTTGAACAGGGCTGATCCTGGGGGTTCGGCAGCCAGGGCCCCAGCGGCGGGTCTTTGCTTAAAGACTTACAGGCCAGGCGCTCGCAGTTCCTAGCCCAGTGACATTTGCAGCTCACTGTAAGTTATTGAGTATCAGACAGAGAGCAAACACCAGGTTTATCCTGGTCGCATGTAGTGAGGTTGTAGATGTTTGCCGTTTACCAAGACGAGAAGGACAGCGTGGGACAGGGACAGGGACAGGGACGGCGTGGAGAGATGGGAGGCGGGAAGATGCAGAGAGGGAGACGGAGGGAGGGCTCCGCGGCCAGGGAGTCTGTGAGGCCCGGGGATTGTGTCACAGGCCTCGTTCTTGTTCAGTTCACCGCCCGCTCACTCCGGCCTCCTTCTCTCTCCGGCAGCTGTGATGGCACACGGTGACCACGCTGTCTGGTTCCTCCGTCACCAGGCTCTCACCTGAGAGCCAGCCTCCGAGAGGGACTCACCTCTGCGTCCCTGGGGCCATGCTCAGGAACACCCCCCTTTCCTCCTTCCACAGCCAGAGGCTGTTGTACAGAATCCACGTCCTTGGGATGGCGGGGGCGGAGGGCAGGAGGGGGCTGACTGTGATCATCGCAGTTTAGGAACAAGATCAATTATTTGATAACATTGAAGAGAAACAGCCAGATTCAACATTATTAGCTGTTAGGGAAATGCAAATTAAACCCACCATGAGATATCACGGTACACCTATCAGAATGTCAAATTAAAAAGTAGCAACAATATCAGACAGTGGCGCAGATGTTAGGAGCAAATGGAGGTCGGAATATAAAATGCTGCAGACTGTGAAACGCCTGCATTTCTTAAGAAGTAAACTTGCCGTTTGGCCATTTCTTAAGAAGTAAACTTGCAATTATCCTGCCATCTAGGAATTGGATTCCCGGCCCAAGGCCCAGAGAAATGAAGCAGTTACATTCATACAAAAACCCGGACACACAGATGCCTGGCAGATTTATTTGTTGTAGCAGAAAACCGGAGGAGACCCTGCCACTGCTCAGCAGGTGAAGGGCGACAGAAAGGGTGTTCGTGGAATACTACACAGCCGTGAAAAAGAGGGAAGTATTGAGTCCCGCAACCACTGGGTGGCTCTCCAAGGAACTGTGGTGAGGGAGAGAAGCCAGTCTCAGGTCACACACGGCAAGGTTCCACTTGTGTCACACCCTGGATGTGATGAAATTAGGGAGATGGGGAAGAGAGTACAGCTGGGCAGGGGTGAAGGGTGGTGGGGGAGAGAGTGTGTAGGTATAGAGGGGGCCCGGGGGCACCAAGATCAGTTCTGCATTCTGACTGCGGTGGCGGCTGGTGCCAGGAGTCTGTGCATGGGCACAATGTCAGAGGACTGCCCACACACGCATACACACACACACACACACACACACACACACACACACACAGGAGTGCATGTGAAACGGGTGAAGTCTGAAAAAGCCCTGTGGACAGTACCGAGGCCAGTGTGGACAGTACCAAGGCCAACTGCCTGGTTTTCATGCTGCACAATAGTTATGTGAAATGGAAAGAGTGCGTGAGGCCTCTCTGTACCTCGTAGAATCACCTGTGAACCTGTCATTACTTAACCCTTTGAGTACCACGAACGTTCATGGATGTCCTCGTGCCTCCTGACCATCCAGAGTGCGATCGGACAAAAATTTTTATTTTAAAAATGTATAAGGCAACATTAAAAAAGGGCAAAGGTATGTTCTTCTTGTTTCCATAAATGGATTTTCAAGCAAACATGATTTTAATAAGTTAATACACTGTCACTGGAACTAATTTCATTTTTTGAAAAAACAAAAACAAAAACAAAACACCTCACTCCCGGGGGTCAGCGAGCATGAAAAAAAAACTCACTACTCAACGGGTTAAAACCTATATAAATAAATGAATAATAAGAAGAAACAGAAGGAGGAGAAGGGAGGAGAGGACACCAAGTGGCAGGGTGCCTAGGGTGTGTCGGGGCACCTGGTCCACGCGCTGATGGCAGAAACGAGCCCGTTCTGATAAATGACATTGTCCTGTGCACCAAGACCTCCTTGCTCACCACATAGCAAGGGCCCTCAGTAAGCATGTGTTGTTTGTTTACTACATGATGATGATTATCAAAAAAAAAAGTTTATATCAACATGAGGAGAGCTTGTCCACGACGAACAAAGGGTCGTTAGAACACCGTGCTTTGGATCTAACAGGGAAGACGTGTTGAGCTGGAAAATTGTTCCTATTTTAATAAAGATGCTCCTAGTTTTGTTTTCTTCAGATGAATAAGTTACCTGAAATAATGTGAATACCGGATCAGGGGACCCGGGAAGTGGTATTTAAACTGGTGAGATGTGTGTTTGTAGCTGACACACCCCTTGCCTTCTCACCAACCTCCAAACAGGGTTCCAACCCCATCAACCCAAGAACTTTGCATTTGTTTCAGGGGCTGGAGGTGGATAGAGTTGATGAAAAATAAGAGATACTTGCCCTTCATAACTAACTGCATCCCTGCTGATATCATATCAAAAGCAAATATATTGACATTTGGGTCAGAGTTGTGAAAAAAGTTGAAGTTACAGTGACTTCCCATCATGACCTGCTGCTCATGACCTACTTGTTCTGTCCTGAAATCAATTTAGAGAACTTCAGCTGGAGCTTTTTTAGAAAATAAAACTAAATTAAAAAAAAATAGAAAATATTAAAGATCTTGGCTTATTCTAGAGATAAGCAGTGTTCTGTGAAACGTATCCTAATTAATTGTGTGTGTACATGTGTGTGTGTGTGTGTGTGTGTACACTCACATGCACTGGGTAGGAATGCCAAGAAAGTTAAAAACAACGACAAAGTCTATATTCCAGAATATTTACACGTGTTTAACAAGCCGATTAGTGACTTCCCTCACATTTTTAATTTACCCAATTCTGCATCTGAATTTAAATTTACCAAGACCCAATATGCCCATGTTAGCATATTAAATATTGAGATTGAAGATCCCTGTGAAAGTTAAAGGCGGCGATGTTTATAAAACGACTTTGTAAATGCTAATGCTCTGCCCAGATGTGAGGGCTTCTGCTGCTGAGACTCTTGAAAAACGGAGAATGCTCTTCCGGAGAGCCCCTTTCCCTCCTCGTTAACTCTTCACGACAAGTCACGCTCTTTCAGGCGTGTCTGTGGACGCCGGTGAACCAACCTCAAGGGCAGCACGGTTAAGCCCTCGGTGCTCTGTGGGTTTCAGACCTGAGAAGGCACAACATCCAAATGGTGCCGTTCAAAGCCAAGTTCTCACTTCTCATCTCCTTCGAGCGATCAGTTCAGCCAAGCGCGATGTTTTTCTTCTTTGCAGACCCATCATCTCCTTGTCGATTTCCAGGTGGAGTCACAGCTTTCTGGGTGGTTTTTCCTGCTTCCAGCTGAGCCTGTCTGTCCTGCAGGGTTTGATCTGGGCATTATTACATTCGCTTCAACGTTCCCATGGCCCCATATGGACAGCCAGTGGGTATCAGGGTCAAGTGCTCCATGCCAGCCATGGGTGGACACCACCGCCCTGGTCAGATGGAGTCTCACCTTCATCCACAGGGCTGCGAATCTGGAGAAAGCCTTTTTTGGCTGTCTGGGGAGATCTCAGTGTATCTGGTCTGACAAGTGTGACGGCCACATTTAATCAGCACTCAGAGGTTTGATCCCTCCCTCCTTCCTAGGCTGCTAGAGAGTGAGACGATGCCGGTTCTCCCAGCTGACAGATGGGAAGACTAAGACACAGAGGACTCTAGGCAGCTCCTTACATCACGGAATCAGTAGATAGCCAAGTTTAAATTCAAAACCTGGCATTCTACCTACACATGCTTGTCCACCTCTACATCACAGGGGAAGCTGGCACTTGATTCATTGTGAATGTCGCCTGGAGCTCCTGGTAAGCACAGGACACTGATGTGTCTACCTGCAGACCAAAGACCTTGGACCTTAAAAGCATCAATGTGCCACTCTGTCCAAGAGCTCTTAATAAGGCGATGTATTTAATTTCCCACTGTCTTCAAGACACTCTGGGCTCATGTCTATGATGTTATAGACGTAGATAACATCCCAAGGCAATAGGTCAGGCATGGGCTAGACCCACTTTGCCGATGTGAATAACTGGAAAGGTGGTCAAAAGGCACAAACTTCCAGTTCTGACACAAGGAAGAGCTAGAGGTGCAATACACAGTGTGGCGACTCTGGTTACGGCTGTCATACACCTACGGGAATGTCATTGAGAGTGCGTCCTAAGAGTTCTCTCCACAAGGAGAAGGCTTTTTTTTTCCTTTCTTCCCTTTTTCTTCCTTTTTTTTTTATTGCATCTATATGAGAAGAGGGATGTTAGCCAAATCCACTGTAGTAATCATCTTACAACGTCTGTAAATCAAACCATCAGGCCGGACGCGTTATATACCTGAAGCTTCCACTGTGATGTGTGTCAATTATTTCTCAATAAAACTGGGGAATGGAAAACTAAAAAAAAAAAAAAAAAAGTCAGCAGGAAATCTCAAAACTAAGTAAAACTCTCTACTCATCACTACTCAGGGCAAGGTGACTTGTCCAAGGTCACAGGGCAAACTGGCCCCAAACCCGCCGTTTGTGTCCATTGGTTCTTGATGTCTAAGGAGCACGTTTTGGGGTAGAGTAAGAATACTCTAAGAATTTCACAAACCCTATACTACAAACAAAACTGGGAGCGTCTCGGGCCCGGGGTGTGCGGAACAACTGCGGCCTCTTTAGAATTTCTCCAGCTTCTGGTCTTGCAGGTAATGCCAGGTGGATGAACTGGGCAAAACACAGTAAAATCCACATTTCTGTCTTAGATGAACGTGGTAACACGGTGTTTGGCAGAGGAGAGCCGTGCAGGCGGCCTGGCTCCTGCCCACGGATGTGTGCAGTCCCTGGGGCCTCCCACTCAGTGTGACCAGAGCCCTGCGTCTTCAGGTTTTCATGAGAGGCAAGCAGTCCACTGAGCTTCGTGTGTGTCTGTTGCAAACACCGGGCGGGCCCGTGCCGAGTCTCCACGCTGGCCGCCCCGTCAGCGTTCCGCTGCAGGCCCCACGCAGACCCGCACTGACATGACCCATCTACTGGCTGACGGCTCATGAGGCTGTGTCAGGGACGTTGCATTCTGGGGAAGTGGACACACTTTGACTGTGGTCTTCTCTGGACAGTAGCTCATGACCCTACCGGAAGGTCTCAGAGGCTTTCCTGGGGCGCAGGGACTCCACGCTCTGCCACTTCGCCACACAGAGCTACTCTGACTTCTCTTCTCCCCATGAACTCACGTCAAACCAGGGGCGCTTTTTGTCCAATCACAACTCCCGAGAGCAGACTGAATTGAAGAAGATGAACGTGACGGTCACTTATTTTTCATGCTTTGCTCTCTCGGAGGAAAGCCCTCCTTAGAAGGAAACTGAGTGAGGTATCCCTTCACAGACTTCCTTCAAGTCCACAGGTGTGCGCGGTCCCCCAGAGCCTGGGGCTCCTTGATCACGCTTCTCACGAGGAGTCGGGGACCACAGATAGGTCAGACAGGCCCTCCTAGGGCCCATGCCTCCAGCTCCGGCACAGGGCGAGCAGAGGCCGCTCCAGCAGCAGGCCTGGCAAGATAGCAGGTGTCCACACGCGGGCAGCCAGGTGTGCTGACCCCGCGAGACCCACAGCCCAGGCTGCAGGGGATCACCTGGCTGTCCTCACACCTCCTGAGCTACTTGTCCCCCAACATTCACCCTGGGTCTGTGCGCTCCAAACTTCACAACAAAACTTCAAGAAAAAAAAAAGAAAGAAAAAAAACTATTAGCTTCAAATTAGATATTCTGGTGGAAGCCTAGAATTATTTTTCAGGACAGAGGGCTCAATTTCCCGCTCTCAGGTGTATGATTAAAATCAATTAAATCACTCTTCCAATGTCAGCCGCAAGATTCTCCTGACAAATGAAATTATTCGAGGGAAGTGTTCGCTGCAGCCCTGCTCGGCCGTGCTCTTGCTCAGAGGGGATCAAACCGCTCAGCTCGGGGATTTCTGGGATATTTTCCGTGAGAACAGGGCAATCCCCGGACCCCTGCGGAAGTCGGGGCGGAGGTCTCCGGTGAGTCAGTCTGATGGCCTCCGCGGGTGGAGGCAGATTCAGCAGCTAAGGACCAGGAGACAGAGCTACAGAAATGTAACCAGTGTGTGGGGAAGGGGGCAGAGGGTGGGGGGTGCTGAGCCAGCCTGCTTTACATAAATTAACGTTTTCTTGGCAGGAATGTGAAGGAGCCCTTCAAATTCAGGATGTAACCTTTGCGTGTATCTTTTTATGCAGAAGGCAGCCCACATTGTCTTTTTCCTCCTGGAAAAGCTCTGTCTTATCAGCCCCAGAGGTCGTTGGTGCGTTTTCAGCCAACACAGAAGTACAGGGCGCCTTCCTCCCCTTCCAGGGGGTCTGCAGGGTGAGCGCCAATCAGCCTGCGTTTGGCTGGGAAAAAATCAAGCCAGAGAGCTCGTCGCAAAGGGAAATATAAAGTAGAATATTCCCATGGAAACCAGTCGGTGAGGGACAAGGATTTCTCATTGACGCAGGTGCTCCGAGGTGGTTGCAGGCTAATTCAGCACATTATTTACCTCTTAATTTGTTACCACATACGAGCTGGGGCAGGACTTTTGTCCAGGAGACTTCCGTCCATGGGCTATGCTCTCTCTCTCTCCATTTGGCTTATATTCTTTTTTCTCCCCATGGAGGATTGAACAAATGTTTGCTGTATTCTGAAACTTTCCTTCTCTGCTTCCCTCCCTCCTTCCCTTCCTTCCTCTGTCCCTGTCATCCAGCTCACGGGTGAGAGCCCGCTCTGAGGGACACGCCAGGTCCCGGCCGGGTCCGGCTTGGGTGTGACTCTGTTAGCTCTGTGACTTCCCTGCCACCTCTGCTCCAGGAGCGCCCTCTCTCCTTCCGTCTGAATTCAGTCCTTCACAGGGGGCTCGCCCAGAGACATCCAGCCACAGCCACTCCTTGAGCCGCTGCCCAGCCAGCCCCGGCCAGGGGGGCAGTGTGGTCCCCACCCCCGCATCACTGGCCTCGCTCCTTGCCCAGCCTTCCCTGGTCCCCGCTCTTCGCCCGCCGCACGGTGGGCTGGCCACACCACCCTGGGACAGTCCCTCGATGGTCCCCTGCCATGCCATGCCGTCTGAAACGCCTGCTTTCAGAACACGTGGCCTTTGTTCGAGGAAAAAGCCATGAGAGGAACCCCAGGCCCCAGCGTAAGACTGGGCGTGACCCCAGCTTTAAAACTTCCTGTTGGTGACCACGGACACGTCATGTATGAAGAGGGTCTATGGCTTCCGAATGAAGGTGATGGCCTGCCTACCACAGGTTGGTGTGAGGATCAAAGAGACCTTCGGTGAGAGGTGTTGAGCAGGGAGTTACCCACTGGATAACTTCTCAGTGGGTGGTCTTAGCCCTCAGCCCTGGACATAACAGGCTCCCTCAAAAATTCTAATGAAGAGCAAGTTTCCAGAGAAAAGCACTTGGAATTTTTATATAAATTGTGTTGTTGTTGTTTTGATTAATGCAGTTTTTTTTTGATTAACAGAAGTTATCCCTTTTTTTTTCATTCTAGGAGCATTCTCTCTGTTCATTTATTTAGGCCTAAATCCTTCAATATAGTTTTAGATTTTCTCCATCATTGTCTTAACACAGAATTTGATTTCTATAAACTTCTGGCATCTTTATTAGTTCTAATAATGGCTCTGCAGATCTCTTTAATTATGTGTGTGTGTGTGTGTGTGTGTGTGTGTGTTGATAATTGTATCTACTGTGATTAAGGAAAAATTTCTTTTTTTCTTTTGAATTCTTAGAACTTCTCTTCCTTCCTTCACACTGATGAGGATCTTTATTATAATGTTGAATAAAGCTGGTGATAGAGACCAGATATTGTTCCCAATTTTATAATCTGAAAGGGTGGGCTTCTGGTGTGTCTAACGCTTAAGTATGATGTTTGCTGTGGAAATTTCTTGGTAGTTACGTTAAGACATTTATCTTCTTATAATACTTTACTAAGAGTTTTAATTTTAAAAAAAGTCTGTGGATCTTATTAACTATTTTCTGAATGGAGGGAGTTGATCAGAGTTTTTCCTCCTCTAATCTGTTCATTTAGCAAACTACTATAATCCATGTTTCTATTATTAAATCATTTGCGTGGAATTAAAACCTCACTAGATCATAACAAGCTTTTCAGAAACAATCATGGATAATCTGTCCTTTTTACTAGCTTGCAAATAGACCCATAAAATATAGTAGAAGTGTGGGTGTTTTTGAACTTTAATAAACAGAGTCGTGCTTTATGGACTATACTTACTATGTCTTTTCTTACTCAACAGTATTTGAAAAATTCACCTCAGGGACTGTGTACAGCTGTCGTGGGTGAATTTTCATTGGGGTCTAGTATTCCGTTACATGCATATGTCATCACTGACTTATCCGTTGTACTGATATGCAGTATTTTCTGGTTGCGAATAGTGTTGCTACAATAGCCTTGCCTCCAGATGGGGAGGACACTGTGGCATGTTCGGAATGCGTCTCTCCCCCCCCCCATCAGGTCATGTGACAGATGTTGTGCAAAGAAGTTGCAGCAGTCCCACTCCTGGCCACATTAGGCGGCACATTCTGTGGCTCCCTGGAACCCGGGGTGTCAGATTTCTTAACCTCTGTCAGTCTGTTGTGCACGCACAGATTTCTGACCGCGCTTTTTAAGTTGCATTGCTAGAATTATCTTTCTGTATCCTACTGGCCGCTTGGATTCCCTCTCTTGTGAAATAGTCATGCCACTCTCTGCTGAGGTTTGCCCCTTCCTCCTTCATTAAGTAGGAGTTCTTTGTGGAGTACAGACTCTGGAATTTAGGGTTCTTGTCTTAGATGTTATCTCCTATGTTATTTTCATTTTCTTTATGGTATCTTATTTTTTTTTAGTTAAGAACTTTATTTTTTTAGAGCTGTGGAAGGTTCACAGCAAAACTGAGGGGAGATACAGAGACTTCCTCCCGTATACCTCCACCTCCCCCCAGGCACAGCCTCCCCTACAATCAACATCCCTACCAGAGGGGTGTATTTGTTACCATCAGCAAACCAACACTGACACATCATGATCACCCGAAGTCTACAGTTTACAGGAAGGTTTTCTCTGGGTGTTGTGCATTCTGTGGGTTCAGATAAATATACAAGGACGTGTACCCATCATTATGGTATCACACAGAGTATTTTTTTTTATCGTCCTCAATATCCGCTGTGGTCCAAATATTTATCCCACCCCTCTCTCTTTAATGGGACCTTTGATATCAGAAGTTCTTCCATCTAAGGTTGAAGGCTGCATCTAATATTTCTATGTCCAGTGCTTTTTTGTGTGCCTAGTTTATGAAACTTTCCTCATCCAAGATTCTGCGTAGTTTTTTCTTATGTGATCTTTTAAGAGCTTTATTGGTGTTTTTCTCACAATTCACACCTAGAATTAATTGATTTTTGTGTGGGAGTCAGAAGTACAGTAATAGTATCGCTTTATTTTTGGACTACAGATACCCAATTGGCTCAGTGCCATTCACAAAGCGATGTCCATCCCCCACGGCTCTGCTGAGCCACCTTCGCCACATACCAATCTGTGTATTGGTCAGGTTCTGGGCTGCCTCTTTTATCTGTTATGTCAAGGTGTATGTCCCTGTTTCAGTAAGACAACATCTTAATTACTGTGGCTTAGTAATAAATATTGATATTTGAGGGTCAAAATAACTTCCTTCCTATAGTGAATGACACGGGTGTATCTATAATGTTTTAGTACATGTTCCTTAGGTTCTTAAACTGATGTATATTATCTTCGGGTTGCATGCAGTCACCCGGATCAGTTTATTAGACAAAAACTAGTCATTGTGGTTGTCAAACCTTCTCTAGTCTTAGTAGGTTTCATCCGTTTGATCTATCAGTTTCTAAGAGAAATGCCATGTGCTTATAACTCTATCACTTTTGCCTTATAATTCTGTCCATTTTTTACCTTCTGAATGTTTACCGATAGGGCAGGAGCATCTATGTTCAATGTTGTTACCTTTATCCTGCACAACTCTTTGTTGAGTTCCGACCATCTGCCAGAATGACTTAGGCTATGAGGGTGATTGACGGCCGCAGTATGAGCCACAGAAGCCTCGTCCCATTAGAGTTGACGGTATTACTGTTTTATCCAGGTGATTTTCTTCTTGCTACTAATGATTACAACCTTCCTCTTTAGTAATAATGGTTTTGCATTAAAGACGAATATTTTTTTAAATATTTTTACATGAGCCTTCTTTTAGTTAACATTACCCTCATACATATTTTCCTATCTTCTTATTTTTAATCTTATACCGGCGTTATGCACGAGATGAGTCTCTTAAAATTAACAGTTAGCAAGATTACTGTCATCTATTTCCACAGATTTCTGTCTCTTGCCAGTGACCTTAACCTATTGACATAAGCTATAGAAAAACGTCTCTTCACACCTTCTGACTTTATGAAGAAAATACCTACTTATGGGGCCCTGTCCAAGATCCCAGAAACATTTGTTAAAATCAGTTACATATTTGGATACTTTTTACCATATTTTATAAGTCCATATTTTTCTTTTTTAATGTTTCTTTGTGGCTATCCTCCTTTTACTATCTTGCATTGAGTTTATCATTTTTTTTCTTCTTCTCTTTCCTCTTTACTACTTCCAGGCTTTCTAAAGACTTTCTTGGCTATTATCTTGACGGTCAACTTGAACTATTTAATAGACATAATTAGTGTATAGCCTCTCAAACGTTTCGGTGTGTCTGAGTTTTCCTCGGAAAATACGTGAGCTCTGACTGGTGGTGTGGCCAATAACTTCCATGCTGCTATTCCTTTGCAGTGTAGTGCAGTCTTGTTCACGGTTCCTAATTAATCATGACTGTTTGGTGGGTGTTGCTTTGCGGCAAGTGCCGATGCAAGTGTATAAACTGTCTAACTTGATAGTGTAGCCTTGTATTGACTTCCTTTCTGCATCCTGTTCCCTGTGCCCTGCTTGTTTCCTTGGATAAAATTCCCTAAAGAACTGTTTGAATGTAAGATTTCATCTCAGGCTCTGCTTTTTTGGGGAGTAGGGGGGCAGTTAGGACCTGGTGATGGAGCAGAGCAATGGGAAGTTAGAGAAGAGAGTTAAATTCCTACAAGTCACTAATGTGGACAAAATGGCAACATCAGACGCACAAAAGGTCTTACAATACAGTCCATGCGACTGTTGGCAACCTCGTCGTTACGATGACACAAATCATATGCTTGTGCCTTTCCCTCCAGCGACCCCCAGCTTCCTAGGTGTCAGTGACGAGGAGGAAGAAGCTGGTGTCACTGAAGTTGGCCCATTGGCTAAGAGGGTAGGACAAACGAGCCATCGTGCCTGGCAGGTGGGGTCCTTGGAAAGAGAGTGAGTTAAAAAGTGGGCCATGAGGTCTAAGCCCTGTGGGGAAGGGACGGAAGACCAGAGGGAGGGTCAGTGGAGAATGCGGAGAGAGCAGAGAGGTCCAGGGTCTAAGGGGCATGTCGAGTGAGAAAGGAAGTGTCAGTGGAATCCATGCAGGCGCGGGCGGGAGCAGGTGGAGACCATGTGCCGCGTCTCGCCCGGTCTCAAGAAGAGAAGTCCCTGCGAAGTTCATCACGCACAGCCGTCCCCAAATGCAGCGTCCACGGACTGCCATGTGCCGTTCTCTGTGGTTGTGCTGCTGGGGTCACTAGGCCACCTTCCATCCTTCAACATGCGGACCTGTTTTTACAAGCAAGGCATTTCCGGTAGAGAAATCAAACTCCCAGCAGGCAATTGCATAACTTTCAGTTCATACATTGTCCTTTGTTACTGTTTTGAGGAGCAGTAATGACATTTTATTTCTTTGCACTCGACTTAACAGAAATCAAAATTTCCAAGAGGTAAAGAATCCACCAGAGGGGGCTTAGATTTGCAAGTCTCCCTAGAATTTTCTTTCTTTCTTCTTTTCTTCCTATCTTTCTTTCTTCATTCCTCCCTCCCTCTTCCTCCCTCTTCTTTCCTCCCTCTCTCTCTTCCTCTTCCTCCTTCCCTCCTTCCCTTCCTCTTCCTCCCTCCCTCTCTCCCTCCCTCACTCCTTCCCTCCCTCCAAAACCAACCCCTCAAACTGTGTTTTGATTTCCATCTGTTTTTGCAGTAGTAAATATTTTATTACTTAAAAAGGAAAGCAGTGTTTCTTCTTAAT
Organism: Saccopteryx leptura; assembly: GCF_036850995.1. Taxonomy (NCBI): domain Eukaryota; kingdom Metazoa; phylum Chordata; class Mammalia; order Chiroptera; family Emballonuridae; genus Saccopteryx; species Saccopteryx leptura. The sequence goes on from NC_089515.1 coordinate 3,900,023, forward strand.
TGTTTTTGATTAAATATGCTAATTACATTTTCAGATACTAATGACACATGGTGCTAAATGTTTTAATAATGCAGTGAAATAAGCTGGCAAATATAACAACAAATTAACCTGAAATGGCTACATCACTTCCCTCATTTTAAATTGTAACAATACAAAACAGAGGAAGGGAAAAGTTAAAACTGTATCATCTAACTCAGTGCGGAAAAACAAAACAAAACCTTAGTAAAACCATTTTGGCCTTTTTATGTAAGAGCATTCTTGGAGAATCTCGGCTTTTCTAGACTACGACCCAGAGAACCGTCGGTTGTCTGGTTGCCCCGAATCTGTTAGACTTCATGCCCCATACATCGAAACAGTCAGGTTTCTCGGTGGTGACCGGAAACTCCTTCTCCTTATGTGGTCACACGAGGTGGCCATCAGCCCAGGACACAGGACAGGGCTTCCTGGACCCCAACCCCAGACAGTCGACCCGAAGCCACGATTCAATTACTCTTTCTGTCAATGCAGAAGGTGAGCCGTCACCAGCTAGGAAGAGGGACTGAGCATACTTGTCGATACATGGCGTTGTGGTTTAGACACTCTCCTTATCGTCCTGTGAAGCGGTGACCACTTCCTTGGGTCAGTTCTCCCTCCAGCGACAGCAGCTTCTTCCAGGAGGCCGAGGCTACTCGTGAAGCAGCCTCCCCTTCACTGTGTACCCCACGCACATTCCTGATGCGAGACGTGAGCACCGCCGCCATGGAGGGATCTTGTGAAAAAAATCAAACCTGAGTCCCATCCACCTCTAGAGCGTGACTGCCAGCCGCGGGCAACGTGGCCTCTCAGGGAACACGGGGCCACATCTGGAGACGTTTCAGGTGGTCCCAGCTGTGGGTGCTCCAGGCATCTAACAAGTAGAGGCTAGGATGACGCTAAAATTCTGGACCGTCCACGTCGGTGACATGTCTGCTCCCCAGGGTTGAGAATGCCGCAGTTGGGAAAGCCAACCACCAAATCCCAGCTGATGCCCGGAAAAGGGGACCTCGGTGAGTGACAGGGAGGCGCGCAGCAAAACACACACTTCCGGCTCTGTGGGCCAAGCGACCTGTTTCTGTCTCGTTAAATCACTAAGGAAAAAGAAGGGATGTGGGGAGAGGAAGAGTGAGAGAGAGAGAGAGAGAGAGAGAGAAGACTAAAAGAAATTTGAGAGGCTCCAATCAATTGCAATGCATGGATCTTTTATTTAGGCCCTGATTTGAACAGTAAATTGTTAAAAAAAAAATTTTTTTTATAAGGTTGCAAAGGAAATTTAAACCCTAATATTTAATGATAGCATAGAAATATTGTAAAGTTTTCAGGGGAATAATGGAATTTTGTGTGTGCGTGTCTGCGTGTGTCTGTGTGGGTGTGTATCCTGCTTTTTACCAGCATAACCTGAAAATTTTACGAGTTTGATACTTGCCTTGAAACCCGCTGGCGTGGGAAGGGCGCAGAGTGCCGCCAAAACAAGGCAGTTATTGTTTAAGCCTACTGGCCGGCGGACGGCCATTGATCTTGTTCCATTTTTGCAAACATTTCATATTTTCCACAGTAATTTCTCTTAAGAAAGACTGCTGTTGTTGAAATCGCAGAGTCCACCCATCCATCCCATGGAAAATGACTCCGGTGGCACCACCCTCTGTAGGAGAATGGCTGTCTGAGGACATTTCAGCCTCAGACCTACCTTGGCAAACGAGGCTGGCGAGGAGAGGGACGCCCAGGCCCAGCGCTGGCCGCCGGAGACACAGCCGGTGCCAGTCAGCCGCAGGCTGGGAGTCCTCTGAGCCCCCCGTGCCGTTCTGTGACGTGGGCAGAACTCATGAGCACCCCCGTCCCCGACAGCCCTGAGATTCCCATGAAGTCACGGACACTGAGTCACAGTGACTTCGAACTCCCTGGAGGAGGCGCTCAGGGCTGACCCTCCTGAGGTGGCCAGATGCTGACATTCAGGAGAAACGGGTGCAGAGCCCTCCTCACGGGGCTCTAAGATGTGCATCCTCGGGGGCCGGTGCTGAAGAGTGCCCTGAACCCCAGAAGGGCAGTGCCCAGGCAGGGTGCTGTGCGTTGGAAAGGGGTGAAGGGAGCGTGTGGGAAGGCTGGGCGCGCTGTGTCTGAGCATTTCGTGCGCCCCAGGAATGTGCTCCCGGACCGTGGACGATGGTACGGGGCAGCCCCGAGGCCTTGGGCTTTCCTGCTCTGACAGATGGACAGCAGAGCCGCGGCACCCACCGAGCTGCCAGATAGGTGGCTCCATCAGCATCAGAAACGGACAGGTCAAGCAGGAACGAGGGCCACGTCTGGACAAAGGTGCGAGCCTGGACGGACCCATTCAGGTCAGCTTGCTAGAAACTTCAGTGACAGAATTTCGTTCAGCCCTGGGGAGCCACAGAAGAATGTTATGCCCGGGAGAGAATGGACAGACTGTGTTTAACAAGGTCTGGGATAATTTTTAGGAGACCATCGTTTCGGTAGCAGGTGACAAGGTCTTGAACTACAAGCAGGGACGTTCAAACTTCTTTTGTAAAGGGTCAGATAATAAAAGCGTCAGAGTTTGCAGGGCCCAGATGGTCTACGTCTCACATTGTTCTGCTTTCAATAGCTCTTTACAGTCCTTTACAAGCGTCAGAGCGGTTCTTATCCCAAGTGCTGCAGAGCACCGGGCTGGGGGGGGCGGTCAGGGAGGGCTGCAGTGTGCCGACCTCAAACCAGAGGATGGGCGGCAAGAATGGTCATCAGAGGGGACATCACTCGGCCCAGGGCAGGAAGCAACGTGGGTCTCCTCCTTGTGTCTGGGTGGGTGGAGGGGGGGGTAATGTCTCTGGTGGTGGCTCCTTAGTGACCAGTTTCTCCTAGCAGAGTTTGCCTGCAGAGCCCACGAGGGCTCTGACCCCCTGTGGACACGCCTCTCCCCCAGCTGCAACCCCCCCTCCAAATCCCCAGTAATTGCTGATGACTCCAAATCTTATTCCAGATAAATATTCACATCGTTTATTCTTTTTTTTACATCGTTTATTCTTTTTTTTTTTTTTCATTAAAAAATGTGCCAAACTGTATATACATTTAGGCCTCATAAACCTTGACCCACCCTTGGGCTTAAGACCAGCAGACAAAATATTTGAATGTGGGAGGTTCAAATAGATCGGGGCCTGGCTGGGCCGGTCCTTTTCAGGAGTCACCAGTCTACTCAGAGGGAGTGCAAGTGTATCAGTTGCCAAATTAAGGACATTTTGGAGTTAGACAGTAAGGTTCCCCTTTTCCTATTAAAATTCCTTTCATTTATTTATTTGCGTGTGTGTGTGGAGTTTTCAAAGTAAAAGACCAAAATCTTTTAAAAATCTCAGTGGCTCTCAGCCCCAACAAAGCAGGCGATGCATTTGACTGTTAGGGGTGGGGGGACTCTAGGACCCAGCCACGGGCTGGGCACCAGCAGGCAGGAGGGAAGGGACCTCTGAAAGGTCCCATTCATAGGCGCTGAGCAGCCCCAGCCTCTCCCCTCCTGACTTCGGTGGCACCTGAGGTGTTTGCAAGGTGCCAAAAGAAAAGACACACTCGAGTTGCTGTAATAAAACAGCTTTTTACTAGCGCGCCCTCTGTGATTTGGTTACAAGGCAAACACTCCCACGGTCACAGTGGTCCCCTGCAGGCTGTGCTCCCTCTTCTCAGTGACCCACCCCTGCCTTGCGTTGCCCCAGGGGGCCCCCAAAGGGGTTTCCAAAGAGAGAGCAGCAAAGCATGTGTCCTCAGCAGACCATGTGTCCTCAGCAGACCCCACGATGGACGCTTACAACAACCCAGGGGAGGCCCAGCCACTCCAGGGCTCTGCGAGAGGCAGCAAGGGGGAGGCATGGGAGAGGGGATGGGGGCGGAAGGAATGGGGTGTTTCTATCCCAAGGAGGTTGCTGGGAGAGCCCAAGGGGAATCAAGGGCACATTAGGCTGTGCTTGGGTCCTTGACAGCCATGAGTAAACATCAAAGCAACAAATGAAACTGCTCCCAGGTCCTCAGTTTCCCTACAGCGTAGGGTCTCTGTAAAACAGAGCCCCAAGATGGGTCAGCAGCCCTGAGGTCGCTTGGGGACCAACACCTGTGAAGAATAAGGGGGTGCAGGGCTATATAGGGGAGCCACAGATCACGGCTCAGACTGACCGTAGGCCAAGCAGTGGCAGAAATGGCCCGGCCCTTGGGCCATGGAATGCTTGGGTCTGGCTGGGGCTGCCTGCAGGCCTGCAGCACCTTGACCTTAAAGGTGAGGCTGACCCTGAGCAAGAGCTAGAAGCTGTCAGCGAAGCACACACCGCACCGCCGGCCGGGGTCCTGCCTGCAAGGGCGACAGGGCGATGCTCTTGTCTGCCATCTTGTCAGGGTCCTCTGGCTCCATCCTTACTCTAACAGGGTAACCGAGACTCTGGCCAACCTCAAAAAGAACCAGCCCCGCCTGGCTCCCCGGACCGGAAGCCCACCGCTGCCATGGGCCCCGCAGTCACGTGCACCTGGGTCAAGCCCAGCAGCCGGGAGGGGACTGGAAAGCAGAAAGTGATATGCGAGTGGCGAACTCTACGAATCCGTGTGTAATTTCTAAATTGAATTGACCCTCTTGTGACTTAAAGAAACAGCTCGTATAAATGACTTGAGAATAGGGATCTTTCTATTCCCTGCGATTTCATTATCTAAAACATCGCCAAAGCCATGTAGATGGTGTTACAATTTGTTCTCCAGTCCGCTGTCCCTTTGGAAGGGCCCCATCGGATACAGGTCTGGGATGCTGCCGCCCCACTCAACCCCTCACCCTGACCCCCGCCCAGCCTGGAGTTCCCTGTGACTCGTGGAGCAGGCTTCCTGCATCTCACAGAGAAATACGAGATGATGCCCCATACTGTCTGTTTGGCACGCGCCAGGCTGCCGTGGGGCTCAGAGCCAGCTCCCTGTCCCCTTCAGATGGCCGCATGACTTGGGCTGCTCCTGGCTCAGGCATGTGGAAGGCCAGTGTCCCTCTGGGGCAAGGTGACAGGCAGTGCACATCTCTGGCTTACACAAAAGGACACAACAGTCCAGCAACCCCAGGAGAGGGGTTTTCACTGGAACTCCCTGGCAAGCACACACTCCGGCCCTTGAGAACATCGCCTGGCCTCTGGGTGGTAAAGATGGTCATTGATTTCCCTGGGCTCCTTCTCTGAATGAATTGTGAATGTGAGCTTGCATGTCCCCTTAAGTGGTATCAGACCTGTGGACCCAGAAAAGTCCTGGGTAATGTGTGGGATGCCCAAGGGCCTCCCTAGCTCAAGCCAGAGCACAGGCGTCCTCTCTGAAAGTTCACTCAGATGTGGATGTTTACGTTTAAATCGGTAAAAATAAATAAATACAATAAAGTAAAACTGCACTTCCTCATTGTACCAGCCCCCTCCGAGCGAGCGTTCACGCCTGTGCACCTCTGCACCGGCGTGCCGAGGACTCGGGCGGGGGGGTGGTGGTGACCCTGGACAGCACGGACAGAGCACTCTTCGCTGTGCAGAAAGTCCTGTTCCCAGCACGGCCCTAGACAGAGCGCACACCGCGCGGCTCTCTCTCCAAGCCTTCGCGGCTGCACGAACCACCTGTGACATGTCCAGGTGTCTGTCTGTCTCTCCTCCAGGTTAGAAAAAGAACACCTGGGGGCTAAACCAGACTCAGGTCCCTGTGACTGCACAGTATCGCTGGTCAGTGGAAACCAGAGATGGGAGATTCTGACCCAGCTCCTACCAGACGGAGTCCAAGAAACCCTTGGGTGAGTGAGAGCCACCTGCACCGCCGAAGAGGCACCCGGAAGTGACAGCATGCATGAGTGGGGTTTTGTAAATTTTATTAAACATGGATAATGAATAATCAAAACTTTAAAAAAACAACACCTATTTGGGGGGCGTATAACCTCGCTGGAACCACCAGCAACGACTACACACTGAACGGCTGCCCTCACTGCCTGGAGGCCCACGGGCAGCAGGGAAGGTGTGCTCAGGGCTGGGCTCTCTCCACCGGCCTCAGAGCAGGGTCCCTCCTGCCTCTGCCAGCCCCTGGGGCCCCCGCTGTTCCCAGGCCTGTGGAGGAACCCCTCCCCCCTCTGCCTCCATCTTCATAGGGCCCTCTCCTCTCTTGTCCCTTCTGAGGACACTGGTCACTGAGTTTAGGGCTCACCCGGATCACCTCATCTCCAGATCCTTGATGTAATTACATCTGCAAAGAACCTCTTTCCAAATAAGAGGGTGGGGGTGGGGTGGGGTGGGGGTGGGGGTGGAGGTTGAATTCTCAGGAGCCAGGGGTTTGGATGGGGACATATATTTTGGGGGAGACTGCTATTCGGCGCATTATGGGGGTATTGCTATCTGGCTCATGAAGAGATGAAAATACTGCTCCTTTCCCACCAAAGAGTGGGGAAGCCCAGGCCAGGTGTGACTGATTCGGAATGAATGACCCCAGAGAGTACGGCCATCGGCAGCTGGAGAGGCTCAGAGCTGCGAGTGGAGGCTGACACGCTGTCACAACGGGGCCCCAGCGGGTAAGAGGCACAGAAAAGGAAGTCCGGAGAAGACCCAGACCAGGAGAAGCCCGGGCCACAGGAACAAGCCCTGCTTCCTTCTGACTCTGTCGCTGTCTGCCTGAGGGAGGTTGACCCTCCGGTGGCCACCAGCCTCCTCCAGCCTGTGGGTTCCCCCACCGGCACTCAGACCTGGAGCGATGAGCACGCAGCCACGGAGTCATCTGCAGGGGACTGTCGGACCAAACTCATTCCGTTCCGATTTTGACCTTTTTTTTTTTTTTTTGCTATTCAGCAAACCCGTGGGTCCGGGCTGCATGATAATATTTGAAGACCAGAAACGCATGTGTGGGGTGTCATCCAAAACTCATGTTTACTTGACCTTACAGTTTTAGAGCCCCTATTAACTTTAATTGTGCTGTTAAAACAGAGTCAATATCTCTGTACAAATTAAGTGGTAATAGGAATTTGCAACGGTTTTATTTTATTTTTTATGAATTAATCTTAAAATAAGCTGATTATACAAATCTTTCATCCAGCAGTGACTAATCCTGAAGACAAACATGCCTGTGATAAGATCCGTTCAAACAAACATTGTGTGTGTGTGTGTGTGTGTGTGTGTGTGTGTGTGTGTGTGGCCAGTAATGGCGGAAGCCGGGCCACCATCGGGAGATGGCATCTGCGTGACAGCGCGTGAGTCATGTGGCCACGGGCGTGCAAGGCTCACCACCATGTCCTAGAACCGGATGCACTGGGCAGTCACTGTCAGCTGTGAGTGACTTTGGGGACAAGAAACTACGAGGTTCTCTGTGAGATTCCTGCATTTGAGGAGAGAGTGAGGAAGGGGTTTTTGTTAAACACATCCCTAGTCAGCTCTGTTTTTACTTGAGAGGAAAGACATTTATTCAACAATGACTTTGTCTTCACCAGCCGGCAGGCGCTCTTCTGAGTCACTGTTGGATTTTAGCCTCGCAAAAATTCCTCGTGCACCGAGCTATTGATTGCTTCGCTTTGGCCGACAGGAAGCTCAGCATGGATGTGAAGTATATTTTTTTAGAACAGTCCAAGACCATGTGGTAAGCATTTTGTTTTTAATTTCATAGATAATAACTTGGCACATAGAGTATTTATTAGTGTAGAGCTGGAAGGAACGATAATAAAATTTAGAGCCAATGGACCCCCACCTAAATTAAACCAAAATCTGTCTGCCCTCCATCTCATCTCCCTTGCTCCCAAAAGCCACCTCCACCTGAATTTTGTATCTTGTACGACTTTGCTAGATTTTTAAATAATTCTATCATAGATGTAAATATGCTTACACAATACGGATATTGTTATATTTTACTTGCCTCAGAGACCTGTAAAGTTATATTATATTCTCCATATCAGTCTAGAATACTTTTTTTTACATATTGCATTTCTAGGATTTATTCGTACTGTTACAGGTAGCTGTGTTTTCATTGTTTCATAATTGTTTGTTTTAAGACTGTACCTGAATATCTTTATCTATTTTCTTGTTGGTAAGTTTAGGGTGATTTCTGGTTTTTCTACAAAGAACAATCCTTCTAGGCACATTCTTGTACATGCCTCCTGGTGTATATATGCAAAACATATAAAATCTAAAGGTAAAATTATTTGATAAAACATTCATAGGTATAAAATAATGCCAGATTATTTCAAAGTCTTTGCTACAAATTATATCTGGTTCAGCAGTGAAGAAAAACTGATATTGGTTCACAGTCTTGTCAATATTGGTTGTTATCAAACTTCCAAATTTTATTTCTGTGTTCATTAGGCAGAAGTTGTGTGTTCAATTTTGCTTTCTCATAGTACCTTTCTCTAGTTTTATACCAAGGTGTCAAAAACCTCATAAAATGAGCTGAAAAGACTCTCTCTCTTCCTTAGTCCTTTTTTTAATTTTTTTAAAATTTTTTACAGTATTTAGGATAAATTGAAATTCTCTTTTCCCTTTTTTGGTAAAACTTACCTGCATAGAGTTTTGGAATTAGCATTTTCCATTTTGGAAAATATTAATAAAGTCATTTAACTTCCTTAATGATCATAGGACTACTTAGGATTTTTATTTTCCCTTGTGTGTGTTTTGGTAAGTTGTATTTTTCTAAGAATTTATTCATTTTATTTAATTTTTTCAGTTTTAATGTGAAGTTTTAATGTTCTATCATTTATTTAATTTCTACAGTTGGTAGTCCTAGGCTCCATTCTTTTTTCTAAAATTGTTTTTATTGTGTCTTCTTCTTTCTATTAACCTTTATTAATTCTACTATTAATTTTCTGATTTTTAAGTGAGGTATATATCTTATTAAATTTGAATCTTTGATTATTTTTTTTATTATTCATTTTAAAGAGGAGAGAGAGAGAAAGAGACAAGAGGGGAGGAGGAACAAGAAGCATCAACTCCCATAAGTGCCTTGACTGGGCAAGCCCAGGGTTTTGAATCAGTAACCTTGGTATTGGATTATTTCTAATCTATGCATCAATAAATTTAAATTCCTCTTGACTTATTAGTAAAAAGGAGAAGTTATTAAAATAGAGAAAAACTAAGAGAGCTGGTGTCAGGAAAACCATCAGAAAATGTTTCAAAAAGCAGAGAGTGATAACCACGTTGCTCGCTGCCAGTTGGGTGAATTGGAAGAAAAAAATGGCCAGTGACTTGGGCAAATTGACCATGAATGAGCCACTTAGTGAGTTGCTGGGAGGGGTGTATGTCTGCTGGCTGGGTAGGACGCGAGGGCTAAGGAGGAAGAGGTGAGGACAGTATCCCGGTGTGGGGGGGGGGCTTGTGTGCCCGTCCTAAAGGTGCAATAAGCAGTCACAAGAAAAAGCGCCCATCTGGTGATCTTCCTTAATGTGTCTTCAGTTCTATAAGATGAGAAATGACTCTGTGTGTGCTAAGTGGATAAATAAAATGCCTAGAAATTTGGGGGGTGGAGAATCCGGGGACATTCCTTTGCTCCCTCCTCGCCGTTAACAATTTCTCTTTAGTGGAGATGGGCTGAAGCCAGCTCCCCGACTCACAGAGGGGAGGGAGAGCCTACAAGGGAGAAATTTAAAATAAAAATCCTAAGAGCCCAAGACATTTATTTTCCGGTTCCTGGGGCCTGAAAGGGAATCCAGGACCCCATGGAACACTAATTTTTTCTATTTTTTTTTTAAATTAGAAAAGTAACCCATGCATATGGTAAAAATACAAAAGCAAGAAGTAGAAAAAGGTACAAAATGAAAACACAATCTGCTTCTCGCTGTCTACCTCCAGTCTTCTTTCCCGGGGACAACTGCTGCTCACAGGGTCTTTCACGCCTAGACGCGTAGCCTTTCTTTTTATACGACTCGGATCACATCAAACACGCTGCTCTTTAGCTTGTTGTCCGCTGACAAAACATCAACCCGCGTCATCATGTGGACGCCTGCCTCCTTTCTCCCAGGCGCCTCTTGGGTCCCGCTGTACGTTTACACAGCATTTTTGTTTCAATAGCCCCTTATCAATTTCATGTTACTTCTCACCCTGGGTTTCTTTCCCTTCTGCTAAACTGCCCTGCAGCCAGATCTTCTTCTATACGTCTCTTGGGGTTCTGGTAAAGGTGTCTATAGAATAACTTCTTTACAATGGCTATCCCCTAAAATTCTTGAAAATTATTGTCACATTGCCTCTGAAACCCTGTTTTCAGTGACACTCTCACCCGCCGAGTATGAGAGGACTTCTCTTTTCACACCCCTGCTAACATGCTACCAACTACCTCACTGGCCTCAATGTTTCACCTTCCCTGGACCATGTCCTTGGTCACATGACCAGGCAGTTCCTCCCAAAGTCAAGAGGGAGAATCTCCCAGCTGTGGACTTTGGAGTTGGCCGTGGACTAGTTGGGATGTCCTGGACCCTGTCCCCACACCATCCCTCCAGGTGGACTGCTCTGGGCCCCTAGACATGTGGTGGAAGGAGCCACATTGATTCAAACTCCCCCTACAGTCAAGCAGAGTGTCTGAGTCCTCCTCGGTCCCATCCTTCCAGCAGCTGCCATTTCTGCCAGGCTGGTGACCTCTGTCTCAAGTGGGGTCCCAAGGCCCCGGAACTACTCCGCCTACTTTTAGGCACCTTGCTCAGAAGCAGACGTCACCTCAGTTCCTTATTCTTCCATGTGAATGATTCAGCCTCCTTCAGGGCGGCCCACCCTCTCTCCCTTTTACTCTGACACCAGCCAGACATGCTCCTGGTGGAGAGGACCGTGATGAGGTCACAGGTCACAGTTCATCACATGGAAATGGCAGGTTCTAGCCCCAGTCCCCTCTGGTGGGCTCAGGCATCCCAGTTTGATAGCCTGACACCCAGGGCTGGGCCAGGGCAACAGAGTTGGGACAGTGAGCACAGAGGGTCCAGATATCAGAGGAACCCCCACCCTCGCCACTGCTGGCCGTACCCCTGCCCTGATCTTGCCAACATCCTAAGCATATTCTCTGTCACCCTCCCTGTCTCCTCCACGGGGTGCCTGAAATCCTCCCCAGCGAGCACCAGTGTTTGTCTGTTTGTTTTGACATTCTCCGCCTCCCAGATGCCTGAGGCCACACTTCAGAAATGAGGGGTAACGATCTTCGATCTTCAGTGCGGAGTATTCCAACCTCAGTGCAAAACCCAGCAAACGCGGATTAGACAGGAAACAGAGGAAATCCGGAAATTATTTTCTCCAGTTAAGTTACTCAAAAAAAAAAAAAAAAAAAAAAAGTAATAAGAAAACTCCCCCTACAGGCGTTCTGTGGTTAATACAAAGTAAACAAACAAAGGTCCTGCAAACCTACTTGCTCCTGGATCAAGACCAGCGGGTGTTTCCATTTGACTCCTGGAAAACAAAACCTTCATCCCAGGCAAGCAGCACCTTCCCTCCCCTGGGAAGATGAATAATGCAGCAGGAACGCCCTCCCTCCCCTAGTCCCTCAGGCCACCACTGCTGAGTTCAACAGCAGTGCTAAAGGGGCTTTTCTGGCAAAGAGATGGAAATTCTTCTGTATGTTTCTATTCTTCTCCTTCATAAAGTCACTGGGCAAAGGAAGAGTGTTTGCACCGAGGCCTGTGCGATGCCTCCAGCGGGAAGGTGGGACTGAACGCAGGCCTGGGATGCCGCCTGAAAGTCTGTTTTCCTGGAAGCCCTCACTGGCTTTGGGAACACACACACACACACACACACACACACACACACACACACACACACGCGCACGCGCACACACACGGAATCGGTGGATAACTCAGAGACCAGCTGTGGCCCAGCGCCCATGTCTTGTCTCTCAGCAGACCTGCTCTGTTCTTGTCATCACCGCGCCTTCTCGCCCCCGCACGGGCTTCAAGCCTACCGGCAATGCCTGTTTAAATATTTGCTTCCAAATTAGAGGGAAAGCCTCCCAGAAAATCACTTCGAATTAAATAAAGTGGTGTTTTATGGGGATCCCTCCCAGCTGCAAGCAGAAGAAACGCACCTTGCTCCTCGCCCGTCGTGGGCACTTGAAGTGAAATGAGCTGTCTGGTGATGGCCCTGTGACACAGGAAGTCCACGCTGTGGCCACCCAAAGGGGTTTAAGGTGGGTTTCAGGGGACCCTTCTGGTCACAAAAAGAGTATTGTTCCCTCTGGTGAGCTTGTTACTGTTCAGTTCCATATATTATATGAGCCCTAAAGTTGAAAAAGCTCTTGGGGTTTTTTTTGGTTCTTTTTCTTAACGTGTTCTCAAACTGCTAATTATTTCCTGGTGTCTAGAAGTGCTAAATACATAAACACATGGACCCCTCCGCTTAAAAAATTAGGGCTCCATTTTTCTTCCGGATGAATCAGCATGAAGGATAACGTCCTACTCTGAGATCTCACACACATTATGACTAAATAATGTGGGGGGGAGGGTGGGGGATGTGGGGGACGTCCCAGGTCAGACCTGAGCCCTGTAAGGACTAATGTGTGTGTGTGGGGGGGGGAGCAGGGGACAGTGGGGGCGTCCCAGGTCAGACCTGAGCCCTGTAGGGACTAATGTGTGTGTGTGTGGGGGGGGGGAGCAGGGGACAGTGGGGGCGTCCCAGGTCAGACCTGAGCCCTGTAGGGACTAATGTGTGTGGGGGGGGAGCAGGGGATAGTGGGGGCGTCCCAGGTCAGACCTGAGCCCTGTAGGGACTAATGTGTGTGTGTGTGTGGGGGGAGCAGGGGATAGTGGGGGCGTCCCAGGTCAGACCTGAGCCCTGTAGGGACTAATGTGTGTGTGTGGGGGGGAGCAGGGGATAGTGGGGGCGTCCCAGGTCAGACCTGAGCCCTGTAGGGACTAATGTGTGTGTGTGTTTAGGGGGGAGCAGGGGACAGTGGGGGCGTCCCAGGTCAGACCTGAGCCCTGTAGGGACTAATGTGTGTATGTGGGGGGGGGGGGCAGGGGACAGTGGGGGCGTCCCAGGTCAGACCTGAGCCCTGTAGGGACTAATGTGTGTGTGTGGGGGGGGAGCAGGGGACAGTGGGGGCGTCCCAGGTCAGACCTGAGCCCTGTAAGGACAGGTTTGCTCTTTGGAGCCCGAAAAGGGAATCTGAGCCTGATCCCTTTGTCTCAGCGACACCTTTGAATTGGTTGCGTTTGGGCGCACACTCAAAAGAGAGTCTAAAAAAATGTGCGTGTGGCCATGTGACAGTTCCATGAAGAAAAACACAGGCCTCGCCAGTCTTGCGTGGCCACGGGACGTGTGAAACTATTTCATCCATTTCTGTACACAATGTTGTAGTAATATAAGGTTATAGTAATGAAATATATAGAAATATAAAAATATAGAAGATATATAAAAGTAATTAAAAGGATATTAAAAATAATTATTAAAATTAAATAAAGTTAGGCCATTTGGATAGGAATTAATAGAGTGGCTTAGTGCGGTAACTCTGTAATGTGATAAACAGACTCTGACTTTCAAGCAGAGCCCAGTTAGTATGTGTGTGAAGTTATACATAGTTAAGAAGTAGCTTGGTGTTATTTACATTAACTTTGTAAATTAATGAAAATAAGAACATCTTAAAAAGTGGTTTAATGTAAACATTTCAGTAGATTGACATAAAAGGGGTTCCCTGCGAGAAACTCCCAAAAAGGTGGTTTGAGGTGATAATCCTGTAGATTGACACCTGTTAGAAGGCGTTGCCAGAAAGGGTACTAAAGCTGAGGGGTCCCCTGCTGCGGTAGTAGCCCAGACTCCAATGTTGATGTGGACTGTATCCACGCTGCTCTGAGCTCTGACCAAAGCCAGCCGAGAGGAGCACGCCGACGGGGCCCCCTTAAGCTGTACCCGGGCACGCCAAAAGGATTTGTGAGTAATAAATTACTTGTGTGATTATTGCAACTAATTTGTGTGTCGGTCGTGTCTTTCCTCCAGTGGCATTTAACAGTAGCATCCTCATAGCCGCTTCAAGAGTAGTCTCGAAGAGGCTGCCAGCCCTGCTGATAAGCAGGAGTGTCCCCCTGCACAGGAAAGTCGAATCAGGGACGCCTGATCGATGTGGAACTTGGGCTCTACTGGGACACAGAGACATTGTCCTCTACACACGGCGACTAGTTCCACATGCCGAAGCGAAGTCACCGCGTGCCCTAAATTACACGAATGCGTAAGTTATTCTACGTTAAATGTCAGCACTTCACGGTTAATTTAGGGATGGCCACAGAGTCTGTCCTGGCTTTGCCGTGGAGGCAGAACCCCTTCCCGTCCCCCGCCCAGGCCTGTGAGGACAAGGTGCCAGCAGGCCGGGCTGGTTCTTTTGGAAGGGAGAGGAGAAATGCCTTTGCCTCTCAGAGCTGTATCCCAGGCCCTGATTCCTGGCCCGACGTGGGCCGTGGAGGCTGATGGCTGGACCACGGACTGCAGGAGGAGGGGGCACCTGCAGTGACATCTGGTGGGAGACACATAAAGCAGACAGGGGTCATGTTAGCCCGAGGCCCCAGAACATTAGCCAGGACCCCAGGAGCCCAGTCGTTGTGCCCAGGGCTCATATCCACCCGGCCGGAGCTGGAGACAGAAGAGCCGAGGGCCATCAGCTCTTTGTCCGACGGCTGCCGTGAGGCAGACACAACCCTCTCCGCCTCTCGCTGGGACTCACAGCCACCTTCTTCAGGAGGACACAAGCCATACCTCCCTGCTCACTCTTCTGCTCTCTCAGGCAAGGAGGGGACCACGTCCTCACCTCAACTCTCAAACTGGACTACGTCTAATGGGGAAATTCAACCTGGGTGAAAATCAAGACCTGGGATGGAGTTTCCCATTCATCTGCAATGCAGAGGAGAACACAAGGTACATCCAGAGTGCACAGGAGAAGAGGCTCTCAGCCCCCAGCCACCAGGGAAATGCCAGTTCAATGGCCGTGGAGGAACACTTCACCCCCTTGGAATGGCTGTTATCCAAAACGTCGGAACTAAAAACAGAAGAAAGTAAGTCTTCGCCAGGATGTGGAGAAGCTGGACCCCTGAGTGCCTTGGTGCTGGGAATGCCAGATAATGCAGCCACTGAGAAACAGCGGTGTCTCCAAATGCTGCACGTGGAGCCATCGTGTGTGGTCCAGGAACTCCGCTCCTGAGAAATGCCAGGAGCACGAATGCCACATTCATAGTGGCCAAAAGGTGGAAGCCACCCGAATGTCCTCCGAACTGATAGGCGGTACGCACACACCCTGGATGGCGGCTCAGCCCTAAGAAAGGAATTGTGGGACAGGTTACGACATGGAAGATCCTTGGAAACACTGTGTTTAGTGAAATTAGAAGCAGAAGTGTAAATATTCTACAGTTCCATGTGTACAAGGCGCCTAGAACCGGCACCTTCATGCAGAGGTGGGATGGTGGTTACTGGAGGCCAGGGGAGGGGACAGTGGGGAGTTTTTATTTAGTGGGGACAAAATTGTCATTTGGGATAACGAAACGTTCTGGAAATCGTGGCGATTGTCACACGACATTGTGAGTGTGCTTTGACGCCCCTGGATCCTATGGTTACGAATGGGGATTTTTAGGTTGTTGTATTTTGCCACAATATACACACACACAAAAAAATGTCAAAGGGCACAAAATTGAAAAGTAATGACAGGAAGCCAAAACTCACTTAGCATGAGCCCCTGCAGGGGTGGTGACATTCACTCAGGTCCCGTCCCCCTCGGCCTAGGCGTCCACGGCTCTACTGGCCCCCCCAACCCCCCACGCCTTCTCTGAGCCTGCCACCAGCCCCTGTTGCCTCTTCTTCATGACCCTCTGGCACCTGCATTTCCTCTCCTGGACAACACACAGCCCAGTCCCCGTGGCTCACTGGACCCCAGCCTGTCCACTCTGTGCACGCCTGGACCATCTTTCTTGGTAGCTCCCACTGCGCTGTGCACCCCGCCCACCAGCCTGCCATTCAGCGTGTCCCCTCCTTCGCGTGGCCTGCCCCTCTGCCCCCCACAGGCCCAGCGCGATCTCACCGCTCTGAGAGTCGCCGTCCGCGCTGTCGGGGTCTGTCCACAGCACGCCATGTACACCTTCAGGATCTGCGCTCCTCCTCACCGCCCCTGCAGCCTGGAACCCTTTCAGTCCCAGCTGCCCCCCCCCACCTCTGTCCCTGCTTCCTAGACCAAGTGGGACGGCACCTCTCCCAGGGAGGGTGCCACCTGGCCTCCCTTCTGATACGTTCTGTCTACATGACCCTTTGCCATCCACACGGGCTACAGCATCACCTGACCCCAGGGCAGGTAAGAGGCTTTACTTCCTCAACTAGACGGGGGACAATTAGAGGGGAGCGTCTGCATTAACTTCCACCCAGGATTTAACTCAAGGCTCTGCGTCCTGCAAGTTCTCAGTGAAGATACATGAACTGGCTGTGAGAATCGGAACCTTTGCTCAGGCGACATTTGCCCCTGCTGGACTATCTCGAAACAACTACAGAGGTGCTCTCAGGGCGCGCATAGTTGAAATGAGCTCTGGTACCCCAACGTCATTAAGCTGTTTTGGGCCCCGTGCCAGCCTGATTCAAATGTGACAGCAGGTGGTCAGGGCTTTGTCCACATCCTGCCCTGTAGCGCCTGACTATAACTCTCCTGTCCCAAGATAAGACCAGAGCTCCCTTTCCGGTTTTCAAGAAACCCCTCGCTCATGCTGAGGACAGCATCGGCACTGGGGAAGCTGCCGCTCTGAATCAAGATGGGCACATTCGCCAAATACTCAAATACAGACAAGCAGTGGCGAAGGTCACAATGAGCAGGTCAGAGGGCCCTGAGCGTACAATGGACCGGTGCTTCTGTGAGCTCGACACCCCAATATAAAAATATAATCTATTAGGTGAGCGCAGAAACTTTATAAAATGTAAGATACTTTCTCAACATAATGAAAGTACCCTACAGAGGATACATTTTCTGTGCTCATCCAGGAATAATCTGCATTGTTGGATAACCGGGGCAGACTTATACAACATATTCTCTCACCCTGGTTTTTGTTATTGTTTCCTGTATCTCTGATTATATCGAACTCATTCATCCTCAATTTATAGATTTATATTGTGGCTTCCTCTATTATTTTAGTGAATGCATTATCTTGTTAAAAAAAAACTTTTGTTTTTACTAGCTGGATAAATATTTAATTTTATTGCTTTCTTTTGCTTCCTTCATTTTGCTACATTTTTAATTACTTCACTTCTCTTTTTATCATTATTAATTTTATTCTTTTGTTTTCTTTATTAATTTTATTCTTCAGATAACAATTTATTGAATTGTTTATTCTTAATTAATGAATGCTTTTTTTTCTGTCTAGCACTAAGAGGAAAGAAGGCAAGACTTGTCCTCTAAATCCATCTTTGGACACACCCGACATTTCTTAGGAGTGGTCACCCTCACTATAGTCATTATCCATGAAGCATGAGGATGTATCAATACTTTGACTTTCTTCATTGATCAAAAGGATGTTCTGGACATTTTTTTTTAATTTTCCAGTTTTTGTGCTTTGTTTTTTGGTTTTCTTTGTCTGGCTTTTTTCATTCATATCACAGCACTATGGGCCAAGAATAACAACTGAAATGTTTCCACTCTTTGGCAAAGATTAAAGTTCATTTCTGCAAGTATTCCATGGCCATGAATTCCATTCAGAGTGGAGAGGTTCGTGGGTGTATATATCGATATACTGTGTAATCACTTTGCTCCTTCTGTCTATTCAATCGGAAAGACAACAGTGAATGCTGGCAGCTCCCGGGCAGTGCAACTGTCTATCTTTTTGCTCATATTTTCCTGTTCTTTGTTTGACTCAGAAAGATTCATAACAGGCAATGAGTTGCTTTGTTTTAGGGATGCCTTCAGCATGCACACAGTTGCTACTTTGTTCCATTCCTCGAATACCTCTTTTCTCTCCACAGGTATATTAAAGCTCACTTACTTCTGTTTCCCTTGTTTGTTAATGGTCTGTCTAATGCTTCCTTGATTTTATCTTGTTTTGTTACCATTGTTTTCATTGTTGTTAGAAGGTCTCAGGCGTTTGTTTGTTTTGTTTGTTTGTTTCATTTTGCTCTAGTGGGCACTTGGGTCAGATGACCTATCTTTAAGTTTAACTGTGATGGCTTTTTCAGCTGAAATGACGTGCTCAGGCTTGTATTTCCCCACTTTCTGACTTTAGACATACAGAAATAACTACAGGAGTCCCCAAAATTTTTACACAGGGGGCCAGTTCACTGTCCCTCAGACCGTTGGAGGGCCAGACTATAAAAAAAACTATGAACAAATCCCTATGCACACTGCACATATCTTATTTTAAAGTAAAAAAACAAAATGGGAACAAATACAATATTTAAAATAAAGAACAAGTAAATTTAAATCAACAAACTGACCAGTATTTCAATGGGAACTATGCTCCTCTCACTGACCACCAATGAAAGCGATGCCTCTTCTGGAAGTGCAGTGGGGCCTGGATAAACGGCCTCAGGGGGCCGCATGCCGCCCACGGGGCGCAGTTTGGGGACCCCTGAACTAGAATCTCCGCAGTTCTGCAGGGGAGGCTGTGGCATACCCACACTCACACCCCTTCCTCCCACCTACCCTGCCAGGCGTGCAGAGAAACTCAGGGGACCCTGTGTAGGGCTCAGGGAGTTTGCGTGGGATGCCGTTCCCCTATGGTGAATGACGACAGTTAAATTTAAATTGCAATCCTGTGATCAAGGGTGAACTGTCGTTAGAATTCGTATTTTTAAAGACCCAGCGGTGCCTCCTGGTTTCCTCACACTTTGATCAACTCCATTGAGGACCTTTGACTTTTTTTTTTTTCTTCAGTGAATGAGATGTCTTCTTCTCGTTATGTTTTCAGAATCGTTGACCCTGCAAATATTTAGTGAGTCCACATCTAATTTACCTCCCTCATAAGTTCAGGCATGTTTAAGCATTTCTTCCCATTTCTCAAACTTCAAACAACAGCATGCCTGGGTTTCTCCCATTACACGTGCATGATCTCCTTTAACCAGCAAGTTCAGTTTATTTGTTCTTTTTTATCCGATGTACCAATGACTCATGATCTGCATCTTCACTGTACTCCTTAGTTACAGTATCTACTCACAATTAATGCAATTTCTTGGTCTGTTTTCTGCAGAGGGATGACATTTTTATCATGGCCTTTGCTTCATTAACTTGCCTTTTGAAATGGTCAAATCGACTCATCAGAATGTGTCTTCAGCTTCCAATGGATGCTGTAATACTTAATTTTCTTAAAGTTACTGAATCAAGCCTGTTACCTTTTCTTGTCTTATTATCTTTCATCTCTGTTCACAAAGGTGATATTTCATTGATACTCTAGAGAATGCAAAGCTGTAAATATCTTAAAATTTCCTCTATGGACCCTGGCCAGTTTGACCAGTGGATAAAGCATCAGCCTGGTTTATGGACGTCCTGGTTCAATTCCCAGTCAGAGCACACAGGAGAAGTGACCAACTATTTCTCTGTCCCTTCCTTTCCCTATTCTCTCTCTCTTCCCTTCCAGCAGCCAGTGGCTCAATTGGTTCGAGCATCAGCCCCAGGTGCTAAAGATAGCTCAGATGGAGCTCATCCACCTCAGGTGCTAAAAATAGCTCAGTACTCTAGCATTGACCCCCAGATGGGTTTGCCAGGTAGATCCTGGTCAGGGTGCATGCAGGCATCTATCTCACTGTCTCCCCTCCTCTCACCTTTTAAAAAAGAAAAATTTCCTCTAGGTACCGAACTGCACCTCATTTCAACATGTATTTTTACCTTTCATGTTGTATCTCTGTCTTTTCCGTTGCAGAATTCTACACGAGACTCGGGTTATGTTACTGCTGCATAATCACCTTTGAATGAAGGCATTCTCTTTGGCCGTGTTCCTGAACACATATACGAAGTGCTAATACACCTTGGCACTTTTCATAGTATTAACCGAGGCACTGCTTTAATCTGTCTCCTCTAAACCATCACGCCCAGCCCGCCAAGTCTGGCCCGGTTACCCACGCACCCTCCGCTGCTCGGGAGAGCTGGGGAGGGAACGCTGGCCGCAGCTTGTCACAGTGGACGCCTTTGATCTTTCTACTCTCCCTGTGTATGCGTTACCCATCCTGCCCCTGGGGCCAGGTTCTCCACGTTGTGACTCATCCTGCTGTGCCTGGCAGATGTGCCCTTGGTTTGTGATTACACTCTATTGGGGGCACACGGTGCCTGTTTGGTAAAAAGAGTTGTGACGGAGAGAAGAGTTCTGTCCATCCAGGCTCTTCGGCTGCTGGTGTAACTTCGCATGGCTCCCCAACCATCTTTGTTTGGGGCCAAGTGGCTGCTGGTTTATTGCTCAGCTCTTACAGAATTAACAAGGTCAGAAAGGATGTAAATAGCGTCACAGAAGGGCTCTTTAATCCCAACCCACTTTGAATGTTTCTTAGTGAACGGAAACCAAACAAATGAACATTCAAGCAGAGAATTCCCCCATGTTTTTTTTTAGCGCCTATTGCCATCGCTCCCCATCCTTACAAACTGGAGGCCACCAGCCAGACCTGCAGGAATGCCCTCTGCTTCACCTCACACCACACTGCCCGGCCTTGTCCAAAAGGGAAGTTGCTAGTTGGTTGTCACAAGAGTGTTTCGATGTGGTGGCGCTTGTATTATAGAGATGTGTGTATGATGTATGGGGTCTATAATTTTTAAAAAAATCAGGAGACAGTGTAAATAAAATAAAAAGTGAGCATCTGCCTTCTTAGACCTATGGACACTTTATTCCTTACTGTTTATTTGCTCCAGAACCCCTGTTGGCAGAAGGGGTCGTGGGCTCCCTCTGAGAGACGGACCTGACGTACAGGGAAGCCCTGTGATCTGTGTGGCAGGCCAGCACTTCGCGGGGCAACCCCCAAGCCCTAGTAAATCTCCCCTCCCAACGACGCTCAGTGTTCCAAACCTTTGCTTGCTGGGAATTGCAGGCCCTATTCGCCCATCACACTGAAATCTGCCTGTGCCCTCCCTGCCGGTCAGGGCACACTCCCTGCCGAGCTCTGAACCCCCAGCCTCCCCCACTGGCCAGGAGCCCGAGGACAGCAGCATTTACAGGTTCTAAAACTCACTTGAAAATGCTTTTAAAAATGTTATCCCCACTAGGCGGCGAGGGGGCAGGTGCTGGTGCGTTGCGCCCAGCGTGGCCCGTGAGTCAGGCGACGGGCGTGCTGAGACGTGTTTCTTCCCCAGGTTGTCCGTGCCGGAGTCTGATGGAAGCGTGACCCGGCAAATGGGCAGCTCACGGGGTCTGCGGCCCCGATGACCCAGAGAGAGGGTGGGGAGAGGGAGCGGCAGACAGTGATAGGGGCCCCCGCCATGCCCAGAGACATCCAGTGCGGCGAAAGGGCACGTGGGCTGTGGACTCTGAATCCAGATGAACAGCATCGGAAGGTTCGCGCCCCACTCCCTGCCCCTGGAAACCTGGCTGCGAGAGGGCCACCCTGAGGCGTTCAGGGACACCGGGACCGCACACGTGTCCTGCCAGCCCTGCTGCACGGACAGAGCTCACGGGCCAGCAGGTGGGCCGCTCTAACAGGCTTGTCCTTCTTGAAAGATGACATGGGAAGACTGGACAATATGATTATTAAAAAGGTTCAGAAGACTAAAGAAACTGTCAGCATTAGAAATACAGTTACACACTGAATGTTAAGACGAAGAAAGTTAGAAATCTCCTATGTTGACAAGGCCAGTAGTTTTTTAAAACACGCACACACAGGCACACACACACATGAAGTCATCAGGTACAAAACACTTGAAAGAAAGAAGCCATGTGTGACATGGTGCTTCATTTACCATTTATTTTTGGTGACCTTTGCACCTAAAGACTAGGGCGGGGTAATGTAATTGTTCCTGATATCATCGATTTGCTTCTTCATGAATGGAGTTCTGTGATTTACGTGGCAGTATCCCAGGTACTAGGAGACTTGGCCATGGATTTACTTTGAAGATAGCGGTGCTTGTATTGTACCGGGTGCCTAGAAGATCATTTTCCACCACGAACAGCAGCTGGGACTTCCTGGAGTGAGGATTTTTTTTTATTTCTCTAAAGCGTTACTGAGATCTGGGGCCGTGCGTTGGCGGAGACGCGATGTCTTCCAGAAAGGATTTGGCATTTGCAAAGTTGTAAGCCAGAGGGGGTTCAACTAGACAGAGTCCCTTGTCCCTTTCAACAAAACCAAAGCCGGGAGGTCTGCCCGTGTCAGCTGCAGCTTCCTGCTGTGGCCTCTGCTGCGCCCCCGGGGGGTGTTGTGGCAAGGAGCTCAGGCGACCTGTTTCTTTGATTTTCAGAATTAAGAAAGCCAAAGATTCTATCTCTGCTAAGTAGCCACAGGTCGCCTCTTTTTCTGTTTTCTTTTTCTCTTCTTTGTTCATTACTTTTGTCGTCGCTGCCGTGGGAGTCGGTCCATACGGAGGAGACGGTACTGGAGTTGATCCTGCCGCTCTCGCTGGCCTGGCTGGAGAGACGGGCAGGCTGTGGCCAGCGAGGTCGGCTGTGTGTGAACAGGGTGTGCGAGGGCTCTGACCACCTGGGAACTGGCCTTAGGCCCGGTGGCTCCAGCGGTGTTGACCCCGCCTCCCTGTGCAGCTCCCAAACTGGGACCCCTCCCCTCGTCCTCCACTCCCTTCCCCAAGCGTACGTCTGCACATGTCCGCCCGATGGGAGCTTCCCTGTGGGGACTCGACTGTCTCATGGGCTTGGGCAGAACCGCCGCTCGTGGGCACTAGCCCTGCTGACCTACATTCTCCTCTGCCATCTCCTCTTCTTCTGGAAGGTTCTTCCATGGTAAGCGGGTCCACGAGATGCTTCACCACCATGGACACCTGCTGGTTGTACCTTCCGACAGCCACCTCATTTCCCTTAGCCACTGGACAGTCACTCTATGACCCCCGGAGTCACCCAGATCGGGGCCGCTGTGTGGTTTGTAAACTCGGCACTGGGAACCCTCACTGCCCTAGTTCCAGGGCAGCACGCCCGTCACGTGTCACACACCTTTGGTCTCCATAAACCCCTCTGTCTCCTTGTCGGGCCCGGGTGTTGTTTTTGGCCAGCCCCTCTCCTTCCTTGCCCCCCTCCCTGCGGTTCAGGGGTGCTGTCAGCTGCAGAGCCGTTTCTGCCCAGGAAGCCTAATTAATGAGCCTACCAATTAGTGGCAGAAAGAAAACCCTGTACTACCCCCCCCCTCATGTTCTAGGTTGCGTTTATGTGTTTCCTTCTCACGTGACCATGGCTGGTGAAGTCAGAGGTGGCGCGACCCAGTGGGGTCTCCTGGGTAACGGTGTCCCTGGGCTGCGTGACTCATGTCCCACCTCCGCCTGACAGCCACAGCCGTTCACGCCCCCTTCACAACACCGCCTCTCGTTCTGGGGGGGCTGAGGTTCCCACTGGCCTTTGCTGAGGACAGTTCTGACCTACAGGCAATCTCCGCCCCTGTTACTTAGACATGAGTGTAAGGTTGTAGCCCGCGGCGGGGTTGGCCACTTCGGTACAAACACTGGTCTTGAGGGTGGTCCTGGGTGAGCCATGTGGTCACAGGCTCTGCTCAATCCTGTACGGAGATGGAGGACTCTGGGCTCTGGAGGAGCAGGGGGAGGGGGTTCTGGCCCGGCCTGGGCCCTCAGACCAGTCAGGAAGCCTGATGCCCAGGCTGCGGGTCAGGAGGGAGCTGAAGGCTTCGCCGTGCAAGCAGCATTGGGGGACGTGTCACTCTCATCCCGGGGAAGGCTTCAAAGGGCAAGCCTTCTCAGAGCAAGGCCAGGCAGCTCTGACTCCCCTGAAAGTGTCCACCTGAGCCCTGCTTGGCTTCTTAAATGTCCTTAGTGGACACACTTGTTCCAGCATTTTCAGGAGCTTTGCGGCTGGAAATAGGCCTGTCCCCAGTCAGTGTCCTCACAAACGCCCGGAAGGCAGGTCAGCAGGCTGCCCGCCACGACGATGAAGGCCGTGAGCAAGTAGCCAACTTAGCTGTGGTTTGTCTTCAACCAAATGTAAATACAACCTCTTTCTCCCCGAAATGGTTAGAGTCTGGAGAAGGTTACTTTTGGAATCCCACAGAAAGAGTAGTAAGCAATTTGTTGGGCATTTGGAAACCGCCTAATAAGGAATCCTGATGCAGCAGGTTGTGGATGGATCAACTCCCGGAGTTTTCCGTTAAGGGGCCGAGCACAGAGAGAATCACACCGCCTTCCCGAACAGCCCCTCTCAGCTATGTCTCTCTGGGGGCGGCCACATCTGGGTGGCTGTGCTGACTGTCGGAAGCTGATCGTGATGGTCGAATTCCACGGGGAGAGATACCAAGCTATTGCAAATTCAGGCGCATTCAGATGAAAGAAAATAATAATAATGGCTTACTGTAAGATGAGAACAACACTAATGACTGCATTCATTAGCAAAATGATACTTGGTGGACGAGCATTAGTAGTTATCGAATTGCAGGCAATAACAGGAATGCGAAATTAATTTCATCGAAGGGATTGAAGAATGATTTATTTACAGTGAATATCCATCCTATTTGAAACTTCACTGACTTCATTTAAAAAAATACAGCTGCATTGGTCTTGAACACACCGCTCAACACTAACCATTCTGAAACTCATTATTTTATGTTTTTTTAAAAGCATACATTTAAAAAGACTAAAATCCCCACCACAGTGCCAACTCAACTCTCAGATGAGGTTATTTGCTAAAAAAAAAATATGAGAAAGGATAGTTTAGGTTATCTACACTGCTTTGGTTGGTCTAAGAACAACACTGGGTCACTTTTATAATACTGGGGTATCATTGAGAAAAAATGAGCAAATATGAGGTGTAAATGAATTTTTTTCTATATAGACACCTGTGTAGCCACCACTCAGATCAAGACTCAGAACATTCTAGCACCCCAAGAAAAGCCCCACCCCTTCCGGTCAGTGCTGACAGCCCCAGGAGCCACTATTCTGACATCCACACCCTAGACCAGCTGGACCTGCATTTGAGCTTTCGATAAATCAAGCCGGGTCGTGTCTAGTGTTGCCATTCTGGCTCCTTTCCCACAACGCAGCATTTTGAGGTTTGTCGCATGTGGCCCTGCGTCGGTAGCTTGCCTGACTCTTGTCCCATCCCGGTCCTGACACGGCCTTGATGCTACACGTGACGGACCGAGTGACTGACTGCTGTTGAGCCGTGCGTGGTGAACTGGCGCATGTCTGAAGTCCCCAGCGTTGGAGCTGCAGATCAGAGAGGGGGACGCTGGGACGTCACCCGCAGGAAGAACCTGCAGGAAGTGTCTTAGCCACTCTGACCTTGGTCCGCTGTCCACAGTGACCAGGAATGCTGACCCAGTAACTTCA
This sequence comes from Saccopteryx leptura, assembly GCF_036850995.1. NCBI lineage: Eukaryota > Metazoa > Chordata > Mammalia > Chiroptera > Emballonuridae > Saccopteryx > Saccopteryx leptura. The sequence goes on from NC_089515.1 coordinate 3,925,352, forward strand.
CAGCGTTCCCAGGCAGATGAATGAGGAAGGGGCCATGGGGACTCCCCGTGACACTCTCAGGGCCCAGCACTAGGCAGCACGTCCTGTAGGGACCCATAATCCCTAAGCTCTGCACACGGGCCGTGCACCGCATTTACCAGGGAACTTCTCATCAGTTCTGAGCTCTGGCTGCAACCCTGAACTGGCTACGTACACACACAGTTCTCGGCCTCCTCGTTTTGACGCAGACACTGTAAGACGCCTGTCCCTCGTTAATGTAGTTCTGTCTCCTCAAAGAGCTTGCTGTTCTCAGGAGCTCTCTGGGGGCCTGAGCTCCACCGGCCTTCTCTTCCGTATTTAACTTGGGAATTATCCAGCTGAGTGGGAAATCCTACCCTCTCCTTAGTCATGTTTCTTAAAGGTTTGAGTTGATTATCTAAATAAACAGTACTCTTAAAATCGTCCCTCAAACAGAGTTGTTCATCTAACCTTATACAAAATAGCATAGAATTCATCTTCTCTCATCAACTCTGTTTTTCATTTCAACTTTTCTGGGACTGGCCAAGATTGGGCATGGATAAAAACCCACGTCTGGCCTCAGCCCTCCAGATGCCCCACAGGGAAACACACACACACACACACACACACACACACACACACACAAAGGCATTATGGCTGAGTAGTATTCCACTTTATATATGTAGCACATCTTCTTTATCCAGTCCTCTATTGAGGGGCACTTTGGTTGTTTCCACATCTTGGCCACTGTGAATAATGCTGCAATGAACATGGGGCTGCATGTGTCTTTGCAAACAAATGGTTTCAAGTATTTTTTGTGTGCAGATACCCAGTAGAGGGGTCGCCGGGTCATCTGGTAGCTCTATCCTTAATGTTTTTTATGTTTGTTTTTTTTGTATTTTTTTTCTGAAGCTGGAAACGGGGAGAGACAGTCAGACAGACTCCCGCATGTGCCCGACCGGGATCCACCCGGCATGCCCACCAGGGGCGACGCTCTGCCCACCAGGGGGCGATGCTCTGCCCCTCCGGGGCGTCACTCTGCCACGACCAGAGCCACTCTAGTGCCTGGGGCAGTGGCCAAGGAGCCATCCCCAGCGCCCGGGCCATCTTTCCTCCAATGGAGCCTTGGCTGCGGGAGGGGAAGAGAGAGACAGAGAGGAAGGGGGGGGGGATGGAGAAGCAAATGGGCGCTTCTCCTATGTGCCCTGGCCGGGAATCAAACCCGGGTCCCCCATACGCCAGGCCGACACTCTACCGCTGAGCCAACCGGCCAGGGCTATCCTTAATGTTTTGAGGAATCGCCATTCTGGCTTCCACCACGGCTGCACCAGTTCACATTCCCACCAGCCGTGAGTGAGGCTCCTTTTCCTCCACAGCCTCTCCCATATCTGTTGTGACCTGTCTTGCTGACAACAGCCGATCTAACTGCCGTTTGCAACAACGTGGATGAACCCTGAGAATGCGAGGGCGAGCAGAATGAGTTAGTGTCGGGAGCCGATCAACGACTGCTGGCTGGCAAGGCCACAGCAGGAGAAGACCCACAACTGCTGGCTGACAAGGTCACAGCAGAAGAAGATCAAAAACTGCTGATTGACAAAGTCACAGCAGTGAAGACCAATGGCTGCGGGGTGACAAAGTCACCACAAAGGAAAAGCACAACGATACTCCCCCCTTTGACTTTTTGAATTAATCTGGCCTTATATCCCCCCCTTTCTGGGTGTGTGCTATTATTTGTGGCACAGGGATAATAGTACCGTGCTTTCCCTGTAGATTTGTAGTAATTTCTTTGGAAATGAGACAGAAGGTGTAAGTTCCACAGAAAAGCCTGTAAGCCCCTTGAACTGGGCTCATAAACATAAGAGGCTGGCTATGATATCCCTCATAAAGGGTTAAGTTTGTAGGAGAATTTCTTCTTATTGATCATGTTAGAAAGAATAAAGTTAGAACTTAACTAGTGTATGAGTATAGTAAATGAATAAGTTTAACTAGACATTAGAATCTTAGGTAAAGTGTAGTGGAGTGGCCTGTTGCGTGGCCTTGGATAGGAGTGCAGCTGGCAAGTCTTTGTTAAAAGACTTGTTTTGTCACTGAAGGCAGTTGCTGGGCTTTTCTCAGTAAAACATTCTCATGAGATTTTTGTATTTTCCAAGGATAAGGAGAGGAATGTGGTGGGATTCATAGCAGCAGTAGCAACTAATGCCTTCTGATATTGTGTTGCTGCTAGCTATCTTGCAGATGCGCTCTATGTATCTTTGGGTGAAAGTTACTCTTGATACTATGTCAGTTTCTTATAGCAGGCCTTTTGTAGTCCCGTGGGAAAAGAATTAGGACACTGCATGAACTCAAGGCCATTTGCCTGAGCAAGCGGTGGTCCTTTTGCTAGCCCTTGATGATTTCGTCTGCTAACTCTTTCTGCGCCCTCGACTCACAACAACAGTAATATAGAGTTATTAATTAGTACTAATCTTTTAGAATTTTGTACCAATATTGTTATTACTATTCAAGTTATTGTATAACTGTACTTTGTATAACTTACCACCTGACTTGTAGTTTATAGATATGAATTAACTGTTATCTAAAAATATGTAACCACAGTGAAATTAGAACAATGATGTATTCAAAATACCATGTGATTGTAACTTAGTGTGTGTGTATAAAAAGAAAGCTAGACCAGCATTTAGAAGAGATGCCTGGCAGTAAATGCTAACCAGAGAATAAAGAATTTGGCTCTCTCACTCCATTTTCGCCGACGCCGTCTCTTCCTGTGGGACCCCTGGATTCCCCCCGGGGCTGGACCCCGGCAAGTTAGTCAGAGAAAAGCTAGAGACTCTCTGACTTCACTCAGATGTGGGATAGAAAAGCAAGACTCACCGACAGAGACATCAAGTGGTCGCCATAGGGAGGGGAGGAGGGGGGGACATAGGGTGACAGAAGGCGGCTGGGCTCCGGGTGGGTGATGGGCAGGCAGCACAATGTATAGATCAAGTGCCGTGGAGACGTCCACCTGAATCCTGTGTGATCTTATGGACCAATACATTTGATTTCTAAATTAAAAAACCAAACCAAAACAAAGAAAAACCCATATCCTTGGGTGAGAGGTGAGAACAGCTTTCAAGAGCTCCCGTGCAGAATCAGCTGCAATCCCAAACTGATGTTGAAACAGATACTGCTGTTGAAAGGTCTACCTGGCCGGTTAGACACCTCTTGAAGGGAACAGGACCCCACGTACGTGTTCCCCACACTTCTCTCCCGGGTGGAAGGCATTCCGGTGGTGAAACTTGACACTGATTGCCAAAATCAAGCCATGCCACCACACCTGACACAGTGTTCTCCAATTCATGTTCCCAACAGAAACAGGAGGAAGAGGGGCGGGGAGGTCCTCCCATACCAACACAGGACCATCTGTGTCTGCTCCCGGAAAGGTATGCATGCAGCTCCAGCCCCCGGAACGTTTTGGAAGCACATTGGCTCTGAGAGGCGTTCATTGTGAAA